>NC_053026.1:590012716-590340673 GCF_003073215.2 Triticum urartu
TGGCTTTGGTGCACGCTTTATAGCTTACTGCATGTTGTCTGCTCCCTGTATGAATCACTTTGAAGTGTCCCCTTCTTTCATTGTCAACTCTCTGCACAGTGACTGACCCATACCATCCTACTAATCAGGGTTGTTTTCCCTATGTTATTCTCTGTTGCTTTACTCCTGCCCCAAAGTTTCTATTTTGCTGCCTTCTGCCGTTGCATGTCCTCTAGTGTTGCTGTGTTATAGTAATATATATATATAGATTAATTGAAGCATTTAATATGTTGTTGCCTTGAATCTTCTGTTGGGCTGTTCCAGTGTTTGAGTTGTAGCTGCTTCATTTGTGTAGAGATTCCAATATGGACTCCCTCCGTTCGTAAATATAAGTCCATTTTAGAGATTCCAATATGGACTATGTACAGAGCGAAATGAGTGAGTATAAGCTTTGGTCCTTCTGCCATCAAGTTTTCCTTAAGAGTCTAGAGTCCTCTATTTCTCCTTATTGGATCTTTTGCTCTTTACATGGGATTGTCCATTATCTGTACAAATGGGACTGTAATTCTTTCAGCGGCCTTCTGTCGCCACTAGCATGGTGCTATTTTGAAGTGAATTCTTGGAACCACATTATTTTGATTGCTGTTGTAAAGCATAAAACTATATTGTCCTCTAATTTCTGTAGGGGGGACAAGCGTCTATGAAGCTTTGTTAGCACATACTTCTCTGTTGGCAAAACTTCTTTGGTTTACTTTGGGTCAATCAGGTCACATCTCTGACTGTTTCTGTTAGAATCCTTTTGTTTGAGATAGTGTATACCATGGTTTTTAAGGCAGTAAAGTGTCCTAAGGCGTTCTACCCCTGCTCTGATGCCTAAGCGGGCACTTGAGCACTAAGGCAGACTAAGCGCCTAAAGCGGGCAGATTTCCAAGGCGCTGCCAGGGCGCCTAAGCGTCCTAACGCAGACGCCTTAAAAACCATGGCATATACTTTTATATCGTCTAACTGAGTGCTGGCCATGGTGGAGCTTAGTGTAGACCAACAGGGCCCATGCCCCCCTCCCCCCCTTAATTTTTCCATCCATCGAAGAAAATGCTATTAATTTGGTTCCCTTCGAGTAATGGCCCCCTCTTGAATTATGCTCAAGCTCTGCCAGTACTGGGCCAGTGAGCCATTCTCTTTAATCTCTCTCTCTATATATATAGATTAATTGAAGCATTTAATATGTTGTTGCCTTGAATCTTCTGTTAGGCTGTTCCAGTGTTTGAGTTGTAGCTGCTTCAGTTGTGTAGAGATTCCAATATGGACTCCCTCCGTTCGTAAATATAAGTCCTTTTTAGAGATTCCAATATGGACTACGTACAGAGCGAAATGAGTGAGTATAAGAAGCTTTGGTCCTTCTGCCATCAAGTTTTCCTTAAGAGTCTAGAGTCCTCTATTTCTCCTTATTGGATCTTTTGCTCTTTACATGGGATTGTCCATTATCTGTACAAATGGGACTGTAATTCTTTCAGCAGCCTTCTGTCGCCACTAGCATGGTGCTATTTTGAAGTGAATTCTTGGAACCATATTATTTTGATTGCTGTTGTAAAGCATAAAACTATATTGTCCTCTAATTTCTGTAGGGGGGACAAGCGTCTATGAAGCTTTATTAGCACATACTTCTCTGTTGGCAAAATTTCTTTGGTTTACTTTGGGTCAATCAGGTCACATCTCTGACTGATTCTGTTAGAATCCTTTTGTTTGAGATAGCGTATACCATGGTTTTTAAGGCAGTAAAGTGTCCTAAGGCGTTCTACCCCTGCTCTGACGCCTAAGCGGGCACCTGAGCACTAAGGCAGACTAAGCGCCTAAAGCGGGCAGATTTCCAAGGCGCTGCCAGGGCGCCTAAGCGTCCTAACGCAGACGCCTTAAAAACCATGGCATATACTTTTATATCGTCTAACTGAGTGCTGGCCATGGTGGAGCTTAGTGTAGACCAACAGGGCCCATGCCCCCCTCCCCCCCTTAATTTTTCCATCCATCGAAGAAAATGCTATTAATTTGGTTCCCTTCGAGTAATGGCCCCCTCTTGAATTATGCTCAAGCTCTGCCAGTACTGGGCCAGTGAGCCATTCTCTTTACACGGGAGTGCCATTAGCTAAAACCCCTGTAGTATTAGCTTTGCTGGCCTTCTCATGTTACTGTCTTACTCTTGATTCTGGCTACAACCCTTCTGATTGTTTTCTCTATCCTCTCATGCCTCATTTCATTCTCTCACGCCTAATCCGACATTGGTACGGCTGGACTGTGGTGAGGACTCCAATTTTTCTCGAGTATGCTGCCCTGTCGCCGCGTTCAGCCTCTTGTTACACCTGAACACACACACACACACACCATGCCTGGCTGCAGCATGTTTGCTACCAGTCCCTGCATGTCAGTTGTAGTCCTTACCAGAGGCTGTGCCTGCTCATTGAGGCCACACCGCAACGCCATGGCTATGTGGTGTTCTGAATATTATGTCAAGCTAGGCGATGACATTACCATCTGAATCCATGTCAAATATATGATGCAATTGCATTTGCATTAATATTGAGTGCAGAACTATTTTCTTTACCAATATACTCCACTGCAATGCCATTTGTCTTTCTTGTTTGTCTTTTTTTAAACTACCCTTTTCAAGTGATAATTCATCTTATCTGTTTATACTGTTCGCAAACAACATACTCAGATGTTCAGATGGTGTATATATCTGAGTTATTTTTATTTCTATTTTTAAAGGGATGGCATGGGACAACATTGAGCTAACTTCATTGAAATGCAAGTCTGCAATATGAAGACCTGTAATCTGGTGACTGAAGGTGAACACTTTGCGGATGCTCAAATCAAAGATGTTGTTTGTCAATGACGTGGTGCAGGCAGAACAGTTTGATGATGTACTGATTAATATCTATTGGAGTAACGCTACATGTTCTGGATCATTTAATCATATGTTTTAGCGTTAAAAGTATGAGATTGAATATCTTTTCTTTCATGAAAATTGAATTGAGGGCAAGCACAAGGAAAAAAAATAGTGCTAGACATTATTTTTGGTTTTCTTATCGAGGCCAAAATGTCTTAATTACAGAGATCTTCCAATAATTTTCTATTGGGGGTTCTTCCATTCCTTTTTTTTGAGGAATTATGACAGTGAGGGAAGCTCCCCACTGACCTTTATATTTCTCATTCCTTTTATTGAGCACAATGATGTGAATCAGGCTTTAATAAGTTCTAATACGCAGCGGCACAATTCATGCTCACTTGTACTCCCTCCGTTCCTAAATATAAGTTTTTCTACATATGGAGCAAAATGAGTGAATTTACACTCTAAAATATGTTTATATACATCCGTATGTTTCGTTCCTAAATATAAGTAGTCAATTGTTGGAATGTCAGCTCTTCCTCGATCTCGCTACAATAAAATATGGGTCCCACTTAATCCTAATAGTTCTTATTTTCTCTAAAATTATTCGCTTGCTTACTCCTAACAAGTGAGGTCCACACCTATCATTGTGAGATAGATAGAGTTGACATGTGGGTATAGGGGTATTTTGTCATATAACATGGTCAACGAGTTTGACCTGACAATAACAATGTCTAATGGCATTTCTGAGCAAACATCTAATGGAATGATGGCAATTTTCAGATATCTAATGGCATTTTTGAGAAAACATCTCATGGAACGATGGCATTTTTGAGCGTTTGTAATTTCTAGTGGCAAAACTGAGCAGTGAGACTAATGGCATAAATGATAAAAACCCTTTAATCTATCTTCACTTAGCTCAAAAAAAAACATTCACCACACCTAATACCAAAATAAAAGTTCCACTAGAGATGCAGTGTCATGTGCCGTTGAAATGAAATGCACCGAGCACATTCATATTTATCCTAGATCAATTTTCAGCATGAACTTTTTCCATCCATCGCTGAATTAATTACGATCATCAGGATTTCCTGTACCACAAAAAACTCAATTAGAAAAACACAACTTTGTTTCTGCTATAAGGAAATTCATCATAGTGGCAAAGGGTGCAAAATATGAGACCAAAAATGCGCATGAAAACCTGGCAATGATCTGTTCAAATAAACAATACAAGTTCTCAAAGAAACTATGTCAACTTTCAAGAAACACTTGATGAAGAAACAACATGACAACAGTATTAACAAAATCTTGAATAGGAAAGGATGTTCTAAACAACAGCAGGTTCCCATGAATTATGATTTTGAATGCAAAGAAGATAGCTACAAGAATTTCTTGTTCTCAATACAAGTCTATTGTGGATAATAACACACATGTCCAGGATATTTTGTTACAACAAAGGATATATGGTAGGCTGACCTGATATATGTATGGCAAGAAGAAATCAAGGATTTCTCAGAATTCAACCAGAAATGATCATCAATATTTTTCCCTGAAGAACGATGTCAACCGCGTCAATTCCTAAAAGATGTATAAAGAAGTTTGTTTGTTTACTTGGTTTAGAGGAAGAACCCAATAAATAGGGCAAGCTGTCATAGCCCTAGAATTTGGTTGCAGATAGTGGCATTGCATCCATGCATCATGTCTAAAGTTATGTGAAATTGAAATGGGGATTGATCCAATGAACCCAAAATGCCTTCATCAATGTTTGATATTTTTGGCAAGGCTTTGAGTCCAAACAAAAAATGGTGAACATTTTTGTGAAATATTCTGGGCACTGAATTTAAATCATTACTGTATTTTGCATTTGGAATTATATTCATAATATATAAGAATATATTTTCAAAAGCCCTGAAATATTTTATGTGCATCTGGAAATGACCAATGTGCAACATACAAATATTTAGAGGAATCTTTGGCACTAATTGAAGTCATTTTGATTTCAAACAGTGGCAAATAAATAAAAAGAAAACAGAACAAAATAAAACAGAGCAGAAACCTCACCTGGCTTACCTGGCCTGCTCCTGTAGCAGAGGCCTAGCCCACCAGGTGCCGTCGTCCTCCTGGCGCCAGTCGGCCAGGCGCGTGGGCGACGCGCGCGCACGCACGCACGGCACGCCACGCCACCAGGGTGCCTGCCTGCCTCCTCCTGCCAGCGAGACGTCGCGAGCACCGCCCGGAGCCGTCTGGCTCTTCCTCTCTCTTCCTGGAGCTCTTCCCCCTCCTCTGGTTCTCTCGCCCTTGCTGTTCCCCACCTCAACGAACCGCGCCGCCGTGACCGACGAGCTCCACCATGGTCGCAGCCACTCCCTCTGTGACGCCCCCGGTTTGACCGTACACTAATCATACACGCAAACGTGTACGATCAAGATCAGGGACTCACGGGAAGATATCACAACACAACTCTACAAATAAAATAAGTCATACAAGCATCATATTACAAGCCGGGGGCCTCGAAGGCTCAAATACAAGAGCTCGATCATAGACGAGTCAGCGGAAGCAACAATATCTGGGTACAGACATAAGTTAAACAAGTTTGCCTTAAGAAGGCTAGCACAAACTGGGATACAGATCGAAAGAGGCGCAGGCCTCCTGCCTGGGATCCTCCTAACTACTCCTGGTCGTCGTCAGCGGGCAACACGTAGTAGTAGGCACCTCCGGTGTAGTAGGAGTCGTTGTCGACGGTGGCGTCTGGCTCCTGGGCTCCAGCACTGGTTGCGACAACCAGGTAGAAGGGATAGGGGGAAAAGAGGGAGAAAGCAACCGTGAGTACTCATCCAAAGTACTCGCAAGCAAGGAGCTATACTACAAATGTATGCATTGGTATCAAATGGAATAAGGGTATCATATGTGGACTGAACTGCAGAAAGCCGGAATAAGGGGGGATAGCTAGTCCTTTCGAAGACTACGCTTCTGGCAGCCTCCGTCTTGCAGCATGTAGAAGAGATTAGACTGAAGTCCTCCAAGCAGCATCGCATAGCATAATCCTAACCGATGATCCTCCCCTCGTCGCCCTGTGAGAGAGCGATCACCGGTTGTATCTGGCACTTGGAAGGGTGTGTTTTATTAAGTATCCGGTTCTAGTTGTCATAAGGTCAAGGTACAACTCCAAGTCGTCCTGTTACCGAAGATCACGGCTATTCGAATAGATTAACTTCCCTGCAGGGGTGCACCACATAACCCAACACGCTCGATCCCATTTGGCCGGACACACTTTCCTGGGTCATGCCCGGCCTCGAAAGATCAACACGTCGCAGCCCCACCTAGGCACAACAGAGAGGCCAGCACGCCGGTCTAAACCTAAGCGCACAGGGGTCTGGGCCCATCGCCCATAGCACACCTGCACGTTGCGTACGCGGCCGGAGAGCAGACCTAGCAACCTCCATTACAAAGGAAGTCACGTTACGCGGTCCAACCCGGCGCGCGCCGCTCAGTCGCTGGCGTCACGAAGTGCTTCGGCTGATACCACGACGTCGAGTGCCCATAACTGTCCCCGCGTAGATGGTTAGTGCGTATAGGCCAGTAGCCAGACTCAGATCAAATACCAAGATCTCGTTAAACGTGTTAAGTATCCGCGAACATCGACCAGGGCCAGGCCCACCTCTCTCCTAGGTGGTCTCAACCTGCCCTGTCGCTCCGCCTCAAAGTAACCGTCGGGGGCCGTCGGGAACCCAGGCCCACCTCTACCGGGATGGAGCCACCTGCCCCTTCAGCCCCCATCTCCGAACAGTATCACAAGTAATGGAACATGTATAAAGTGTATAGTATATGCCCATGATCACTTCCCGAAGTGATCACGGCCCAGTAGATAGCATGGCAGACGAACAAGAGTGTAGGGCCACTGATGGAACACTAGCATCCTATACTAAGCATTAGGATAGCAGGTAAAGGTAACAACAGTAGTAGCAAGGACAGGCTATGCATCAGGATAGGAATAATGGAAAGCAGTAACATGCTACACTACTCTAATGCAAGCAGTATAGAGAAAAGAGTAGGCGATATCTGGTGATCAAAGGGGGGGCTTGCCTGGTTGCTCAGACAAGGAGGGGTCGTCGGTGACGTAGTCGACCACAGGGGCATCAGCATCGTCATGGGGTCTACCGGAGAGAAGAGGGGGGGAGAAACAGTAAATACATAGCAAGCAAGTGCATAACAGGACAACAGGCAAAGCTAGACACGTTCTAACGCGGTATGAGGTGATACCGGTGAAGGGGGGAAACATCCGGGAAAGTATTCCCGGTGTTTTGCGTTTTCGGGCAGAGGAGCCGGAGGGGGAAGTTACGAGTTCGATAGGTTAGGGAGGTGTGGCGGACGAACGGGTTGCGTATCCGGAATCGTCTCGACGTTCTGAGCAACTTTCATGTTGAAAATATTTTAATCCGAGTTACGGATTAAAAGATATGATTTTCTAAAGATTTTATTAATTTCTGGAATTTAATTAATTATTTAAATTAATTCGAAAAATAGATTAATGACATCAGCATGATGTCATGCTGACATCAGCAGTCAACAGAGTTGACTTGGTCAACCTGACCAGTGGGTCCAGTGGGACCCACCTGTCATACACTGTTTAGGTTAATTAGAGATTAGGCTAAACAAACTACTGTTTAATTAACTAACAGATTAGTTAGATTAATTAACTAGGATTAATTAACTTAATTAATTTAATTAATTAATTAAGTTTATTTTTTTATTATTTCTTCTTTTTTTTTAAAACGTTCTAGGGGCTAGGCCCACTTGTCTGTGGCATAGGGGCCTCGCGGGTCAGGCGAGCGGGCGTGGGCGCGTGGCTAACGGGCATAGCCCGAACGGGCGCAAGCCCGAGGGGCGCTGGGCACGCACAGCGCTCGCCGGCGGCCAGGACCAGGTGAGACGGCGGAGGGGTCGGCGGACCGGCTGGGCGGAGCGGTCCCGAGGGCGCGCGCGGGCGCTGGGGAGGAGAGCGGCCGGAGTGGCACCGGGCCAGGGGACGACGACGAGGGTGGCGCAGGCAGCGAGGGCAGGGGATGCGTGCGCGTAGGCGAGGGTCGAGGCGCGCGCGGGGGGGCGTGATGTAGCCGCGGCGGCAGCGCAGCAGCGGGCAGCAGCGCAGGCGGGTGGCGGCGCTAGGCGGGCGCAGGCGAGGCGCAGCAGCGAGCAGGGGGGCAGGAGCGGGTCGGACGAGGGGAGGCGCGGGGCGGGGCTGGCGAACCGGGGCGAGGCCATGCGCGAGATGGCGGGCAAGTGCACGGGGCGCGGTTCCGAGCGGCACAACAAGCAAATGGGGGCGGCGCGTACAGCTAGCGAACGGCGACGAGAGAGAGAGAGGGGAGGAAGCGGGGGCTCACGTTGAGCCTGTAGAGGTGCAAAGCGGGCTCAGGGGAGGCTCGACGGCGACGAAATCGGCGACGGCGCGCGGGTGGCCGAAGGTTGAAGAAGACGTCGAGGAGCTCGATGCAGAGGCGCTCCTGCTCGGGTGACTCGTCGGGGAGGAAGAGGAGGTCGAGGCGGTCCTGTGACGGTGGACGAGGGCGGCGATGCAGCTCCGGGCGGCGGGGATCGCCGGCGGCGTCGGCGCGGTCCGGTGCGGTTCGTTCCCCTCCCGATCCAATCGGGAGAGAGGGGGGAGGGAGATATTTCGGGGGGAAGAGTGGGGTGTCGGTGGGTGGATTAGGTTAGGGGGAGTGGGTATAAGGGAGTGGGGGTGGGGCGCTGCCGATTGGGCCAGGTGGCCGGTTGGGCGGCCTGGAGGCCAGCTGGGCCACGACCCAGCAGGGAGGGGTTTTCTCCTCTTTTTTTCTTTCTGTTTTTGTATTCTCCCTTTTCTGTTTTATTTATTTAGCTAATGTTATGTACTTAGTGTAGGTACTAAACGATTTTAGTTAAAGTTGAAACTCCTCACATACTTACCTACTGATATTTTGGGTATTGTTCAAAAGGTTTGGGAGGTAATTTGGAATTGTTTGAAAATAAGTTCACATTTTAAAAGGCATAAAAGGTGTTGCATGACCACTTTAATTACTTCCAGGGGAGATTTAAAAATCCATTTAATGTTAGATCCTTCATGTTAATTACCTAGTGAATATTTGCAACCGACCGAACTTTTTTTGTTTTACCGGTTGAAGAAATAATAATTTGACTTTATTTTAACTTTGAATTTGTATCGGGTTTGGATCAAAGTGAGGTTTAGCAAATTGACTGTGATGACATGGCAACATTAGGAGGGGATTACTGTAGCTTAATTTCCCGGGCGTCACACCCTCGCTCCCTCTCCGCGTCCTCGAGCTCCGCCCCGACCCCGTGGAGCAACACACCTGACACATGCGACCAGAAGAGGCCTAGTCGGCTGGAGCGTCTTCGTCTTCACCTCTGGTGCCCGGAGATCGAATCCGTCGATTCGCCTCGTCCAGAGCGTTCCCGAGGCCGCTGACCTACCCTGTCGCATCCCTGTGAGCTCCTGCTCCTTCCCCTTGCTCATCCCCTCCGTTTTCGTGCCCTAGCTGCCTCTCCCACCATGGCCGCAAGCTTCTCGCCGCCGGCCATGAGGTCGCCGTGGCCAGAGCCCGAACCAGCCGCTCCCGCACGCGTCATCGTTCCCCTTGCCTCTCCAGGAGCCCGTAGCCACCACCAGATCTTCCCCACGTGCCCTATAGCCGCCACCCGATCTCACCCGAGCTTCGGCCACCGCCACGAGCTCGTCTCCGGCGAGTACGACGCACCACAGCCGCTGCTGCTTGCTCCGTTGGATGCGGATGAGCACCAGCTTCACGCAGAGCCCCTCCGCCACTCGTTTGGTCGCCGGAGGAGCAAACCCGACGCGCTCTGCCGTCTCTGGCTTCACCGGCGACGAGCCGCCGGCCTAATTCCGGTTTAGTTAGTACTAATGACTCCACTGAACACCCCAGAGCCACTGCTATGTGGGCCCTTGTGCCTGTTTAGGTTAGTTTAATTCCTGTTTAGATTAGTGCTAATCTTGCGGACCCTGTTGGAACCGCAACCCTCTAGCTACCTCTTCTCTCACTCGAACGAAGGTGGAAGAAAAAGAACAGTGGACAAAAGATTTTCCGGCCGGCGCACGAACGCCCCAATCCTTTTCTTCCTTACAGTAGCTATATGGCTACACATGGCTCATACCGACGCTCGGTGGCACATACCACACCGCAATCAGCAATACAGGGGGTCTTTTATGCCCCGGCACACACACACACTCTGGCACGGTGTGATCCGCTCGGCCCGGCCACCCCTCACAACGATATCACGCGAAGGACTCGGTTGCTCTCAACAGCCCATGCATGCATGACTCAGCATGCAGCCACACCTCTAGCTAGCTTATCCATGCAAACTAACTAATTTCCTAGCCTGCAGCATGCACCATACACACACACACGCTGGTCATCACACCTAGACATGGTTTAATCCTAACACTCCCCCTAAACCATGACTTGGCTTGCCATCGCCAGAGTTATTGCAGCTCTCGTCGTTGTGGTCACCACAGCCGTGACCCAGCCCACGGACCCGACCCGACGCACCGACGCCGGTCGCACCGCCACGGACCCGACCTGGCACACTGACGTCGGTCGCACCATGCTCCGTCATGACCCGACGACATACACCGAGCTCCTTCTCCGCCGGCGACACACGCTTGGTGTCCCTCTGCGTCCCGCACGTCCCGCGCGCACTTGACGCGCCCGACGAGCCCGACCGCACCAATGCGTCCCGCACGTCCCCAACCCGCCCGACGAGCCCGACCGCACCAGACGCTCACTGCGCGCCGCCTCCGCGTCCGCCATGGCAGCCACCAGCGACAAACGCCGGAAGGATGTAGCCGAACTCGAGCACGGACTCGAGCACAACGGCGACATACGCCTCCTCCCAACGTCAACCGCACGCTCGTACGCGCGCCCGCGGTCCCGACGCGCCCGACGCGTCCAGTGCGCACCCATAACACACACCGGTCGCGCCCGGCTCGCCGCCACGGCCTATTGCCCTGCACCGCTACGGCCTCAACCGCAGCGCAACACCTTCATGCCGCCATGCCGCTGTATGTCGTTGAAGCCGCCACCACACAGGTCCTCCACGGCCTCCCCACCATGCCGCCGCAGCCCCCCGCGGCCTCCTCGCCACGCCGCGCACCTCCATAGACCGACACACGGCCCGGAGCATCGCGCAGCCGCCGGCGAACTCCGCCACCGCCGGCACGCCTCTGACAAGGAGAACGCTGCCCAAGATGAACCAGTTCATGATACCAATTGTTGGAACCGCAACCCTCTAGCTATCTCTTCTCTCACTCGAATGGAGGTGGAAGAAAAAGAACAGTGGACAAAAGATTTTCCGGCCGGTGCACGAACGTCGCCACGGGCGCACGAACGCCCCAATCCTTTTCTTCCTTACAGTGGCTACATGGCTGCTCATACCGACGCTTGGTGGCACATACCACACTGCAATCAGCAATACAGGGGGTCTTTTATGCCCCGGCACGCACACACACTCTGGCACGGTGTGATCCGCTCGGCCCGGCCACCCCTCACAACGATATCACGCGAAGGACTCGGCTGCTCTCAACAGCCCATGCATGCATGACTCAGCACGCAGCCACACCTCTAGCTAGCTTATCCATGCAAACTAACTAATTTCCTAGCCTGCAGCATGCACCATACACACACACACACGCTGGTCATCACACCTAGACATGGTTTAATCCTAACAGACCCCACATGTCAGCTTTGATTTTGACCAAGTCAACGTTGACCGGTCCCACCTGTCATCCACCCAAACCAGCCCTGAGTCACTTACCAGTGTGCCCCACTGGTCAGGTTTGACCCAGACCAGCCCAGTTGACCTACTGACGCCAGGCTTACATCATGCTGACCTCATAATCATTTTCTGGCGATTTTATATTTCAGAAATAAATTATAAAATCCAAAAAAATGTTTAAACTTCTACAAATCATAGAAAATAAACCGTAACTCCAAATGATAGTTTATATATGAAAAATTATTAGAAAAATTCAAAGAATCTGAATACGGAATTTTCATGCATGTTTGAACAAGTTAAACTCACTGAATAGGACAATTCATGATTATGGAATAAATGGTAATTAGTTTTGGAGTTGGAATTTGCTATAGGTTTTGCTATTGGTTTGATTATGGAATAAATGATTATGACTAACTGTTGCACTAGGTCAATTCAGTACCTTAATATGGCATATCATTCATATGAATGTGCATTGCATTGATTGTGGTTCCTTTCGTGTTTGCCTGTGGTTGTTCCCTCTTAGTCGACGATGTTTCTGACGACGTGATCGATGACACCGATGAAGAGCTATACTATCTTCAGAAGTGCCAGGCAAGCAACCCCACCCCCCTTGTTCATCTCGATACAATCCCACTCTCTCGCTCCTGCTCTCTTTTACTACATTAGGACAACAACGATTCAACTGTTACATGCTGCGGTAGTTGAACCCCTCTCCTCTGCATGACCTGTCATTGCCACAGCAAATAGATGAAACCCACTAGCATGAGTAGGAGTTGTTTGAGCCCTGATGTGCCTATTCATACATGCTTGTTTGTCATGCCTGCTACTGCTTAGAGTTGAGTCAGGGCTGATTCATCGGGGATGAACTGGAATGTGTGAACATGTCCTACTATTGAGAGCTAAGTGTGTGAACATGATTTGGTAGAGGTATCAGTGAGAGGCCATGTAGGAGTACATGGTGGGTTGTCTCATTGAAGCCGTCCTCAGGAACTGAGTTCTGTGTTTGTGATCCATGAACAGCTACTACCACGTGTTGGGCCCGAAACCAATGGACCCTCTCGACTTATTAACTGCCCCTGTCATCTATCCAGGAGTTGCAAGTAGTTTCTGGTGTTCGTAGTATGCTGGAGGCCGTGCGCAGCACTCACCCGAGGGGTGGGCTGTGAGGCGGTAGGCACGTGGCACGGTGTACCAGGTCGCCCGTTTGGTGTCTTGGGAACCCCGCACACAACTTTCGGGGCCGTAAGTGGAAACCTCGGCCGGACTCCCTTCGGATGGAACCTGAATAGGCGATAAGCCCGGACTAGGGATTTGTGTGGTTAGTCAGGCCATGGCTGACACCCTCGCTGGGCTTCCGCTTGAAGGTTGCCGAGTACATGTCATGTAAACGACGATAAGTGGTGAGAGCATGTGTGAAGAAGTACACCCCTGCAGGGTTAACATCATCTATTCGAATAGCCGTGTCCGCGGTAAAGGACTTCTGGGTTGCCTGTACAGTTCATAGATAACTTGAAGTGGATACTCTAAAACTCGCAAGATAAGCGTGATTGCTATGGATGGCGTTCTCGTAGGTAGACGGGAGCGGATCCATAGTGGTGTATTGGTATGGTGAATATGTGGACTCGTGTGCACCACCTCAAAGAGTTAATTGCAGTTGTAGTTCAGGATAGCCACCGAGTCAAAGCTGGCTTGCTGCTGTCAAACTCCACCACCCCTTTGTTGATACCGATGCATATGTAGTTAGTTCTGATGTAAGTCTTGCTGGGTACATTTGTACTCACGTTTTCTTATTTTATGTTTTGTAGAGAGACTCCAGTCTCACTAGTAGTTCCGCATGGACTTCGATGTTTAGCTTGTTACCTCAGCTACGATCTTGTACCCTTGGGAGGGTCTTGTAGATAGTCAGGCTTCTCAGCCTTTTTCATTTGTAGTTGTCTGCACTCAGACATGTTTATGCTTCCGGTTGATACTTGTATGCTCTGTATGTTGGGTCATGAGACCCATGTTTGTCATACTTGGCTCCTCGGAGCCTAATCACTAGTGCAGAACCGGGCAATAGCACCGGTTCGTAAGGCCCTTTAGTGCCGATTTAGTAACTGGCACTAAAGTGTGGGCACTAAAGCCCCCCCTTTAGTACCGGTTCAGCACGAACCGGTGCTAAAGGGAAACCACGTGGCACGAGCCAGCTCTGGGGGCCGGGAGCCCTTTAGTACCAGTTGGTAACACCAACCGGTACTAAATGTTTGTGGGTTTTTGTTTTATTTTGTATTTTTCAATTAAATTTGTGTTATCAATTTAATTTAGGATTGTTTTACGTTATAATGAGTTGTAGTCGTCATCATCATCATCATCATCATCGCATATTAATAAATAAATAAACTCTAGCTAGCTAAAAATCATCGTAGTCGTCTAATTACCACTATTTAATCATCATAGTCATTACCGCTAGCTATCTAATCGTCACCAACACTGGCTAGCTTAAAGAGGAAACATTCACTTTGTAACAGAAGCAAAGATATCATCGAGTTCAACATAATCATCACCAACATCGAAGTTCAGGACACAGACATGAGACAAGTACTAATTAATTAAGAGCATGAACTAGTAGCTACTCCTGCTGCTCCCTCTCAGGTAGAATAGCATAGAACATGTATAGCTCTCCTGATTCATCATACTGGAGCATGCAGATGAATCTGTCTCCTAATCTTGGGTTGCGCTTCTCCTTGCTGCCCCCTAGTACTTCTCTGCGATCGTTAACAATTTTGCTCCAATCTTTCACTATTAAGCATTCTTCGCTTTCAGAAATCCTGAATGCACTCATGTGCAATGTAGGATATCTTGGCCGTAAGCTAACCATTGACATGTCATATTTAGTCTCGATCCACTGAGGCACAACTATCATCGGAAGTCCCTGTTGAAGAACATCGTATAGTAATTAATATACTAAGCAATGAAAGTTTAGCTTCAAAAATAATGTATGCAAAAGATGCACTAATTAAGGACAAATAGTTAAAATCTGACCATCTTTCGATTATAGATGTGACCGTAGTTCAATACGATCACCATTGGTCGCACGTTTTGAGTACTAACATTTCTAAGTTCAGGAAAAAAAATTGTCTTGACAGTATTAAGATCCTCAAGCCATGAAACATAATGACTTATCTCCTCGCAGTTTAGTTGAGCCCCGGGGCAGTTCAATATCATCTTCCGGACGAATATCAAAGGTGATAACCATATCAGGCTCAAATGCATAAGCCTTGCATAGTGCTTGCCAAGTTTTGCATTCAAAATGGGCGTATGTGTCTCCATTATATAATTTGACGTTGAAAGTATACCCATGCTCCGTCTTCAAGTAAACTCTCTTTACCTCCATATCATCTATAGCACTAAAACCTATCTTATCCAAGACAAAAATTCTTGCATGGCAGGGGATGCGCTAGTAGAATAGTGAAAACTTAAAATTATAAGTTGAAGCAAATGAAGCATAAGTTTTGCATTCAAATAATAATTGACAAAGTGACTTACTGTATCAACTTCGAATGTCTCATCCAGCTTGATGCTGAAGCGCCTACCATCAACAAGGAAATTTTTGTCGCACAGGCCGCGCTGGTCTTCACAGTGTTCGCAGATAATGAAATCTTTTTCGTCGTCAGATGACATTTCCTATGTTCATATAGGTGAAACATTAAACACCTATTACTATCTAACATTAATTAATATCTAGCCAAATATATATTCATCTAACATTTGACATTAATATATCTAACTATATTCATCTCTAACAATTGGCATTACTATATATTTAACTTTTCTATCTAATTCATCTAACATTCGACATTAATCTAACATTTATATAAACTCAAAATATATAAAAAATTAAATAAACAGAAAAACTCATTAACAAATAATATTTTAATTAGATCATCAAATCTCAGATACCTAAATTTTCTTACTAAAAATAAACTAGTTATATTAATTATTGAACTAGTTCAAATCTCATATACCTAAATAAACTAGTTATATTAATTATTGAACTAGTTCAAATCTCATATACCTAAATAAACTAGTTCGACAATTTTCTTACTAAAAATATGACCTCAAGCTCAACCCAGAAAAATGCGTTTTTGGCGTTCCAGCCGGAAAGCTCTTGGGCTTCATTGTATCCGGTAGAGGAATTGAAGCAAATCCAGCCAAGATCCGAGCTCTGTCACAATTGGATATCCCGAAGGACCTCAAACAAATACAAAAATTAACCGGATGCGTGGCAGCTCTAAGCCGCTTTATCTCCCGCTTAGGAGAAAAGGCCCTACCCCTTTACCGCCTCCTTCGGCGCACCGAACACTTCGAGTGGACGGATGCAGCCACAGCCGGACTCGACGAAATAAAAGCCATCCTGGCAACAAACCCAGTCCTGGCCGCGCCAAACATTGGCGAACCAATGCTGTTATACATTGCAGCAACCCATCAGGTCATAAGCGCAGTGCTCGTCGTCGAACGAGAGAAACGGACGGACACAAATTCCCCCTTCAAAAGCCGGTCTACTATGTGTCCACTGTCCTTACTCCGTGCAAGTCACGGTACCCGCATTATCAAAAGATTGCGTACGCGGTATTTATGGCATCCCGGAAGCTGCGACACTACTTTCAAGAGTGTTCAATAACAGTAGCCTCGGAAGTGCCACTTAATGATATTATAAACAACCGCGACGCGACGGGCCGGATTGCAAAATGGGCCATTGAGCTCCTCCCATTCGACATAACTTACAAGCCACGGCGAGCTATCAAGTCGCAAGTTTTGGCCGACTTCGTCGCAGAATGGACGGAGGCCGAACTCCCTAAAGAGTACGACACATATTCAAATTGGGTCATGCACTTCAACGGCTCCAAAATGTTGGCCGGTCTAGGGGCTGGCGTCGTTTTGATGTGCCCCACAGGAGACACAGTTCAATACGTACTCCAGATAATGTACACAGACTCCAACAACGCAGCCGAATACGAGGCCGTTTTACATGGTCTCCGGATGGCAGTATCCATGGGCATTCAACGCCTAGAGGTGCGCGGGGACTCGAACCTCGCAATATCCCAAATAAATGGAGACTTTGATGCCAAGGATCCAAAAATGTCAGCTTATGGCAACGCCGTCCTAAAAATTTCAGCTCGGTTCGAAGGGCTCGAATTTCACCATATAGCCCGGGAAAATAATCAGGCGGCAGATGTCCTGGCACGCATCGGCGCAAAACGCGATGTAGTCCCCCCCAACATCTTCCTGGAAAGGCTGTTCAAGCCATCCGTAGTATGGGAAGGGGAACCCGGCAATAACAGCCCGGACCCAACCGCACTGCCCGACACCGAACACTTTGACATAATTGGAGGCTCTGCCAATGAAATAACACTTTCAGCCCAGGTAATAATGGCCGTCATTGCTCCATGGACAGAACCATTCCTCGCCTACCTTACTAGGCAGGAACTCCCCGAGGACTAAAATGAGGCATGCTGCACAGTGCGGCGATCTAAAGCCTATAAAGTCCATGAGGGAGAGCTTTATAAGAAAAGCACTACCGGAGTCCTTCAAAGGTGCATCTCCGAAGAGGAAGGGCGGAACCTCCTGGCTGAAATTCATGCCGGACTCGGCGGTCATCACGCTGCAGCTCGGTCCCTTGTAAGCAAGGCCTTCCATACAGGCTTTTATTGGCCGACGGCCCGAGCAGACGCCCAGGACTTAGTCCAACGATGCGTCGGTTGCCAGCCTTTTGCAGACCAAAGCCATATGCCACCCACCGCCCTCCAAACTATCCCCATCACTTGGCCCTTCGCGGTCTTGGGGCTTGACATGGTTGGACCCCTTAAAGGCGGAACCCACAAGAAAAAATACTTACTGGTCATGGTGGATAAGTTCACCAAATGGATAGAAGCCAAGCCTGTTAAGACGGCCGAATCTGGACCGGTGATAGACTTTATATCCGGGGTTGTACACCGTTATGGCGTCCCTCACAGCATCATCACTGATAACGGCACGAACTTTACGGTCGACGAGGTAAAACTCTGGTGTAAAAGCATGGGCATCATGCTCGATTATGCTTCCGTCTATCACCCACAAACTAACGGCCAGGTCGAACGTGAAAATGGTCTTATCATGAGCGGCATCAAACCCAGATTAGTGCGGTCCCTTAAGGAATCTAATACACACTGGGTAGAGGAGCTTGACTCCGTACTCTAGGGGCTGCGGACCACGCCGAATCGCACCACCGGATACACACCATTCTTCATGGTGTACGGTGCAAAGGCAGTTCTGCCCTGCGACATAATTCATGACTCACCTCAAGTGCGCATGTACGAAGAAAGAGAAGCCGAGCTCGATCGGCAGGACAGTTTGGACGCCTTGGAGGAAGAGCGTGACGTGGCAAAAGCCCGTTCCGCATTCTATCAACAGCAGGCTCGAAGATACCAAAGCGAAGAAGTACGGGCCAAAAAATACAACGTTGGCGAACTAGTTCTACGTCTGCCGAACAAGAAAAAGGACAAACTCAAGCCCAAGTGGGAAGGTCCCTTCATAATTGACCAAGTCCTGACTGGTGGAGCGTACCGCCTGCGAGATGCATCGGATAACCGACTCGAGCCGAACCCATGGAACACAGCCCGCCTCTGAAGATTCTATGCCTAGCGCCGGACTCTGTGTTCGTTTCCTCCCTCTGTCCATTTTTATATACTTTCTGTCTTACATTTCTCTCCTTCTCCTCTTTCTCTCTCCTATAGCCTTTAAAGGCTCATACAGTGACGCGCTATCCGCGCTCATTAAACCTGTGGGCTTCTTTAAACAGAAACTTATACGGGCTTTCATGCCCAACACATGCGTCACACTTCCGCATGTACCTTTTATTCGCCAGTATATGCATCGATATGACTTAAGTTTTGGCTAAGCTAGGTTGCCTGGCTCCTGTGCTTACCCCTACGTTCCCGATTGTTCGGCTAGGTGGTAAAGGGAGCACCTCTGCGATTGTTACTGCCGGGTCAGCCGGATGTGTACCTCAGACTGGGTGAAGCCGAAAGCTAGCGTTCTTAAGGGAATATTCGGTCGGTGAACTAAAGATGATCTTTTTTTATTTATCTATATGCCCCCAGATGTTTTTCCTGCGTCTCTTTTCGTAGAATGGACATGCACTTTAGGGCATGCCTCCCAGGGAAAGGAACCCCTAACGGAACTATTCTCCCTGGAAGATGTTTCTTACTAACCATGTAATATAACATAACTAGTTGGGCACTTGTCTGTTCAAGCACTAATGACCCCTACGCCTGGTCTCCATGCATACCCCGGTTCTTATATAACCGCAAGGGTATTCGGACACACTTCGGACCGTCAGGTCCCGAGGTTGAAGCGAAAAGGTCGGCCATGACAAACGATCTACAATCCGGCTAGAAGGCATTACACATGTCAATTATAATTACATAGTCAATCTGCTGATTGTATTCCTCTTCAATACCATCTAACAGGCTGTCTAGTTTACATTTCTGTTGGGATACTTTGCGGCCAATTCTACTTGGCCGTATACTAAGCTCACAGGGATCTCCTTCCCATCGGGCCCCACGGGTCCGACCTCGGCCATGTGGTTTGGGTCAGCCTTCGTGTACCGCGTCTTCACCATGGCCCAGGCCTCCCTGGCGCCTTGACGGCAGGCCGACATCTTCCACAATCGGAAGTGCTGCTGCGCTCCCTTCAGCTTCTCTACAAGCTCTCCAAGGCCTTCGGGCATGGAGACGGATGGCCACAGGGCCTGGGCGACGCTTTGCATCACCTGCCGAACTCGCTCGTGCAGTTGTGAGAGCTCGGGAAGAAGGTCACCCGTAGAACCGGGCATTTCCTCTGCAGGACGACCTGTTAGCATACCTACAGACATTACTCTTTTAGTCAACTTCCTTGCCAAACTCTTTTTTCAAAAGTTCGTTTAAGCACTTACTATATATGCCGCGTCGAAGCCGCTGATTCTCCTTCACGGAGTCCAACAGCTGGGCACAAACATCCTTCAGTTCAACGCCCAGCTTGGTGTTGGCATCTTGGAGATTGTTCTTCTCCCGCCTCACCTTTGTCGGCACGCTCTCACCAGCCTTCAGCTGGCGTCGGAGTTTTTGCTCTTCCGGATTTAATCCGGCGCCATCTACAATTTCATTTGTCAGATTTGCACCCACGCCGCACTTCGCAAAATACTTATCTTTCGAAGTGTATATTACCAGAGGGGGTCTCCTTGGGCTCCCCTGCCGTGGCTAGTGCGGCCTCAAGTTGGGCTTTGCACTCTTCCAGCTCCTGGGACAGTAGGGTATTCTTTTCTGTAAGAACCTGCATAACAAATGATCCTTAAATCAATTATTCTAACTGTTTCAAGTCTCGGGGGCTACTGGTATATATATAATTACCAAAATTTTCTTACCCGTATGTCTTTTACATACTGCTCCGTGGCTTTGGCTAGACCATTTTGAGTGGCACGGAGGTACGCATCTCCCGAATTAAAGGCATCCAATGCCTCTTGGGAGAAACTAGCGTCGCGAAGAACTGTCCGGCGACGCCTGTGGTTCATAGCGCTCTCCACCTTGGAATTGGTGGCAGACAGCCTGTCCGCATCCTTTGTCGGAGGAGCGTCCGGTGCGCGCCTTGTGTTCGCCTCCGCTTCCAGACCAGGCTTTGGAGCCTGGCTGGTGGAGGCGCGATTGGCAGCCCCTCCGGATATAGTCCGGCGAGGTCTCTTCGTCCTAAAGAGAGCACGAGCATTAATATTCCTTGAAGGAATAACACCTGGGAATAAGATGGCGCGCTATACCTTTGCGCCGGCGTCTCAGTCCGGACCACACTTCTTTTCAGCCCGCGGGGCCTTGCCGCCCCTCGTTGGCTAGTCGCCACAGGCTCAGCCTCCCATCTCAAGGACCTCCCCTACAAAACACGGTTGTCATACGACAATCGAAAACACGCGAGGATAGATCCCTTTTCAAAGTGCTGGGACTTCGGTCTCAATTACCTGTGAGGCTGGGAGTAGCCCTGGGTAGTCGGCCGTAATGGCCACCAAGGCGTTATCCTTGCTCAATTGATGAAACACCCCATCAATCAGCTCCACAGATAAGTCCGGATCCTCTTGAGAGGCCGGGTCGAGGAACCATCCCGGATCCTCGGGTTGTGGAGGCGGGCTATTTATTTCTTTAACAGCATGGCGCAGTTCCTGCGTTGAAGTCGTTAGACTGAATATTTAACGATGGGAATATAAAATGGATGGGCAAGTAAAAGTGTCCACTTACCCAACTTGGGGGATTGTACATAGAAAATCCACCCTGTGGGTTGACGCGGAGAAATTCCTCCTCTTCTCCCTTGTACAAAGCGGACAAGGTCTTTATTAGAGCAGCAGCCGAATCCGGCCCCTTACAGCCGTAGCGGGTGGCATCGTCCTCCCCGTTGAAGTCCCACATGGGGCGGCCTCTATACTGAAGCGGCTGCACCCCTCGCAGGATGCATGCGGCCATGACCCCGATCATGGTCAGTCCAGAATGAGCTAACAATCTTATCCGGCCCATCAGGTAAAGAACGTCCCTGTCACTTTCCCTCTGAGGGCTCCATGGACGCCAGCTTAGGCGCTTCTTTAGGGGAGCACTGTCGAACTCAGGGAGGCCGATCCGGACAGGATCCGGCAGCGGGACGTCCTCTATATAAAACCATTCCGAGGGCTAGTCCTCGGACGCCTTCTTTGGGGTTCCGGATAGATATCCGGTCCCGACGATGCGCCACACTTCGGCTCCGCCCACTTGATATATTGACCCCTTCTTAGAACGGGGCACGAGGCAGAATAGCCTTTTCCATAACACGAAATGAGCCTCACGGCCCAAAAACAGCTCGCAAAGGGCCACGAAGCCCGTGATATGCAATATGGAGGCAGGCGTGAGGTTGTGCAGCTGGAGGCCATAGAACTCCAGGAGCCCCTGGAGAAACAGATGAATTGGAAATCCGAGCCCTCTTATTAAGTAAGGGACTAGGCATACCCGCTCTCCTTTGGAGGGATTGGGGGCGCTCTCCGCTTGCTCTCCGCCATTATAGGTGGCAAGTCTGGCTCGAACCAGGACCATATAGGCCGGGGGGAGAAATCCCTTGGTCTGGAGCGTCACTAGCTCGCTGTGCGGGATGGAGCACCTCTTCCAATCTCCAGGCTGAGGGCTGGAAGGGCGAGAGGAGGAACTGCGGCGGTCGGCCATGATAGAATGGACCTCTGTCAGATACGCTCTGATGAATACTCGCGGAGGGGAGAAGGTGTGGTTTGGATCTAAATCCTCGTCCCCTTAAATAGGTGGCTCATTCACGCGGCTAGGGGTGTAAATATAAAAAACACCCTGACTTTTCGTATTCGTTTGACACATGGAAGACGGCCATTATTGGGTGTAGAAGCCAAGGAGCGCTACAAGAAACTGGACATTATTTAACAGGTACACGGAATTTGGAGAACCCGCCTTGCAATGCCGAAGACAATTTGCGCGCCGGACTCATCGTCATTGAAGCCTGGTTCGGGGGCTACTGAGGGAGTCCTGGATTAGGGGGTGTCCGGATAGCCGGACTATACCTTCGGCCGGACTCCTGGACTATGAAGATACAAGATTGAAGACTTCGTCCCGTGTCCGGAAGGGACTTTCCTTGGCGTGGAAGGCAAGCTTGGCGATACGGATATGTAGATCTCCTACCATTGTAACCGACTCTGTGTAACCCTAGCCCTCTCTGGTGTCTATATAAACCGGAGGGTTTTAGTCCGTAGGACGAACAACAATCATACCATAGGCTAGCTTCTAGGGTTTAGCCTCCTTGATCTCGTGGTAGATCTACTCTTGTACTACCCATATCATCAATATTAATCAAGCAGGACGTAGGGTTTTACCTCCATCAAGAGGGCCCGAACCTGGGTAAAACATTGTGTCCCTCGTCTCCTATTACCATCCGCCTAGACGCACAGTTCAGGACCCCCTACCTAAGATCCGCCGGTTTTGACACCGACACCTATGTCAAGCTAACTAACAGGAGGCCACGAGGTAGGGGGCGCGCCTGCCCCCCCTCCCCCCCCCAGGCGCGCCCTCCACCCTCGTGGGACCCCTGTTGCTCCACCGACGTACTTCTTCCTCCTATATATACCCACGTACCCCCAAACGATCAGTCACGGAGCCAAAACCCTAATTCCACCGCCGCAACTTTCTGTATCCACGAGATCCCATCTTGAGGCTTGTTCCGGAGCTCCGCCGGAGGGGGCACCGATCACGGAGGGCTTCTACATCAACACCATAGCCTCTCCGATGAAGTGTGAGTAGTTTACTTCAGACCTATGGGTCCATAGTTAGTAGCTAGATGGCTTCTTCTCTCTTTTTGGATCTCAATACAATGTTCTCCCCCTCTCTTGTGGAGATCTATTCGATGTAATCTTCTTTTTGTGGTGTGTTTGTTGAGACCGATGAATTGTGGGTTTATGATCAAGTCTATCTATGAATAATATTTGAATCTTCTCTGAATTCTTTTATGTATGATTGGTTATCTTTGCAAGTCTCTTTGAATTATCAGTTTGGTTTGGCCTACTAGATTGATCTTTCTTGCAATGGGAGAAGTGCTTAGCTTTGGGTTCAATCTTGCGGTGTCCTTTCCCGGTGACAGTAAGGGCAGCAAGGCACGTATTGTATTGTTGCCATCGAGGATAACAAGATGGGGTTTTCTTCATATTGCATGAGTCTATCCCTCTACATCATGTCATCTTGCTTAAGGCGTTACTCTGTTTTTAACTTAATACTCTAGATGCATGCTGGATAGCGGTCGATGAGTGGAGTAATAGTAGTAGATGCAGGCAGGAGTTGGTCTACTTGTCTCGGACGTGATGCCTATATACATGATCATACCTAGATATTCTCATAAATATGCTCAATTCTGTCAATTGCTCAACAGTAATTTGTTCACCCACCGTAGAATACTTATGCTCTCGAGAGAAGCCACCAGTGAAACCTATGGCCCCCGGGTCTATCTTTATCATATCAATCTCCTGCTACTTAGTTATTTACTTTGCTATTAACTTTGCCTTTATTTTGCTTTGCATCTTTATCATAAAAATACCAAAAATATTATCTTTATCATATCTATCAGATCTCACTCTTGTAAGTGGCCCTATAGAGATTGACAACCCCTATTTGCGTTGTTTGCGAGGATTTATTTGTTTGTGCAGGTATGAGGGACTTGCGTGTAGCCTCCTACTGGATTGATACCTTGGTTCTCAAAAACTGAGGGAAATACTTATGCTACTTTGCTTGTCAGGACCCCGATTCCAAGTCACATCGATCTAGCCGGTAACACCTCATATCACTTTGCGGCCTCACGCACGATATCCCACGGGTGTCGCCTTACCATGGCCCGGGACCGTTTGCGCCTTTTGGCTCACAGATATGATAGTGTCGCTAGCATCCATATGACAGAGAACCCGGGCCGACATGGCTAGTCGTGAACCCAAAGTGGCACAAACCTATGGAGACAGGCATACATGAATCACATCGAGCATGTCGGTCATCAACGAGTGATTCCGGGCTGTAGCACTGGGCTAACAGGACTCCGGGGATCCCGGGCTGTAGCAGGCTAGGCAGGACTCCGGAAGTCACCGCGTGACATTTCCCCGAAGGGACAAACATAGGAACGAAGTGAAACACATGCCGGCCAGTCAAGTGTCCTGAACAGTAGTGCTGGGCTAGCAGGACTCCGGTGAACCGGGCTGTAGCGGACTACTATGGCTCGAGGAACACTAGACTACATTTCCCCACAAGAAAGGCTGCCAAGGATAAACAACTAGATTGTCGGATCCCACTCATACCAAGCATTTCAATCATACACACAATATGCCCGATATGAGTACATACAACATGGCATCACAACAAAACTCTACAACTCAAGTACTTTATTTAAAGGGCTCCAGAGAGCCATACATAACATGTCATACAGATAGGGGTCACATGACCCGACACTCAAGTCATACAATCATACATGCACATGCGGAAGCAACTAGTCTGAGTACAAACTCTAAAAAGAAAGAAGGCTTCTCGAAGCCTGTCTATCTACATAGGGCCCTCCATGGCCGGGATCACCACCTGGGTGGCTAGTCACTCGTCGATTTGCTGCATCATCCCTTCCTCTTCGGGGAAAACCAACGCAGTGCTAAAAGAGGTAGCAAGAAGGATTTCTAGCGCCGTTGCCGGGGAGGTCTACGCAAAAGTCAACATACCAAGTACCCATCACATACCCTCATCTCCCGCATTACATTATTTTCCATTTGCCTCTCTTTTCCTCTCCCCCCAATTCACCCTTGCCGTTTTATTCGCCCTCTCTCTCTATCCTCCCTCTCTATTTGCCCTTTTTGTCCGCTTGCTTTTTGTTTGCTTGTGTGTTAGTTTGCTTGTTTGTCGCGATGGCTCAAGATAATACTAAATTGTGTGACTTCACCAATACCAACAACAATGATTTTATTAGCACTCCAATTGCTCCTCTTACCGATGCTGAATCTTGTGAAATTAATACTGCTTTGCTGAATCTTGTCATGAAAGATCCGTTCTCCGGCCTTCCTAGTGAAGACGCCGCTACCCATCTAAATAGCTTCGTTGATTTGTGTGACATGCAAAAGAAGAAAGATGTGGATAATGATATTGTTAAATTGAAGCTATTTCCTTTTTCGCTTAGAGATCCTGCTAAAGCTTGGTTTTCGTCTTTGCCTAAAAATAGTATTGATTCATGGAACAAGTGCAAAGATGCTTTTATCTCTAAGTATTTTCCTCTCGCTAAAATCATCTCTCTTAGAAACGATATTATGAACTTTAAGCAACTTGATCATGAACATGTTGCACAAGCTTGGGAGAGAATGAAATTAATGATACGTAATTGCCCTACTCATGGTTTAAATGTGTGGATGATTATACAAATTTTTTATGCCTGATTGAATTTTTCTTCTAGAGATCTTTTGGATTCGGCCGCGGGAGGCACTTTTATGGAAATCACTTTAGGAGAAGCTACTAAACTCCTAGATAATATTATGGTTAATTATTCTCAATGGCACACTGAAAGATCTACTAATAAAAAGGTGCATGCGATAGAAGAAAATAATGTTTTGAGTGGAAAGATGGATGAACTTATGAAATTATTTGCTAATAAGAGTGTTTCTTCAGATCCTAATGATATGCCCTTGTCTACTTTGATTGAGAATAATAATGAATCTATGGATGTGAATTTTGTTGGTAGGAACAATTTTGGTAACACCGCATATAGAGGAAATTTCAATCCTAGGCCTTATCCTAGTAATCCCTCTAATAATTATGGTAATTCCTACAACAATTCTTATGGAAATTATAATAAGATGCCCTCTGATTTTGATTCTAATATTAAAGAATTTATTACTTCATAAAAGAATTTTAATGCTATCATTGAAGAAAAATTGCTTAAGATTGATGATTTGGCTAGGAACGTTGATAGAATTGCTCTTGATGTTGATTCTTTGAAACTTAGATCTATTCCACCTAAGCATGATATCAATGAGTCTCTCAAAGCCATGACAATTTCCATTGACGAGTGCAAATAAAGAACCGCTAGGATGCGTGCTAAGAAAGATGCCTTTATAAAAGCGTGTTCTTCTAGTTCCTATGAAAGTAATGATGAAGATCTAAAAGTTATTGATGTGTCCCCTATTAAATCTTTGTTTTGCAATATGAATATTGATAATGATGGGACTGAATATGATCCACATTTACCTAGAAGGCGTTCTAAGAATTCGGAATTTGTTGATCTTGATGCTAAATTTGATTAAAGTGGGATTGAAGAAATTAAAACCCTAGATGTTGCTAAACCCACCATTATGGATTTCAAGGAATTTAACTATGAAAATTGCTCTTTAATTGATTGAATTTCCTTATTGCAATTTGTGCTAAATTCTCCTCATGCTTATAGTCAAAATAAAGCGTTTACTAAACATATCGTTGATGCCTTGATGCAATCTTATGAAGAAAAACTTGAATTGGAAGTTTCTATCCCTAGAAAAATTTATGATGAGTGGGAACCAATTATTAAAATTAAAATTAAAGATCATGAATGCTATGCTTTATGTGATTTGGGTGCTAGTGTTTCCATGATTCCAAAGACTTTGTGTGATTTGTTAGGTTTCCGTGATTTTGATGATTGCTCTCTAAACTTGCACCTTGCGGATTCCACTATTAAGAAACCTATGGGAAGAATTAATGATGTTCTTATTGTTGAAAATAGGAATTATGTGCCCGTAGATTTTATTGTTCTTGACATAGATTACAATCCTTCATGTCCTATTATTCTTGGTAGACCTTTCCTTAGAACGATTGGTGCAATTATTGATATGAAGGAAGGAAATATTAGATTCCAATTTCCGTTAAGGAAAGGCATGGAAAACTTTCCTAGGAAGAAAATTAAATTACCTTATGAATCTATTATGAGAGCCACTTATGGATTGCCTACCAAAGATGGCAATACCTAGATCTATTCTTGCTTGTTATGCCTAGCTAGTGGCGTTAAACGATAGCGCTTGTTGGGGAGCAACCCAATTTTATTTTTATTCCTTGCTTTTTGATCCTGCTTAGTAATAATAATTTATTTAGCCTCTTTTTTGGTTGTGCTTTTTGTGTTTAACTAGTTTTTGTGCCAAGTAGAACCGTTGGGAAGACTTGGGGAAAGTCTTGTTGAACTTGCTGTAAAAAACAGAAACTTTAGCGCTCACGAGAACTACTGTCATTTTTATTTGGGAAGTGATATTTAGTTAATTATTTTTTAAGATGATTAATAGATAAATTCCTCACGTCCAGAAATTTATTTTAGAATTTTTGGGGTTCCAGATCTTGCGCTAGCTACAGATTACTACAGACTGTTCTGTTTTTGACAGATTCTGTTTTTCGTGTGTTGTTTGCTTATTTTGATGAATCTATGGCTAGTAAATTATTTTATAAACCATAGAGAAGTTGGAATACAGTAGGTATAACACCCATACAAATAATTAATGAGTTAATTACATTACCTTGAAGTGGTCTTTTGTTTTCTTTCGCTAACGGAGCTCACGAGATTTTCTACTTTAAGTTTTGTGTTGTGAAGTTTTCAAGTTTTGGGTAAAGATTTGATGCATTATGGAACAAGGAGTGGCAAGAGACTAAGCTTGGGGATGCCCATGTAACCCCCAAGATAATCTAAGGACACCTAAAAGCCAAAGCTTGGGGATGCCCCGGAAGGCATCCCCTCTTTCGTCTACTTCTATCGGTAACTTTACTTGGAGCTATATTTTTATTTACCACATGATATGTGTTTTGCTTGGAGCGTCTTGTATTATTTGAGTCTTTGCTTATTATTTTACCACAATCATCCTTGCTGTACACACCTTTTGAGAGAGCCATATATGATTTGGAATTTGTTAGAATACTCTATGTGCTTCGCTTATATCTTTTGAGTTATATAATTTTACTCTAGTGCTTCACTTATATCTTTTAGAGCACGGTGGTGGATTTGTTTTATAGAAACTATTGATCTCTCATGCTTCACTTAGATTATTTTGAGAGTCTTAAATAGCATGGAAATTTTCTTAAAATCCTAATATGCTTGGTATGCAAGATTAATAATAAAAATTCTCTTATGAGTGTGTTGAATACGATGATAAGTTTGATACTTGATAATTGTTTTGAGACATGGAGATGGTGATATTAAAGTCATGCTAGTTGAGTAGTTGTGAATTTGAGAAATACTTGTGTTGAAGCTTGTGATTCCCGTAGCATGCACATATGGTGAACCATTATGTGATGAAGTCGGAGCGTGATTTATTTATTGGTTGTCTTCCTTATGAGTGGCGGTCGGGGCGAGCGATGGTCTTTTCCTACCAATCTATCCCCCTAGGAGCATGCGCGTAATACTTTGCTTTGATAACCTGTAGATTTTTGCAATAAGTATATGAGTTCTTTATGACTAATGTTGAGTCCATGGATTATACGCACTCTCACCCTTCCACCTTTGCTAGCCTCTCCAATACCGCGCACCTTTCGCCGGTATCATACACCTACCATATACCTTCCTCAAAACAGCCACCATACCTACCTATTATGGCATTTCCATAGCCATTCCGAGATATATTGCCATGCAACTTTCCACCATTCCGTTTATGACACATTCCATCATTGTCATATTGCTTAGCATGATCATGTAGTTGACATAGTATTCGTGGCAAAGCCATCGTTCATAATTCTTTCTTGTCACTCATGCATCATTGCATATCCCGGTACACCGCCGGAGGCATTCATATAGAGTCATATCTTGTTCTAAGTATCGAGTTGTAATTATTGAGTTGTAAGAAAAATAAAAGTGCGATGATCCTAATTATTAGAGCATTGTCCCAAGTGAGGAAAGGATGATGTAGACTATGATTCCCCCACAAGTCGGGATGAGACTCCGGACGAAAAAAAAGAGAAATAAAAGAGGCCATAAAAAAAGAGAAAAGGCCCAAATCAAAAAAAATTAGAGAAAAAGAGAGAAGGGACATTGTTACTATCCTTTTGCCACACTTGTGCTTCAAAGTAGCACCATGATCTTCATAGTAGAGAGTCTCTCATGTTATCACTTTCATATACTAGTGGGAATTTTTCATTATAGAACTTGGCTTGTATATTCCAATGATGGGCTTCTGAAAGTGCAACTATCCCTAGGTGGTTTTGGTAATTCATAACAACATATAGCTCATTGAGCTAATGCTATTCCAAGATGACTATTTCAGGAAAGCTCAATGATTGGCATGGCATGGATGTGAAAGTGGAACCCTCAAAATGCTAAGGACAAAGGATTGGCTCAATCTCAAAAGCTCAAGACTCTTCATTTTATATTTTATTGATCCAAGATCACATTGAGTCCTTAGGAAAAGCCAATACTATCAAGGATGGATGAGGTGTTGCTTAATGAGCCTCTTGCTTCATGTGCTTAGTGATATGCTCCAAAACCCTCAACTACTTTCCCATATCCACATATGACCTAAACCCTAAGCCAAACTCGGTCCTACCGATTCTTTCTATCCGGCGCCACCGAGTTTCACTTGTCATAAGCCACTGCCAAACCCTAGCAATTCGGTTCTACCGATAGGGATCTCGGTCTCACCGAGATGGGATTGCAAACTCTCTGTTTCCCTTTCGTAACTTTTCGGTCTCACCGAAAGAGCGAATCGGTCCCACCGAGATTGCAATGTAAACTCTTTGTTTCCCTTTTGTAACTTTTCGGTCTCACCGAAAGAGCAAATCGGTCCCACCGAGTTTGCCTGACCAACTCTCTGGTTAGCTTATTACCAAACTCGTCTCACCGAGTTTGTGTAATCGGTCTCACCGAGATTACGTTATGCCCAAACCCTAACCATATCGGTCCTACCGAGTTGCATGTCAGTCCCACCGAAAATCTCTAACGGTCACTAGGTTTACCTTTTCGGTCCGACCGAGTTTGTTGATTCGGTCCCACCGAGATTGGAAAACTGTGTGTAACGGTTGGATTTTGTGTGGAGGCTATATATACCCCTCCACCTCCTCTTCATTCGTGGAGAGAGCCATCAGAACACATACACAATTCCAACTCATATGTTCTGAGAGAGAACCACCTACTCATGTGTTGAGACCAAGATATTCCATTCCTACCATATGAATCTTGATCTCTAGCCTTCCCCAAGTTGCTTTCCACTCAAATCTTCTTTCCACAAAATCCAAATCCTATGAGAGAGAGTTGAGTGTTGGGGAGACTATCATTTGAAGCACAAGAGCAAGGAGTTCATCATCAACACACCATTTGTTACTTCTTGGAGAGTGGTGTCTCCTAGATTGGCTAGGTTTCACTTGGGAGCCTCCGACAAGATTGTGGAGTTGAACCAAGGAGTTTGTAAGGGCACGGAGATCGCCTACTTCGTGAAGATCTACCGCTAGTGAGGCAAGTCCTTCGTGGGCGATGGCCATGGTGGGATAGACAAGGTTGCTTCTTCGTGGACCCTTCGTGGGTGGTTGCTTCTTCGTGGACCCTTCGTGGGTGGAGCCCTTCGTGGACTCGCGCAACCATTACCCTTTGTGGGTGGAGCCCTCCGTGGACTCGCGCAACCGTTACCCTTCGTGGGTTGAAGTCTCCATCAACGTGGATGTAGGATAGCACCACCTATCCGAACCACGGGAAAAACATCCGTGTCTCCAATTGCGTTTGAATTCTCCAAACCCTTCCCTTTACATTCTTGCAAGTTGCATGCTTTACTTTCCGCTGCCAATATACTCTTTGCATGCTTGCTTGAATTGTGTGATGATTGCTTGACTTGTCCTACAATAGCTAAAATCTGCCAAGAACTAAAATTGGGAAAAGGTTAAGTTTTTATTTGGTCAAGTAGTCTAATCACCCCCCTCTAGACATACTTTCGATCCTACAAGTGGTATCGGAGCTTTGGTCTCCATTTGCTTTGATCTCCATAGCTTTTGGTGGTCATAGCCTTGGTTTCACAACCTAGGAGAGTATGGCGTCTAGCGAGGGAAATTATCACCGTAGAGGTCCTTACTTTGATGGTACTAATTTTGCTAGTTGGAAGCATAAAATGAAAATGCATATTCTTGGACATAACCCCGCCGTTTGGGCTATTGTGTGTGTTGGTTTGCAAGGTGACTTCTTTGATGGGAAAGAACCAAACCGTGAAGCTACCGCGGATGAGTTGAAGATGTTGCAATACAATGCTCAAGCTTGTGATATTCTCTTCAACGGATTGTGCCCCGAAGAATTCAACAAAATCAGCCGTCTTGAGAATGCAAAGGAAATTTGGGACACTTTGATTGATATGCACGAAGGTACCGACTCCGTCAAGGAATCCAAGTTGGATGTGCTTCAAAGTCAACTTGACAAGTTCAAAATGAAGGATGGTGAAGGTGTCGCTGAAATGTACTCTAGGCTTGCTCTCATCACAAATGAGATTGCCGGCTTAGGAAGTGAAGAGATGACCGATAGATTCATCATCAAGAAGATTCTAAGAGCCTTGGATGGAAAATATGATACCGTGTGCACATTGATCCAAATGATGCCCAATTACAAAGATCTCAAGCCAATGGAGGTGATTGGAAGAATTGTTGCTCATGAGATGTCACTTAAGGATAAAGAGGAACTTCACAACAAATCAAGTGGTGCCTACAAAGCCTCATGTGAAGCCCCTACATCATCAAGTGAGAAACAAAACTTCAATGAAGAATTGAGCTTAATGGTGAAGAACTTCAACAAGTTCTACAAGAGTAGAAGCAAAGATAGAAGCTTCAAGTCAAGGTCCTACAATGACAAAAGATCTTCTAGTCGAGAGCGAAACTGCTACAGTTGTGGAAGACCCAGACACTATTCCAATGAGTGTACGGCTCCCTACAAGAGAAGAGAAGATTCTCCAAAAAGAAGAAGCAAAGAATCACCACCAAGAGAGAGAAGGAGTAGAGATGATCGTTATGAACGAAGATACTCACGGAGAAGCAAGGATTCGGAAAGGAAGGAAAAATCATCAAGGAGCTACACAAAACGAAGACATCAAGCTCATGTTGGTGAATGGGTATCCGGCTCCGACTCCGACAGCCACTCCGAGAGAAGTTATCACTCCGACTCCGAAGATACTCAAGATGAAGGTGTTGCCGGTCTAGCACTTGTGTCAACCAACTCCTACGACATATTTGACTCACCAAATGAAGGAATTGGAAGATGCTTCATGGCCAAAGGTCCTAAGGTAACACACCCCGAGTATGTTGATTTCAATAGTGATGAAGATGACTTGTTAGGTGATGATTTGCTTGTTGACAACTCTAGTGACGAATACTATGATGAAACGTCAATTAATCATGCTAATCAAGATAAAACGAATGACAATGATAAGGAGAAGATTGAGGCTCTAACTAAAGAACTAAACACTCTTAAGTTAGCTCATGAAACTATCTTCGAAGATCATCGAGAACTTTTAAGAGCTCATGAGAAATTACGCTTTGAAAAGCTCAATCTTGAGCAAGAGCATGAGTTCTTAAAAGCAATCAATGATGATCTCCGCAAGAAAAGTTCTTCTTACATTGCCAAGCGTTTACTCTTATCCACTTACATGCCTCAAGTCAAGTCTAGTAACAAGAACAAGAAAGATTCTTCCTCTAGCAGTAACAATGATCATGCTAAATCCAATATTGTTGCTTCTAGTAGTTCTCTTGATTCCACTAATGATTCTCTTAGCCAAGTTACACTTGAGCAAGAAAATAGCTTATTGAAGGGAATTATAGAGAAAGGAGTGTACAAAAGCCTTGCCGGGAGTAAGCAATTCGAGGAAATTGTGCGCAAGCAAGGAATGCACCGGAAGAATCAAGGTGTTGGTTTTGAACGAAAGTTCAATGCCAATGGAGTTGAGTGGGAAGAAGATCAATACCCCAAGACGAAGTTTGTTCCTCAACAAGAGAAGTATGATACTTCTTTCAAGGGGACACAAGCTCAAGATGATCTTCCACCACAAGACTACAAGCAAAAAGGCAAGGACAAGCTTCAAGAGGAAATTGATGCATTTGAAGAAGCTCCTAAGACCTTAGTCAAGTGGATTCCCAAGACTACTTCAAGTTCCACTTCATCAAGTACGACTACAACTCCAAGGATTCCCATCAAGATGGTGTGGATCCAAAATAAGAAGAACTAGAGAGTGCTTGAGGGTGACTCCGCCAACATACTTCACTCTTATCATTTTGGCAAGAACAAGTGCAATAAACTTCCACATCTTGCACTAGTTCAAGGAGTCACAAACCCTCTTGTTGGTAAGACAAGGGACAAGGTAACCTAAAAGTTTTCATGGACATCATCTTGTGTGCGCATCACTCTATGTCTATGGATATCCTTGTTTGTTCCTTGTGGGACTAACCCATGTAGGTATTGAAAGTGCAATTCACTCAAATGGATAGCTCCAAGTGATCTACATCAACATTGAGCATCCACATCTTCAACATCTACATGAAGTCATCATCGACAAAACCCGAGGTTAGTTCATCCCTCTAAGGGGGGATATCACATCTAGGGGGAGCTTTACTCTAAGACTTGAGCTAAAGCAACTCTAAAGATGTGAACACAACAATGCTTTATGTAAAAGTGGTAACCCCACTTGAGCTTAAACGATGAGTATGACCTATGATCAAGTGTTTTCACTTTACTCCTAAGTCAATATACTCATATATAGATGACCTTGTCATCGCAAATTGCTTGATAGATGCTAGAATTGGTTGTGCATGCCTTGTCACATATTTCATTTGCCATCTTATTGTGTGAGCATGCTGGTTGCATATTTTACTCATTCGAGGACATCCACTTGTTGTTTTGATTGTTTGGTTTTATTTTCTTTTGCCAAGTGGATGGACAAGAATGCCTAAGAACCTCCTCTAGCTATCTATGCTTTTATCGTCTCAAACTCTATTCATGCTACATCACAAAATTTGATCAAGTCAGATTCGAACCACTCTGTGTGAGGAGCGCTCGGAGTCCCCGATTCGTCATAGACTTAAACTTCCAAAACCTCTTTATGATTCTCGGTCTGACCGATACCGTACTTTCGGTCCTACCGAGATCATTAAGTTGATCTAGGTTTTCGATCTCGGTGCAACCGATTTGAACCATTCGGTCACACCGACAGGGTCGGGCTATATATAGTCACGGGCAAAAATTTGGAAATTTCTTCGAACCCCTTCACCCGCGCGATAGCCTGCTCTGCCAACTTGGTCTCCGGATCGTCTCCTTGCCGCCAGCCACCTCCAGTCGCTGGTCTCCGTCGCCGTCAACGGAAATTCAACCCCGCCATTGCCGCCGTAGCGAGTCTCCGCCGAACTAGGGTATGGACTCGATCTTTGTGCTATTCCCCAATCCGATTCTTAGCACATTGTGATCATCATGATTCTTGCCACGATTGAAACACTCCTATCCAGTCAATGCATTCGTAGATTAGTTTTGATTCGAAAATTTTAGGGTTAGGTTTCCGCTGAAACCATCTCGGACCCACCGAGTTGAAAAACTCGGTCCCACCGATTTGGCTCATGCCATTGCACAAGTGAGACTCGGTCTGACCGAGAATTACTTATCGGTGTGACCGAGAATTACTTCTCAAAGCGACGATATATTTCATGCTTATTATCATTTGTCGAAGCTTTGATCTATATGTTGTCATCAATTACCAAAAAGGGGGAGATTGAAAGTGCAACTATCCCTAGGTGGTTTTGGTAATTCATAACAACATATAGCTCATTGAGCTAATGCTATTCCAAGATGACTATTTCAGGAAAGCTCAATGATTGGCATGGCATGGATGTGAAAGTGGAACCCTCAAAATGCTAAGGACAAAGGATTGGCTCAAGCTCAAAAGCTCAAGACTCTTCATTTTATATTTTAGTGATCCAAGATCACATTGAGTCCTTAGGAAAAGCCAATACTATCAAGGAGGGATGAGGTGTTGCTTAATGAGCCTCTTGCTTCATGTGCTTAGTGATATGCTCCAAAACCCTCAACTACTTTCCCATATCCACATATGACCTAAACCCTAAGCCAAACTCGGTCCTACCGATTCTTTCTAACCGGCGCCACCGAGTTTCACTTGTCATAAGCCACTGCCAAACCCTAGCAATTCGGTTCTACCGATAGGGATCTCGGTCTCACCGAGATGGGATTGCAAACTCTCTGTTTCCCTTTCGTAACTTTTCGGTCTCACCGAAAGAGCGAATCGGTCCCACCGAGATTGCAATGTAAACTCTTTGTTTCCCTTTTGTAACTTTTCGGTCTCACCGAAAGAGCAAATCGGTCCCACCGAGTTTGCCTGACCAACTCTCTGGTTAGCTTATTACCAAACTCGGTCTCACCGAGTTTGTGTAATCGGTCTCACCGAGATTACGTTATGCCCAAACCCTAACCATATCGGTCCTACCGAGTTGCATGTCAGTCCCACCGAAAATCTCTAACGGTCACTAGGTTTACCTTTTCGGTCCGACCGAGTTTGTTGATTCGGTCCCACCGAGATTGGAAAAATGTGTGTAACGGTTGGATTTTGTGTGGAGGCTATATATACCCCTCCACCTCCTCTTTATTCGTGGAGAGAGCCATCAGAACACATACACAATTCCAACTCATATGTTCTGAGAGAGAACCACCTACTCATGTGTTGAGACCAAGATATTCCATTCCTACCATATGAATCTTGATCTCTAGCCTTCCCCAAGTTGCTTTCCACTCAAATCTTCTTTCCACAAAATCCAAATCCTATGAGAGAGAGTTGAGTGTTGGGGAGACTATCATTTGAAGCACAAGAGCAAGGAGTTCATCATCAACACACCATTTGTTACTTCTTGGAGAGTGGTGTCTCCTAGATTGGCTAGGTGTCACTTGGGAGCCTCTGACAAGATTGTGGAGTTGAACCAAGGAGTTTGTAAGGGCACGGAGATCGCCTACTTCGTGAAGATCTACCGCTAGTGAGGCAAGTCCTTCGTGGGCGATGGCCATGGTGGGATAGACAAGGTTGCTTCTTCGTGGACCCTTCGTGGGTGGTTGCTTCTTCGTGGACCCTTCGTGGGTGGAGCCCTCCATGGACTCGCGCAACCATTACCCTTCATGGGTGGAGCCCTCCGTGGACTCGCGCAACCATTACCCTTCGTGGGTTGAAGTCTCCATCAACGTGGATGTAGGATAGCACCACCTATCCGAACCACGGGAAAAACATCCGTGTCTCCAATTGTGTTTGAATTCTCCAAACCCTTCCCTTTACATTCTTGCAAGTTGCATGCTTTACTTTCTGCTGCCAATATACTCTTTGCATGCTTGCTTGAATTGTGTGATGATTGCTTGACTTGTCCTACAATAGCTAAAATCTGCCAAGAACTAAAATTGGGAAAAGGTTAAGTTTTTATTTGGTCAAGTAGTCTAATCACCCCCCCTCTAGACATACTTTCGATCCTACAGCTTCCTCAAAATTGCCCTAGGTCTTCATGAGCAAGCAAGTTGGATGCACACCCACTTAGTTTCTTTTTGAGCTTTCGTATACTTATAGGTCTAGGGCATCCATTGCATGGCAATCCCTACTCACTCACATTAATATCTATTGATCGGCATCTCCATAGCCCGTTGATACGCCTAGTTGATGTGGGACTACCCCTTTTTGTCTTCTCCACAACCACCACTCTATTCCACCTATAGTGCTATATCCATGGCTCACGCTCATGTATTGCGTGAAGATTGAAAAAGTTTTGAGAATGTCAAAAGTATGAAACAATTGCTTGGCTTGTCATCGGAGTTGTGCATGATTTAAATATTTTGTGTGGTGAAGATAGAGCATAGCCAGACTATATGATTTTGTAGAACTTTCTTTAGCCATGTTATTTTGAGAAGACATAATTGCTTTGTTAGTATGCTTGAAGTATTATTATTTTCTATGTCAATACGAACTTTTGTCTTGAATCTTTTGGATCTAAATATTCATACCACAATTAACAAGAATTACATTAAAATTATGCCAAGTAGCACTCCGCATCAAAAATTCTGTTTTTATCATTTACCTACTCGAGGACGAGCAGGAATTAAGCTTGGGGATGCTTGATACGTCTCCAACGTATCTATAATTTTTGATTGCTCCATGCTATATTATCTACTATTTTGGACATTATTGGGCTTTACTTTCCACTTCTATATTATTTTTGGGACTAACCTATTAACCGGAGGCCCATCCCGGAATTGCTGTTTTTTTGCCTGTTTTAGGGTTTCGAAGAAAAGGAATATCAAACGGAGTCCAAACGGAATGAAACCTTCGGGAACATGATTTTCTCGCCGAATACAACTCAGGAGACTTGGACCCTACATGAAGCCAACTAACAGGAGGCCACGAGGTAGGGGGCACGCCCTCCACCCTCGTGGCCCCCCTGTTGCTCCACCGCCGTACTTCTTCCTCCTATATATACCCACGTACCCCCAAACGATCAGACACGGAGCCAAAACCCTAATTCCACCGCTGCAACTTTCTGTATCCACGAGATCCCATCTTGGGGCCTATTCCGGAGCTCCGCCGGAGGGGGCATCGATCACGGAGGGCTTCTACATCAACACCATAGCCTCTCCGATGAAGTGTGAGTAGTTTACTTCAGACCTACGGGTCCATAGTTAGTAGCTAGATGGCTTCTTCTCTCTTTTCTGATCTCAATACAATGTTCTCCCCCTCTCTTGTGGAGATCTATTCGATGTAATCTTCTTTTTGCGGTGTGTTTGTTGAGACCAATGAATTGTGGGTTTATGGTCAAGTCTATCTATGAATAATATTTGAATCTTCTCTGAATTCTTTTATGTATGATTGGTTATCTTTGCAAGTCTCTTCGAATTATCAGTTTGGTTTGGCCTACTTGATTGATCTTTCTTGCAATGGGAGAAGTGCTTAGCTTTGGGTTCAATCTTGCGGTGTCCTTTCCCGGTGACAGTAAGGGCAGCAAGGCACGTATTGTATTTGTTGCCATCGAGGATAACAAGATGGGGTTTTCTTCATATTGCATGAGTCTATCCCTCTACATCATGTCATCTTGCTTAAGGCGTTACTCTGTTTTTAACTTAATACTCTAGATGCATGCTGGATAGCGGTCGATGAGTGGAGTAATAGTAGTAGATGCAGGCAGGAGTCGGTCTACTTGTCTCGGACATGATGCCTATATACATGATCATACCTAGATATTCTCATAACTATGCTCAATTCTGTCAATTGCTCAACAGTAATTTGTTCACCCACCGTAGAATACTTATGCTCTCGAGAGAAGCCACTAGTGAAACCTATGGCCCCCAGGTCTATCTTTATCATATCAATCTCCTGCTACTTAGTTATTTACTTTGCTATTTGCTTTGCCTTTATTTTACTTTGCATATTTATCATAAAAATACCAAAAATATTATCTTTATCATATCTATCAGATCTCACTCTCGTAAGTGGCCCTATAGGGATTGACAACCCCTATTTGCGTTGGTTGCGAGGATTTATTTGTTTGTGCAGGTACGAGGGACCTGCGTGTAGCCTCCTACTGGATTGATACCTTGGTTCTCAAAAACTGAGGGAAATACTTACGCTACTTTGCTGCATCATCCCTTCCTCTTCGGGGAAAACCAACGCAGTGCTAAAAGAGGTAGCATTACCAGAGTAACCCGAAACAGCTGAATAGCGGGCAATACCACGTCTTCACCAAAAGCTTGTGTAAGCGGGATCGGAAGCTTCATAAAAGGGTAGTAAACTCCGTTGAACCGGCAGTACCCCGTTACTTGCGCTGGTCTGAGCAGCCCATTGTGTGGAGTCGAGAGGATCATCTGCCCCGGGTTGATAATCCGGGTCATCTGGCATTGGTGGTTGCACCTCAGGTTGGAGGGTATAAGTTCACCAAGGTGCTCATGGACGGAGGGAGCATCATCAATATCCTCTATTATGAAACCTTCCGTCGTATGGGGTTGACGGATAAAAATCTTAAACCATCAAACACTGTTTTCCATGGTGTGGTGCCTGGTAAGTCAGCATATCCAGTTGGTAAAATAGCTCTGGAAGTTGTGTTTGGGGATGAGTATGACTCTCGATCAGAGACATTGACCTTTGAGGTGGTGAAGATCAAAAGCCCTTATCACGCTCTGTCTGGACGGCCGGCTTATGCTAAGTTTATGGCAAGACCCTGTTATGTTTATCTACAGCTCAAGATGCCAGGTCATAAGGGGACCATCACAGTACATGGGAGCCGAAAGATAGCCTTGGAATGTGAGGAAGGTGATGCGGCTTATGCTAAGTCGGTTTGTGCAACAGAGGAGTTGAAATTTTATAAGGACAATGTTGATCCGGCGGATATGACTTCTTTGAAAAAGCCAACTACAAAGCATGATCCAACATTGAAGTTTAAATCGGCTGAGGAAACCAAGTTAGTTGATATTGTTCCTGGCGATTCATCCAAGCAGTTTAGCATCAGTGCTAATCTGGATCCGAAATAGGAAAGCGCGCTCATCGAGTTCATATGTGAGAACCGGAACATCTTTGCATGGAAACATTCTGACATGCCAGGTGTACCGAGGGAACTCGCTGAGCACACTCTTAATATTGATCCTAAGTTTAGATTGGCCAAGCAGTTTCTCTGCCGCTTCAATGAAGAAAGGCGTAAGGCTATTGGTGAGGAGGTAGCCCGGCTCTTGGCAGCAGGGTTTATTGTGGAGGTTGTTCACCCTGAGTGGTTAGCTAACCCGGTGCTAGTACTTAAGAAGAACAGCACTTGGCGTATGTGTGTGGATTACACAGATTTGAACAAGGCTTGTCCAGCTGATCCCTTTGCTCTCCCTCGTATTGATCAAATCATTGATGCTACGGTGGGTTGTGAGCGTCCGAGCTTTCTGGATGCTTATTTTGGTTATCATCAGATCAAAATGGCAGTTAAGGACCAGGAGAAGACAGCTTTTATAACTCCCTTTGGAGCCTTCTGCTATGTATCTATGCCTTTTGGGATCAAGAGTGCCCAAGCGACTTATCAGCGTTGTGTGCAAAATTGTCTTCATAATCAGATTGGGCGGAATGTTCATTCTTGCGTGGATGATATTGTGGTGAAGTCCATAAAGGAGGAGACATTAATAGATGACTTAAAGGAAACTTTTGATAATCTCCGGGTCTATAAGATGATGCTTAATCCGGCCAAGTGTGTTTTTGGTGTACCGGCAAGCAAGCTCTTGGGTTTTCTGGTGTCTAACAGGGGTATTGAGGCTAACCCGAAAAAAATCAAGGCAATTACTTCTCTGGCTAAACCGGTGTGCATCAATGATGTTCAACGTCTGGCAGGTCGTATTGCAGCATTGAGCCGGTTTATCAGCCGGTTGAGGGAGAAAGCTATCCCTCTGTATCATATGATGAAAAAGACAGATAATTTTGTCCGGAGTGATGCGGCTGATGCGGCGTTTGAGGACTTGAAGAAACAATTAGTCGAGCCTCCCGTCCTTGCCGCTCCCATTGATAAAGAGCCATTGCTGTTATATGTGGCCGCTAATGCCCGGGCTGTCAGTGTGGCTATTGTGGTAGAATGGAAGGAGGCAAGCAAAGAATATTCGGTTTAACAGTCGGTTTATTATATCAGTGGGGTACTCATTGAGTCCAAGCAAAGATACCCACATTGGCAGAAGCTGGTGTATGGAGTTTTTATGGCAAGCCGGAAGCTTAAACAGTATTTTCAGGGTCACCCCATCACTGTGGTCAGCTCTGCCCCTTTGGGGGATATAATTCAAAACAGGGAGGCAACTGGCTAGGTTGCCAAGTGGGCCATTGAGCTTGGACCTCATGGGTTAAAGTATATGCCTCGGACGGCAATAAGGTCCCAGACACTTGTGGATTTCATCAATGATTGGACAGAATTGCAGACACCAGAGGAAAAGCCGGATAACACATATTGGACTCTTCACTTTGATGGGTCCAGGCAATTGGAGGGCTCGGGGGCTGGAGTTGTGCTAGCTTCCCCTCGAGGTGATAAATTTTGTTATGTCCTCCGTTTATTGTTTCCTTGCACTAACAATGCAGCTGAATATGAGGCTTTACTCCACGGTCTTTGAGTGGCTAAGGAGATGAACTTGAGCCGGGTTAGGTGTTTTGGTGACTCAGATTTGGTAGCTCAACAAGTATTAGGTACTTGGGACTCTAAGGATCCACTCATGGCGGCTTATCGATAGGATGTGGATATTATCGATGGTCATTTCAAGGGTTACCAGGTTGAGCATGTGGACCGGAGGAAGAATGAAGCGGTAGATGCTTTAAGCCGGCTGGGTTCTCAACGTAAACCGGTGCCGCCCAACGTTGTTCTTGATGCCCTTCATAACCCGTCGGTCAAGTTACCCATAGAGGAGGATTTGGCTATTCCTGACCCAGAGGCTCAATTGGTGGCAGCTCTTCATGTTATCCCGGATTGGACGGTTCCCTATTTGGCGTATATGACCCGGGGCGAGTTACCTGAGGATGAGGTTTTGGCCAGACAGATAATCCAGCGGTCCAAGTCAATGACTATTGTCAAAGGAGAGTTGCATCATTGTAGTGTTACAGGGGCATTTTAGCGTTGTGTGTCTCCGGAAGAAGGCTGTGAGATCCTCCGTGAGATCCATGAAGGGGACTGTGGACATCATGCCGGTTCAAAATCTCTGGTAGCCAAAGCTTTTCGTCATGGTTTTTATTGGCTGACGGCTCATGCTGATGCTGAGGACTTGGTCAGAAGGTGTGATGGTTGTCAGAAATTTGCATGCCGAGCTCATGTTTTGGCTCAGGAGTTAAGGATGATTCCAATTACTTGTCCATTTGGAGTCTGGGGGTTTGATATGGTGGGGCCCTCTAAAATATCCAAGGATAAGAAGACCCACCTCTTGGTGGCAGTTGACAAGTTTACTGAATGGGTAGAGGCCGAGCCAGTGAGCAAATGTGATGCAACGACGGCGGTTCAATTCATGAAGAAGGTGATCTTCCGCTTTGGCTTTCCACATAGCATTATAACTGACATTGGTACTAACCTTTCAAAGGGAGCTATTGAAGATTTTTGTCAACGTGAGCATATCCGGCTTGACATATCGTCAGTAGCTCACCCCCAGTCTAATGGTCAAGCTGAGAGAGCCAATCAAGAGATATTAAGAGGTATCAAACCCCGGCTTATGGTTCCTTTGCAGAGGATGCCGGGTTGTTGGGTCGAGGAGTTACCTTCCATGTTATGGAGCATTAATACCACCCTAACAGGTCTACGGGTTATACACCCTTTTTCATGGCTTATGGAGCAGAGGTAGTTCTCCCTAGTGACATCCGTCATGACTCGCCCCGTGTGGTAGCTTATGTTGAAGCTGACAATGAAAAAACATGTCAGGAAGCACTTGACTTGTTGGATGAAGAGCGTGACATTGTAGTGGCCCGTTCGGTGATTTACCAGCAAGACCTGCGCCGTTACCACAGCCGCAGGTTAAAACCAGAACTTTTCAAGAAGGTGATCTGGTGCTCCGGCTCATCCAGGATCAGACTGATATGCACAAGTTATCCCCACCTTGGGAAGGACCCTTTGTGGTCAGCAAGAATCTAAACAATGGGTCATATTACCTTATCGATGTTCGAGACCACAAGGACTCACGCACATCGGAGGAGGAGACCCACCGACCCTGGAATATTGCTCAGCTTAGGCCATATTACACCTGAGCCACAGGCTCTCCGTATGTACATATTTAAACAATCTATATATTATGATTGATATAATAAACCGTCATCCTTGCTGAAGCGGGGCTTCTATCGTTCCCATACATGAGTCTCTGTTACCTTGGTAATCCGGCTATCAAGCCCATATTATAAGAGCACAGCTCTGTTACCTTGGTAATCCGGCTATCAAGCCCATATTATAAGAGCACAGCTTTGTTACCTTGGTAATTCGGCTATCAAGCCCATATTATAAGAGCACAACTCTGTTACCTTGGTAATCCGGCTATCAAGCCCATATTATGAGAGCACAGCTCTGTTACCTTGGTAATCCGGCTATCAAGCCAATATCACAACTTCATATGAGCAGGGCTCTGATCTACTTAAGGCTTAATGCCCGGATTAAAGGGACCAAAGAGAGTCTGATGCATAGCATAGCTCAAACATAGGTATCCCTTGGGCACAACCCACATAATCACTTGGGGGCTTGGTCGTATTCAAACCATAGCTACACCTCTTGATAGACATAAGGCCACCAGGGAAATCACTTGGGGGCTTTGGTCGTATTCGAACCATCACTTCAACCCTCTTGATCATTGCAACACCACAATTATAACTATTTCAAACTTTTTTTGATTTTTTGGTTTATAATTCTTTATGAGTGTAATTTATCTATTCTATTTAAACCTGGTCTGGGCCTGTTCATAAACGAGCAACAGCTGAGGAATATCAATACTCAAGGTTTGGGTTATCACCCTTACTACAAAAAGTTGGTAAACCAACGATGTGATTCAATGTCATAGGTATGATATATTTCATATTTGGTTATTCTTAAGTACAACCTTGGTTATAAACCCGAGTTATATGTTGGGCGTTATGACCCGTCCGGCGGTAAACCGCCAGGACACTTTTTATATGCAGAAACATGTTGAATATAGGTGCTAAGGATCATAAGCAGACATAGCATAATCATGACGGATTAACAGTGTCATGCAAAGCGAACATGCACGATGGCATAGTAGACCAAATATTTAAACTAGCCTATTACAAGGCACTTTGATGCCCAAAAGGATAATTGTTTTCAACAAGTGTTGCAGTATGCAGAAGGCTAAACCGGCCTCTGGATCATGATTCTTCGCCGGGCTGACTTGACGGCTGTGGATCATCTTCCGCCGCTTCATCATCCTTCTCTCCACCCAGCGGCTGGAAGTCAATGGTTGCCCAGTCGATTCCAGTTAGGGCCTTGAATACAACTTCGTCGCTTATAAGTGTGGAGGGTTCAACATCAGGGGAGTAGATATGCTTATGGATTGGCGGGATAAGATTTTCCACATCATGAGTTGGCGCATTAACCCGTTTGTTGTCGGCGTCATAAATCGACTGGTAATGAGAAAGATCTGTCTCTTCAGCCAATTTGCTCACTAATGGGCGCATTTCCTTCGTCAAAGCTCGGAGATCATCATTGTCAAAATCTGACCCGTCCTCCTTTATGCTTGGATAGCCGCTTCCTATATCAGCCAGGTCAAGATCTGGTATCCATGCTTTAGCCCGGATTAGCGCAGTTAGAGCACCTGCCCTTGCAGCTGATCTTTTTAACTCCTCAAACCGGGCAGGAATCATTGACAGCTTCTCTAATGTTTCCTTGATCAAGGTTGGGGGTGGTTTGTTATGAGAGGCAGTACAAATGATCCGTTGTGCGCCGGTATATAATTGCTCTATAAGAGTATAGGCAGCCTTCAATTTTTTCTGCATATCAGAGCCCAGATGGGTAATGCGAGATCCTGCATCATTACGCACATCGATAAACCGACAGTTCATAGGATAATACATGTTAAACGCTTATAATAAGGGTGCTTACCAAACACAGCAGTGGTCATGGCATTTATTTGCCACTTCAGACCAGTCAGCTCTTCTACCACCGGATTAAGGGTTGCTTCTGCATCCTCAGCCCTCTTTTGTAGTTTGGTTTTCTCTATGTCCCAGTCTGCCCGTTCCTTCTGGAAGTTTTCCTTCAATTTCTCCATGGCTACTAAGGCACTGGTTAGCTCCTCTTTGGCTTTGGAAGTTTCTGCTTGTTGGGACTTGATATTTTCTGGAAGATCGGCGGTTTGAGATTCCTTTTTGCTCAGCTCAGCCTGTAAGAGACATATATGTTATGAGTTGGAAGCATTTTGAAGTACCAAGCACATAACAAGTTATACACTTGGCACTTGGGGGCTAATGCCTATTGCTTCTTATCAACTTTCTCTTATAAGTCCCAAGATCAATTCAAGTATTATTCTTGGCACTTGGGGGCTACACAAACAAAAGTGACAAGATTAATATTCTAAAAGTCCTGGTTCATCCTGAAATGATAAACCGGTCCTTGGGGGCTACGCAGGCAAAGTTGAAGTATTACAAAGTCCCGGTTTACATTGATATCATAAACCAGCCCTTGGGGGCTATTGGAGTTGATATTAGAAATCAGATACAAGAGAGAAACAATTATGTGGAGTTAAAAGTATTTACCTCATATTGCTCTTTCATCTGGTTCACTAAACCGGCTTTATAGTCGCGGCTTGTGTACAGGCGGTTTAAAAACCCAGAGTGGATATCTTGGGCGTTAAGGTGGGCATAGCTTTCCAAGTCTGTTTTCCACTTGCCTTTATCCATAGCAGCAAATTCTTCCTTGGCACTATGTTTTGATAAAGCAATGGGATTACCAAGAGTTGTGTAGCCTAAACCAGTAACAATGACATCATCCGATTGGTCATCAGCCTCTTTGACTGGGCTCGGCGGTTTATCTGCAGTTTTAGCTGGGCTTGGCGGGTCAGTAGCATGGCCTGTAGGATCATCTTCCATCTGTTCAGCAAAGGTTTCATGATGTTGCATTGGCGGATCATCAAGAATAGCGTCAGCATTTGGCTCAAACTGTTCTGGGATCTTTTCCAGTTCAGTGTCCGGGTTATCATCAGCCAATTTATTCAATTTGGCCTTTTTGCTGGGCCTAGCTTTAGCTCTGAAATAAATGTAAATAAAGGTTAGTATATTAAACAGGTGCAAGGGATAAAGAGTTAAGTGTAGTATGCTTACCCAGGAACAGTCTTAAGGGGTGGAAGTTGTGTCCATGTTGATTCGCCAGAGGATGAATGGGAAGTTCCCTAGTAGTTTGAGTCAGATGGATTAAGAGGTTGCCGAAAATAACCAGCCTTGGGATAAGATGTGTCAGGAATATGGATGAAACCTCTGGTCGGCGTTTACGAACCGGTGTGTTCGGTAAACCGGATGAAGTAACCACCTGGCCACTATGCCGGGTTGTGCGGCGAGCTTCATACTGTTGTTTCTTCAAAAGAAAGTTTGGATCTAGATAAGCTAGAGGGTGTGAAAATTTTACTTTCCGGTTTGCTTGACAGGTTTTCTGTGCTGGCTGAGGATCTGAACCGGAGGAAAGAATAATTACCTCTACATCATCAGCCCGGCTAGCTTCGGCGTCATCCTGATAATGGTCATTGTCAATGAGGTGTATGAAAAATGAACCAAGAGAATCAAGTTCTACCTTTGATTCCGGGTTGTCAAGATCCTCGTCGAGGTTCAGCTCGGTGGACTCAGCTGTTTTCTTCTTGGCAGGCTTTTTGACGACCTTTGTCTTGGGTCGAGGGGTCTTGGCCGGTTTATCCCAAGCGTTCTTCTTCCAAAATGGGTCGTCACCCTGTTAAAAGATTGATAAAGGTTATAAGGAAGAGTTAAGAATATCAGGTTCAAACAGGGGTTAGGCAGTTCTTACAGCTGGTGGTTTATTTGAAACGTAGAAGGGACTTAGCCCTGTTTTGCTGCAGACAGCCACCGATTCATCCAGTATCTTTTTGACAGCTTCAGTGATTTCAGCATCAGTTAACTGAATGTTAGTGTGCCATTGAGGGTCTTTCAAGTCCCCTGTGTACTCGCACATTAAACCTGGGCGACAGCTTAAAGGCAAAATACCCCAAGATATCCAGCAACGAACAAAGTCAATTCCTGTTAACCCATTAGCCACAAAGGCTCTGAGCTTTGCAAGTTGTGGTGCATATTTGGCCCGTTCTTTTGCGGTCAACCTTTGGGGAAATGGATGTGTATTGGTAAGTCGGTGAGCACGGTAACCCGACAGAGGGTTCTCGTCATCTGGGGAAGTATCTTTGCAATAGAACCAAGTCTGGTTCCAATCCTTCGGGTGACTATGATGCTTGGCGTGAGGGAAGCTCACGTCTTTCCTTTTCTGAATTGAAACGCCGCCAAGTTCAGTATTGGGCCCGTCTATAAATTCAGTACGGCGGTTTAAATAGAAAAAGTCCCTGAACAGTTCAACGGTCCGTTCTTCTTGCAGATAAGCCTCGCAAAACACTTGAAAATTACAAATATTGGACACAGAATTAGGTCCAATATCTTGAGGGTGGATCTGGAAGCTAGCAAGCACATCACGGATTTTTTTTGATCCGGGAGGTTTAAAACCACGGCTCGGATGATCAACAAACACAACTATCTCGCCATCCTTGGGCTCAGGAGGATTTTCTGGACCGGCAGCTCACCAGTGGATTTCACTCTGTTTCGGTAAAGCGCCAGTTATAACGCATTCGTTCAGATCTTCTTCCGTAATCCGGGATGGAACCCAGTTACAAGCGTAAAAAGACTTGGCCATTTCTTTGACAACTTGAAGGAAGATTTGTGCCGGTTTAAGATTCATGGTGGATAAGCATGAAGCGTTGCAGGTTAAGGGACGAAAGGTATTCAAGCATGCAAAATTATTAAACCAGAGGATGATGATATCAGGACTACAATGATAAAGCGATTGGCGGTTTACAAGGGACTAATGGTACCTGACGGGTTATCATTTTCTAAAGTTAAACCGCCTACATTGGTATGGAAGGTACAGATCTGAAATAGCTAAGTAAGGGGAAAACAGGTTTCACAAGTTGGCATTACAAATTTGGATCTATCACGGGTCGGAAAATGAAAATATATTAAGACCTAAACATGGAAACCGAAGCAGTGGATTAAGGTTCAGATTGAAGTTTTTGCTTAAACACGATGCGCTGATGAAAAAATGACTATGGCCATTGCTGTGCATGCTGAATATGGAGGTTTCAATCGAAGGAACTACATCGCTGATATGAGCACCGACGAACATCGACGAACACCGAGGAATGTTCAAACCCTAAAACTGAATCTACGGTGGAGGAAAGAGAAGCTTACTGGTGCAGAAGGAACAGCGGAGAGGCGCCGCGATTCTTTGGTACGTTCAGGGTGATGCAGCGGCCAAGGTTGAGGCAGAGGCAAAGTTTGACGGCGCTAACGGAGCTTGAGGTGCTGGGGCGATGCGAGGAAGACGATGAGGCTGAGAGGCACGAGGGGAAAAGTGAAAATGATCCCCGGCCCTATTTATAAGGTGAAGGGATAAGCGGCAGACACATGAATCGAGGAGGTCGCAAAACGGATCTATAGACATGCAGACGCCTCGATTTTCGGAAATTCATTAAAGAAGATACATTTAAAGATTTGGGATCTGCACAAAGCTAATGGCAGATGATGTCACGATGGATTATTATGCTCTCGGAGATGACGTCACAGCGGTTTACAAGGTTTTTCAGCTGGTGTTGAAGAAGGAATTTTTCTAAGTACTGAAAATTGACATAAACCAGTTCAAATCAATTTGGGGCCTAATATTGGGGATATAACTATTAAGTATAAACCGCCCAGGAGGGGCCGGATTATACTTATAGTAAGCTATTCCTATTTCAAGCCCACGAAGGCAAGGCGCTTTATGAAGGATGTTTAACAAGAAGGCCCAAGGCCCAAAGGCGGATTAGGGACCGTAGATGTAAACCGCCATAAGATGTATAACTTGTATTGTAAGATAAGAAAGGGTAGAAACCGAGCCGGGCACGAATATGAGCCGGCCGGGATTCTGTAAACCACCGGGCGTCAACCTGTGTATATAAAGGGACGACCTGGCGGCGGTTTAAGGACAAGAAAACAACAGATCAAGAGCCAGGCAAAGCGGATTCGCTCCCTGGTCATCGAAACCCTAGCAATTCCATCACAACTGGATTAGGATTTTACCTTCACCGTAAGGGGCCGAACCAGTATAAACTCCTTGCGTCCTTTGTCCCGCTTTAACCCCTTTAAGCTAACTACGTTGCAATGGCTCCACGACTAAGCCCTCACACTAGGACATCTACCGTGACAAAACCACGACAATATGTGTAGGATAAAATTTGTTTGTTGCCTTCTCTAGATCTTCTAACGAGAAAATCTTTGTATTCTCATTAGCAGTTTCATCAAACGATATCAACATTTCTAGGAGAAGACCTTATTTCTTTTGGAAATAGTTCTTCTATAGTTGCTTTTGAATATTTATTTTCCATCTATGATGGATAAATACTACGCTAAACCTCAGAAGAAGAGTGTCGGAACCACATGCCAACCCAATAATTATACATGCATGCATTAATTAAGCTCTTTTAAGTTTTGCTCTATTTTTTCTATCATAAATGTAACAAGAATATGGTCTTACCTAACTTTAGAGGTTCTTGCTTATCTTGGTATAGTGCATTTTTATTGGATTATACTTAGTCTTGTGAGGACATCCAGTACAACTAAAGCTTCATATGGTATTATGGCAGATCCCTTTACAAAGCTCCATAAAAAACAACCCAGGGAAAAACAAAGTGGTGTTCATCGGTGGCGGAAGGAGAACTGAACTTATACTTTTCTCTTTGTGAATTCATGGTGCAATTTTTGTGTTTACATCTTTTCCAAGCAGCCCATTGGTATTTTTTAGAAAAGTTTGTTGAGGTAACTTGTCTTGAAGTGTTGGCATGCTATCATGTGAGAAAATGTAATTTGGACAGATGGCCGCCTTTGAGATATCACAGGTCCATCAAAGTGGACATTAAGGATGAGAAACATAGTAGTAATTTCCCAAATATGATATTTTAGTCAACACATACAAATTAAATTAAGTTAGAAAAACTACGAAATGGATTTTAGAATTAATGATAGTTTGACAAAGATAAGTTTAAAATGAAGGAAAATCATTGGAAATCGATGAATTTTATTTTTTTGGTCGTTCTTGATAGCTTTTGATTTTTTTTCCCTTTTCATAAAAAAATTCTTGTTTTTTATTATATATTGAAATTTTCTATTATAAACAAGATCCATTTTGGAATCTAGGGAAATCAAAATAAAATCATGTTTTATTTTCTAATTTATATTGTTGTTATTAATATATATTCAGGCTTTTAAGTGTCATTCGTCTTCCACTTTTTAATGAATATAGTGTGGGTGGGTTTGCCATGAGTTGGAAACCACCACCATGTTGTCGGTCAAACCACTCAGAGTTGGGTGAGGGGTTAAATTTATCTGGTTTTTGGTGTTAAGGATGCTAATGGCCACTCCCTCTATTATAAAATATTTCAAGTTCTAGGTTTATCTTAAATAACATTTCATTAAGTTTGACCAACTTTATGAGAAAACTTACTAATAAACACAACATCAAATGTATATAGTATGACCATATATTTTAGGACCCTGATAACCACAAAATGTGTGGTGGTTAAGCTTAAACACCTCCATCCTCCCCATTTGTTACATGCATGCATGCATTAGAATAATCCTCTGCTCCTCCCACATGCACTTCTCTCTCTAATTATAATTTGAAAATTCAAAATGTTTTGTAGCACAAACTGTCAATTCGATTCAAAATTGTTTTCACATAAAGAATTCATCATGATGAGACCTTTGATACTATATCTCATGTTGATATGTTCCGACAACTTTTTGGGGGGGCTCAAAAGGTATCACGCATGGGCTACATAATTTACAACACATATGATATGTAATTTATCGTGCTATTTTCAGATAAGTTGTTGGGGTATGTTTGTCAACAACTTTTCCCCCTTGGTCAATGTTATCGTGGTGTTTGCACGTAAGTCAACTGGTATGTGGTTCGTATATTAACATATTATTTTCACATAAGTTGCTGGGGTACATTTTTCAACAATCCCCCCTTGTCAATCTTACCACGGTGTTTGTATGTAAGTTATCACATATTCGGTTCATATATTACCATGCTATTTTCACATAATTTACCAGCGGTATGTTTTTCAACAACCTTTTCCTCTTGGTCAATGTCATCATGATGTTTGTACGTAAGTTATCAGGTAGGCGGTTCCTCAGCATTAGTTCAAGCCACGGTAACCAACTCGAAAAGTTCTTTTTTGTGCAAACTTGTTTCCCTTTCCACTTCTCGTAAGGTAAATGTAACGCTAAAAATAAAAGCAGTGCGTTCCTAGTTTTTTTTCTCTTTGGTCGATTTTTCTTCATTTTTTTCATTTCTCTTTCTAATTTCTTTCTTTTCTATCTTTTATTAATTCACAAATATTGTCCAAATCCATGTTTTGTTTTTACAATTTGTGAGTTTTTTTGATTATGTGAACTTTTTTCAAATCCATTTTTGGTCAAATTCATGAACTATTTTCAAATTCTTTTTCCTTTTCTTTTACAAACGCGCAAACTATTTTCAAATGAAAAACATTCTTAAAATTCGTGAACTTTTGTTTCAAAATCAATGAATTTTTTTTCCAAATCTATGGTTATTTTCTTTGAAATCCATTAAGTTTTTTTCAACTTCGCGAACTTTTTTCATACTTCCAAAATCAACGGTTTCTTTTCAAAATTGATGTTTTTTTAAATCCATGAACTATTTTTGAACCCTTGAACTTTTACAAGTTTGCGAAATTTTTGTCAAATACATGATTTTTTGAGTTTGTTAACTTGTTCCAAACCCATGAACAATTTTCAAAATCATGATTGAAATTCGTGAACTTTTTTCAAATTCACAATTTTTTTGAACCCTTTAACTTTTTTAAGTTTGTGAACTCTTTTTAAAATCCATGAACTTTTTCTAAATCCTGCATACTTTTTTGAACTTGTGAAGTTTTAAGAGTTCATGAACTTGTTTTCACATCCGTGAACTTTTCTCAAGCCCATGACATTGATTTAAAATTTATGATCTTTTTCAATCTGGTGAACTTTTTTCAAAGTCTCAACTTTTAAAATTTTAAAATTCTTGATTTTCCAAATTTCATGAATATTTTTAAAATTCAACAACTTTTTTAAAATTCATGAAATTTTTAAGATCCACAATCATGAACATTTATTCAAATCCACAATCATGAACTTTTTAAAATCCACTAATTGAGGAACATTTATTCAATTCTGTGAACTTTTTTTAAATTCACAAAATTTTCTCTATATTTTTGATTTGTTTTCAAATCTTTCGACATTTTTCATCTTACAATTATTTTTAAAGTACTACAAAAAAACCGAAAGGAATTTTTCGACCAACTACCGAAAAAAAATCAGAAGAAAACTACTTGCTCCATCCCATAATATAACATTGTTTGGTAAGCCGTCTTTGGTTGCAAAACGATCTTATATTATGGGATGGAGGGAGTAGCTTCTTTTAAATAGACAAACAAAGAGAAAACCTAGCTGGTGAAAGCAAGCGAGCGGGTGAGCCAGGTGGCTCAATATTGGGCCGCCGCCCACTAGCATCAAGCTTAAGGTACACACATGTGGGCTAGCCCATTTAGAGTACTTTTAAAATTTTAAAATTCGTGAATTTTCGAAATTTCATGAATATTTTTAAAATTCAACAACTTTTTTAAATTAATGACATTTTTAAGATCCACAATCATGAACATTTATTCAAATCCACGAACTTTTTTCAAATGCTTGAACTTTTTAAAATCCACTAATTGAGGAACATTTATTCAATTCTGTGAACTTTTTTAAAATTCACAAACTTTTCTCTATATTTTTGATTTATTTTCAAATCTTTCGACATTTTTCATCTTACAATTATTTTGAAAGTACTATAAAAAAAACCGAAAGGAATTTTTCGACCAACTACCGAAAAAAAATCAGAAGAAAACTACTTGCTCCATCCCATAATATAACATTGTTTGGCAAGCCGTCTTTTGTTGCAAAACGATCTTATATTATGGGATGGAGGGAGTAGCTTCTTTTAGATAGACAAACAAAGAGAAAACCTAGCTGGTGAAAGCAAGCGAGCGGGTGAGCCAGGTGGCTCAATATTGGGCCGCCGCCCACTAGCATCAAGCTTAAGGTACACACATGTGGGCTAGCCCATTTAGAGGTTAAGTACTCGAGCACGTAAAAAAATGGCCTAAAAGACCCGAGCCAGCGAGAGATCGAACTCGTGACGCTCCGCTCGTGAAGTGAAGAACCTGACCAATCAAGCTGGCAAAATCTAGTGATTTGTATGCAGTGCAAGAGTTTAAAGTATCGAATACCTTTCAAGTTTTCACGAATAATTCAATAAAATCAAGAAAAATAAATGGAAAATTCTGCACAAAAATTGACAGACGCAAATACATTTTTAAAACCATGAACACTTTTTTCCAAAAAATGTGAACACATTTTGAAATTCGAACAAACTTTTGAAACTTGAGCAATTATTGAAAAGATGAACAAATTTTTTGAAATTCCTAATTTTTTTTGAAAATATACATCAAACATTTTGTAATACATGCAAAACAATTTTTAAGTACATATAATATACGCACAACAATTTTGAACTCCACATTGAATATTTTTGTGATATACCCAGATCAAAATTTTAATATATGTTGAATTTTTTTGTAATATACTCTGAACAATTTTTAACTACACATTGAACATTTTTGTGATATACGTTGAACATTATTTCAATACACAATGAACATTTGTGTGATATACGCCAAATTTGTTTGAGTTGTGAACAAAATTTAAAAACCTTGAATTTTTCTAAAATCATTACCAAAATTTGGAATTTTAAACATTTTTTGAAAACAAAGGATATAAAATAAAAACAAAATGATAAAATAAAAATATAAGAAAAAAAATGAAACTGAATCAGAATCAGAAAAGAAACCGAAACAAAAAAAGCAAACAGAATTTTTTTTGGAAATTTGGTTAAAAAAAATACCGTTTAAAGGAACCTGCTAGAAGGTGAAGTCGGCCGGCCCGTCGCGTGCCGCTGCTCTCGTGCTTCAGCGAAGCCGTGGCTCCCTAACGCACCCGCGCATCAAAGAGGATCTTAGGGCGTGTGCACTGGTTGATAATGTAGTCTTATTTTAAGTCTTGCATATAATTTATAATGGGTCATCTTTTAGCCTTATTTTCAATAACTAGCTATTCCTAAAAACGTGGTGAGACATATACAATGGTGCTATCTTAGAAGGGCCACGTAGGATAAGTGACGAGGTGAAAGAGAGATAACTCATAAGAAAATGCTTGTCTTCTCTTATTTAAGAGAAGACAAGAGATGATCTCTTAACATAATTTGTCTCACCATATTTTAAGAAATGACAAATTATTGAAGATAATGCTAAGATATAATCCATCATAGACATACTTTTTTGTCATCTCTAAATTACATGTAAGACTTAAGATAAGACTGCTTTATCAATCATTGTACATGCCCTTATGCTAAGAGATCATCTTTTGTCTTCTCTTAAATAAGAGAAGACAAGACTTTTTTTATAAGCTCTCTCTCCTCTATCTTATTATTTATCCTACGCGGCACTCGTAAGATAGCATCATTGTACATGCCCTTATCGTTTCCTAGGATGTCGCTGCTCTTGTTAACTTGAGTGAGGCCTCGCAGGATTTATTTCGGCAGAACATTGCACGTATGTGGCGGGCCCCCTCGTCTCGTGGAAGTTCCTAACAATTTGTAATGACCATTTGTAATTACTCTGTAATGATACAGGCTGGAAAACCGGCCTAAAATTCAGAGTAATTACCAATCTCAAAAAAATAGAGAAAGAAGAAGAGATGTTGTACCTGCCGCTGCCTGCACAAGGAAGCTTGCACCGGCCGCGAGGTGCACTTATTGTCGTCGACGGTGGTTGAGCCGACGCCAACCTCGACAACTCTTGGGACGGCTGAGATTCAGACTGCTGCGCCGCGAAGCTCAAGCTTCCTAGCCAGTTATCTACCTCGGAGAAGTCGCCGCCGCAACCCACGTCAGGAGGTAGGCCGTCGAACGATTCGCCGCCGGAGTTTGGATCCACAGCCACCATTACCGCCGCCGGCTAGGGCTACAGAGGACAGAGGTCAGTCGAGAGTGAGAGATGTGGGACGGGCTAGCCAGTCGGTGCGACCTGTTCCGACCAGGTGTGACCTAGCGGCGACACTAATGGCCGACAGAAGCGCACGTTAGCCATTAGGCCAGACGTTAGCCTGCCATGTGGGCCAGCCTTATCAAAAACACGTTTAAAATGGCTAAAACGGTCGTCAACACGACTTGGTAGTTTTTAGTCATAAAATTTCAAAAAAAAATGATAGTTATCGGTCATTTTTATGAATGTGGTAGTTCAGTGGAGCGGATTCCCCTAACATGGTATTTTTTTTCAACTACTCCTATTAAAACAGAAATTTAACCTAACTAATGTAAAATTTTAGTTGACAAATGCTGATTGGTGTTTGTGAAACAGTTTTGATAAGTCTCAGTCTGATACTTCGTTATGTCTCAATCGATGCTATTTTTTTTTGATTTTACATGGAGATTCATACAAAAAATACATATTTATTCTTCTTCTTCTTACATACTACTTCTATATCACTTGACTAAGACTTAACACTGAGACCTAGCCACCCCCTTTGGGAAAAGTGGCCCGCGAAGATTTACGGGAGAAATTCCTACAAAAAAAAGAAGATTTACGGGAGAAATTACCTCATGTGACGACGGGTATCCTTGCATTGACGGCCGGGAGTAGTACGTAAAGCTACAGCCACTGAGGCGAGAGAAGTGACATGCGCAGATTTTGTCCAGTCAAACTCAAACATCGTAGCTGCCCCAGATTTCTCCCGGCCGGCCGGTCGATCACTAGCGCGCTTGCGGCGGTACGTTCCTTCCGGCGCCGGCGCCGATCGGCTAGGCTAGCCCCGCACGTTACGTGCGCTGAATGTAACACGCACGCGCGCATGCAGAGCAGACGACCAGCTAACCGAAAGGCGCGCAATCAGCTGGGGTTTCGTGTTAGGCGCGTCGCACGATCCTCTCACGACCAACCTTCCATAGCCGCTGCTAGCTTCTTCATGCTAGCTACTAGTGCGCACTGAGAAAATACGTACTTCTTCCAACTCTCACTGACGAGGGAGAGTAGACGTAGAAGAATTATCTGAGATCGTGACACGTATACGAAGAAAAATGCACTAACCATTTCCTCGTTTTTCTTCCCCGATCGATCGATCGATCGAAGAAAGTGCATGCCCCGTTCCTCCGTCTCTCCTCATGCACGCATGCGGCCTGTGGGCTGTATATATACGCGTACACACGATCGCACACACAAGCAGAGCACCAACCACCGTTCGCCGGCCACCATGAGCAGACCCGCGGCACCGGCGGCTCTCGTGCTGATCATCCTCATCATTGCCTCCGGCGGGGTCGGCTTGGCCGCGCGGCCACTGGCGGGCGGAGGACGCGCCGCTAGGGAGCTCACGGGCGCCACCGACTCGTCGGCGCAGCCGTCCAACTGCACCTACGGGCACAACACCGGCGGCCAGTGCCCTCCTAGCCCCGCCGCCCACAGTTAGGCTCGCGCGCGGCGCATGGCATGCAGATGCATGGGTGCACGTGCACATACCCTTATATCCGTGCCATGCCACGGGCTTGTATGCACGTGCACCGATCGTAAGAAGACCAACCCTCGACAAGACGGCCGTCATTCGGGGTTTGCTCCGGAGCTCAGGTTGCCGGCGACGGACGTATATACGGCTCTGCTACTTGGCATGCACCGGGAGAGGACCAAGTGTTCTCGAAGCACCCCATGTGGAGAGGAGATCAATGGTCCTGATCTAACCCCATTCCTGCATGCACACATCAAGAAACATCAGGAAGGAATTCAGGATTGACTTCGTGTTGTAGTTGTGCCCTAAAGGCGGTGGTTCTGTGTAATTTAATCGAAGCTCTCATCGCTCTAGGACAAAGGCCAACGGAGGATTTGGGCCTATGGCAACTGGGGCTATAGCCAGATGTGTGGCTCAACTAGTGCTATTACATCTAATATATAAATTTTCAGCTTTTTAGATGTAAAGAGGCCCAGCCCAGGCATTTTGTTCGCGAATACGCAAAGTCTATGTATCGTTTCATCGATAGAAGATAAATTAAAAGTTTGCAAAGAAAAAAAGGTAAGAGCGAATACAAAAGATGATACTACAACACATGGCATGAACACAGTAGGTGTGAACATAGTGCGCGGAGCAGAGAAACATAAGATACTTGGCCCAAACGGAGAAACAACACAACTAAACTCGTTCAAAAGGACACGCGACAACCACCAGACCACTAACCCTGTTGCGCATTCCTTCTTCGTTTCTCTATTATTTGTTCGCCGGTTCGTTTTCTTCTTCTTCTTTTTCTTTTTTCCTACTTATTTTCCTTTTTCTTTTATTTTTTCCTAAAACACGCGGTTTTTTAGTTCGTGAACTTTTTCTTCCAAACCAATGAACTTTTTGTTTCAAATGCGATGGAATTTTTTCAAATCTGATGATTTTAAAAAAAACAATGAACTTTTTCAAATTGAATGAAATATTTTCAAAACCAATGATTTATTTTTCAAAAATTATGAACTTTTTCAAATCAAATCAACTTTTTTCAAATCGAATGAAATTTCTTCAAATTTAATGAACTTTTCTTCAAAATCAATGAACTTTTTTCAAATCCAATGATTTTTTTTTCAAAATCAGTGAACCTTTTCAAATTGAATTAACTTTTTTCAAAATGATGATTTATTTTTTCAAAATTGATGATTTTTTTCAAATCTGGTGAACTTTTTGTTAAAATCAATGAACCTTTTCAAATTGAATGATTTTTTTTCAAAATTGGTGAATTTTCTTCAAAATCGGTGAACTTTTTTTAAATCGGATGAAATTTTTTTCAAAATTGATCAACTTTTTTGAAACTCATGAACTATTTTCGAAATTTAACAAACTGTTTTTTGTTAAAGAAAATAAACATTTTCCAAATTGTTTTCATATAACTAAAAAATCTAAGTGGTATAGTAAATGGTTGAGTAATAAACAGCGTGGCTGCATTAGTTCGAATATAATTCGCGTTGCTTTTGTTCACTAGCAGTCTGGTAGTCTAGTGGTTAAGTTAAGTCGAGCGAACCCTCACACTATTGAACCCGAACGATCGAGTTCGCTGCTAACTGAACCCAAATGATCGATGCGAGACTCGTGCATGTATGTAAGTTTGCTGGTCCGATCGATCGATGTGTTGCATCAAGCCTCAACGCGAGACGTGAGTTGATCTAGCCGGTTGGTTGCCTCTCGATGAACAGCCCCGTTGTTATCGTGTGACCGATATGTAGATCAAGTGAAGACTAGCATCCGGTTGCATCGATCGAGCAACCTGTGCGAGACGTACGTAACGAGTCGACCTAGCTAGCCGCCAGTTGGTTGACTGTGAATGAACAATCCCCATTGCTAGCTGCCTCGCGCGAGTACGCCCCGCCCCAACCGGTGGGGGTTGGATGCACAGGACCCCGTGATAGACGGTTGGGGCTGGATGAATATGACCCCGATCGAGGAGGTTGTCTTACGGTATTCCACACCCCAGCCAGTAGGGGTTGGATGCACATGACCCTATGGAGGCCAAGACGTATAGACGATCGGCACTGGATAAACAGGATGTTGAGGAGGCTGTTTTATGGTATGCCACACCGTACCCTAACCGGTTGGATGGATGAACAGAATCTCGTAGAGACCGTAAGAAGTTGACGCAAGATAAATAATAGCCAATGGAGGCCGTTTCACGGTACGCCTCACCTTTCCTGAGAAACAGGATTACATTTTGGTCGTCGGCGGTTGAACAAAACGCCGTTTCGACCGTCTTACGGTATGCCACACCCCCAGCCGGTGGGGGATTCGATGAACATGATTCCATTTCGGCCGTTCCACTCCAGCCCGTTGGCTCCCGATAAATAGGACCCCATTGTCGTTCGCTCTCACTGTTTTGGCCGTCCAACCACAGCCTCTTGGTGCTCGTTCAACATGACCCCGTTGCTGTATACATCAGTCCATATATACACTAGTATGACCGGCTGTATATACGCGTGTCCGGTCAGCCGTATATACACGCATGTCCCGCCAGCCGGTACAAGAATACTTGGCCTGTATTTTTTACCATGGTTATATGTACATGTACATAATTTAGGCAGGACTGTGTGACCTGCTACGTCGGGGACCAAATTTCCTACTACGACACATGTGGCTTCTTATTCGGACACAGTTCATCGTTGTAGAGAGACCGACAAGTACGTACATATTTCTGCTCCGATAAATAACGCTACGTACGCTTCAACTTAGTGGGTCTCGGCTGTCAGGGGGAGGAATCCTTTTTTTACACGTAATAATGAGGCACTTTCTTGCGTGCAGCCTTTTCACTGATGGGTGCCTACTGTCAGCCTCTCCACATATATTTCTCTTCCGGTGGTTGTCGTTCGTTGAGGGAAAGAAAGACGCCGTAGTGGAGTCCAAAGCGGAGGGAAGTACGAGGGTTGATGATACCACCTTTTATTGATCCAGTATTAGAATAGAAGAGAATATCCCACACCTATTTCCCTAGAGGTGACTCTAGGTTATCGAACCACGAGAGGAAGATTCCCGGAGCGATAATCTGTTGCAAGCTTTTGTCAAAGTGTCAAATCCAGCTTTTGACCAGATCAACAAGCAAATAGTGATTCAAACACTTACAATAAAAAGATGTACAAGTATGGTGTCTTATGCTTACAATCTTGTATTTGCGTTGTGATCAAATAGGATATTAATTTGCACGCTGGAAGTCACCCATCGAGGTGTGCTTGTTACGGATTGAAGTGGGGGATGTGTCCAAATAACATCTTGACCGACACGAGTCCTGCATCAACAATCAGTCGTCCTACCGTAGGCCCTATCCATTGCGCGGGGTTGCCTTGATAATTAAGATAATGAAATCAGGAAAGAGCTTTGGGCGTTTAATGACTACACCTCATTTATCCCCAAGGATATGATCCATGTTACCCTACTGAACCTTATTGTCACCGGTGTTCGGTATAACACTTCACGGTCTTCTTCCTCCTAGACTCACCGGTGCTCAATCTCCATGATCCTGGGTACCTATAGGGATGAAGACTGTGGACAAGACAAGAGACATCTTCACGGAACAATTTTATTTCACACATACGGGACTTTATGTCAAATTGTTCCATTGATACCCTCAACAAAGACCTTGGGTTGCAAGGCTCATGCCTCAACCCATACCTTACCGAACTACTCACACATGGAGATTAGATCGCGGGAAGAAAACATTGAAGAACACATCTTGAGAATGATTGATTGCAATATGTCTTACAATGGATGCCTTGTGCGATGCACGATTACAAGTATGAACTAGATGGGAGAGTACTATGGTGGTGGTGGAGATGGCTATGGTGATGGAGATGGCGGCAGCTAGGGTTTGTGGATGAAGATGATGATGAAGCGGTTCTGGCTTCTCTGCTCGTCGCTCTGTTGGCATTTCGACGGGGTCCCTTTAATAAAAGTTGTTCAGGTGGCATTTTGCCTTGAAATCCACACCAAACGGGCGCCCGTATGGAAAGTCGTCTTTTGCTCTCTCTTCGTGTAGACGTTTCCTGTTGATTACTTCTTGCTCCATTCTCCTTCCATTCCATTTCCACACATGATTTCTTCCTTTTTAGGCCACTTCCTGTGGAAACACAACAAAGAGAGGATCTGTGGAATCATTTGCATTCATTAGTCATTAGTAGCAATATTGGAGTGAATACCTTTTTTAAAATGAAATATCTCGGTTTAAAAAAAGATGAAATGAGTGTAAAAATATCATTCATCAACTCCCCCAAGCTTAAACTTAATCATACTCGAGCAACATAAAGAGAAATCCGAATCATAAGGAACTCAGTTGTTTAATCCAAAATAATGAGAAGGTTTTTGTTCACTTACGCTCGGTATGCCTAGATAGCCCTCCACTTCTTGACCTGAAAACTAAGCATAGCTGTAGCGGTGGCATGGTTATAGTGCAAGTATTAGTGAAGCAAAGATAATCAACACAAATTTCTTGATCTGCTAGATAAACCAACTTTGCAACACTATATTCTATTTATTCTAGACAACACTTGCTTGGTGGGAATGCACGGAAGCGTTTTCGTTTGATAGAACAATAAAAACATATGTTAGGGAGTGGAAATCATGTAGTAAAATATGATGCTATAGTGCTCATAAGCACACCCACAATCATTTCCTCCTCAAGGCTCTCAAGCACTTTATTTCAATCATTGTTTGCTGGAACTTTGATTGTCACGTGAAGAGGTTATGCCAATTAAGTGATCATGCATAGGTTTTTATTGTGGCTTAATGCTTGGGAACTATGAACCTTTGATATATGTCTCTTTTAAGCTCTTTTGATCAGTGATACGTCTCCAACGTATCTATAATTTTTGATTGCTCCATGCTATATTATCTACTGTTTTGGACATTATTGGGCTTTATTATCCACTTTATATTATTTTTGGGACTAACCTATTAACCGGAGGCCCAGCCCAGAATTGTTGTTTTTTGCCTGTTTTAGGATTTCGAAGAAAAGGAATATCAAACGGAGTCCAAACGGAATGAAACCTTCGGGAACGTGATTTTCTCAACGAACAAGACCCCGAAGACTTGGACCCTACGTCAAGAAAGAAAAGAGGAGGCCACGAGGTAGGGGGCGCGCCTGCCTACCCTAGGCGCGCCCTCCACCCTTGTGGGCCCCCTGTTGCTCCACCGACGTACTCCTTCCTCCTATATATATCCACGTACCCCAAATGATCATATACGGAGCCAAAACCCTAATTCCACCACCGTAACTTTCTGTATCCACGAGATCCCATCTTGGGGCCTGTTCCGGAGCTCCGGCGGAGAGGGCATCGATCACGGAGGGCTTCTACATCAACACCATAGCCCCTCCGATGAAGTGTGAGTAGTTCACTTCAGACCTACGGGTCCATAGTTAGTAGCTTGATGGCTTCTTCTCTCTTTTTGGATCTCAATACAATGTTCTCCCCCTCTCTTGTGGAGAACTATTCGATGTAATCTTCTTTTTACGGTGTGTTTGTTGAGACCGATGAATTGTGGGTTTATGATCAAGTCTATCTATGAATAATATTGGAATCTTCTCTGAATTCTTTTATGTATGATTGGTTATCTTTGCAAGTCTCTTCGAATTATCAGTTTGGTTTGGCCTACTAGATCGATCTCTCTTGCAATGGGAGAAGTGCTTAGCTTTGGGTTCAATCTTGCGGTGTCCTTTCCCAGTGACAGTAGGGGCAGCAAGGCACGTATTGTATTGTTGCCATCGAGGATAACAAGATGGGGTTTTCTTCAGATTGCATGAGTCTATCCCTCTACATCATGTCATCTTGCTTAAGGCGTTACTCTGTTTTTAACTTAATACTCTAGATGCATGCTGGATAGCGGTCGATGAGTGGAGTAATAGTAGTAGATGCAGGCAGGAGTCGGTCTACTTGTCTCGGGCGTGATGCCTATATACATGATCATACCTAGATATTCTCATAACTATGCTCAATTCTGTCAATTGCTCAACAGTAATTTGTTCACCCACCGTAGAATACTTTATGCTCTCGAGAGAAGCCACTAGTGAAACCTATGGCCCTCGGGTCTATCTTTATCATATTGATCTCCTACCACTTAGTTATTTCCTTTGCTATTTACTTTGCCTTTATTTTACTTTGCATCTTTTATCATAAAAATACCAAAAATATTATCTTATCATATCTATCAGATCTCACTCTCGTAAGTGGCCTTATAGGGATTGACAACCCCTATTTGCGTTGGTTGCGAGGATTTATTTGTTTTGTGCAGGTGCGAGGGACTCGCGCGTAGCCTCCTACTGGATTGATATCTTGGTTCTCAAAAACTGAGGGAAATACTTACGCTACTTTGCTACATCATCCCTTCCTCTTCGGGGAAAACCAACGCAGTGCTCAAGAGGTAGCAATCAGTCCCCTTTATTTACCACATACACACCATTTCAAGAGAAAGTTGCTACCTCTTGAGCACTGCGTTGGTTTTCCCCGAAGAGGAAGGGATGATGCAGCAAATTAGCGTAAGTATTTCCCTCAGTTTTTGAGAATCAAGGTATCAATCCAGTAGGAGGCTACGCGCGAGTCCCTCGTACCTACACAAAACAAATAAATCCTCGCAACCAACGCAAATAGGGGTTGTCAATCCCTATAAGGCCATTTACGAGAGTGAGATCTGATAGATATGATAAGATAATATTTTTGGTATTTTTATGATAAAGATGCAAAGTAAAATAAAGGCAAAGTAAATAGCAAAGGAAATAACTAAGTAGTAGGAGATTAATATGATGAAGATAGACCTGGGGGCCATAGGTTTCACTAGTGGCTTCTCTCGAGAGCATAAGTATTCTACGGTGGGTGAACAAATTACTGTTGAGCAATTGACAGAATTGAGCATAGTTATGAGAATATCTAGGTATGATCATGTATATAGGCATCACGCCCGAGACAAGTAGACCGACTCCTGCCTGCATCTACTACTATTACTCCACTCATCGACCGCTATCCATCATGCTTCTAGAGTATTAAGTTAAAACAGAGTAACGCCTTAAGCAAGATGACATGATGTAGAGGGATAGACTCATGCAATATGAAGAAAACCCCATCTTGTTATCCTCGATGGCAACAATACAATACGTGCCTTGCTGCCCCTACTATCACTGGGAAAGGACATCGCAAGATTGAACCCAAAGCTAAGCACTTCTCCCATTGCAAGAAAGATCAATCTAGTAGGCCAAACCAAACTGATAATTCGAAGAGACTTGCAAAGATAACCAATCATACATAAAAGAATTCAGAGAAGATTCAAATATTATTCATAGATAGATTTGATCATAAACCCACAATTCATCGGTCTCAACAAACACACCGCAAAAAGAAGATTACATCGAATAGATCTCCACAAGAGAGGGGGGGGGGACATTGTATTGAGATCCAAAAAGAGAGAGAAGCCATCTAGCTACTAACTATGGACCCATAGGTCTGAGGTAAACTACTCACACTTCATCGGAGAGGCTATGGTGTTGATGTAGAAGCCCTCCGTGATCGATGCCCCATCCGGCGGAGCTCCGGAACAGGCCCCAAGATGGGATCTCGTGGATACAGAAAGTTACGGCGGTGGAATTAGGGTTTTGGCTCCGTATCTGATCGTTTGGGGGTACGTAGGTATATATAGGAGGAAGGAGTACATCGGTGGAGCAACAGGGGGCCCAGGAGGGTGGAGGGCGCGCCTGGGGGGGGGGGGTAGGCGCGCCCCTACCTCGTGGCCTCGTGTTTTCTTTCTTGACGTAGGGTCCAAGTCTCCCGGATCATAATCTTCCTAAAAATCACATTCCCGAAGGTTTCATTCCGTTTGGACTCCGTTTGATATTCCTTTTCTTTGAAACCCTAAAATAGGCAAAAAACAGCAATTCTGGGCTAGGCCTCCGGTTAATAGGTTAGTCTCGAAAATAATATAAAAGTGGATAATAAAGCCCAATAATGTCTAAAACAGTAGATAATATAGCATGGAGCAATCAAAAATTATAGATAAGTTGGAGAAGTATCAAAAGTCGAATAATATGAGTTTGTAGTGTTGCCACTATGTATGGTAACAAACTCATAGCCGAATTCCGAGTGTCGGTGTCAAAACCGGCGGATCTCGGGTAGGGGGTCCCAAACTGTGCGTCTAGGCGGATGGTAACAGGAGGCAGGGGACACAATGTTTTACCCAGGTTCGGGCCCTCTTGATGGAGGTGAAACCCTACGTCCTGCTTGATTGATATTGATGATATGGGTAGTACAAGAGTAGATCTACCACGAGATCAGAGAGGCTAAACCCTAGAAGCTAGCCTATGGTATGATTGTTGTTCGTCCTACGGACTAAAACCCTCCGGTTTATATAGACACCGGAGAGGGCTAGGGTTGCACAGAGTCGGTTACAATGGTAGGAGATCTACATATCTGTATCGCCAAGCTTGCCTTCCACGCCAAGGAAAGTCCCTTCCTGACATGGGACGAAGTCTTCAATCTTGTATCTTCATAGTCCAGGAGTCCGGCTATCCGGACACCCCCTAATCCAGGACTCCCTCAGTAGCCCCTGAACCAGGCTTCAATGACGATGAGTCCGGCGCGCAGATTGTCTTCGGCATTGCAAGGCGGGTTCCTCCTCCAAGTACTTCATAGAAGATTTTGAACACAAAGGTAGTGTCCGGCTCTGCAAAATAAGTTTCCACATATTGCCATAGAGAGAATAATATTTACACAAATCTAATCTGTTGACGTATTCCGTAGCGTGACATCACACTACGGCCAAGTCTTTGTTCGAATCATTTTACTGTCCCACCTCAGCGTGTTTAGCGAGGCGGTTTCCTTGGCACGTCTTGTCAAAGCAGCGATCGTGTCCCCTTATTCCGGGATTCTCATCAATACGGGCGTGGGTAACCCAACCGCGCCATTGATTACGGCGCTTGGGAGATAAGCGAGTTTTACCAGGCTAGTGGGGGCGCATAGTCGTGTCCGCCCATATAAGGGGATAAGGATCCACCGTTTCATCCACGCCTTCTTCCTCCTTTGCCTATCCATTTCCACGCACTCGAGCTCCAGCACCCAAGTCCGCACACCCCACCTCGACCTTCTCCAGCCATGTCCGGAGCGGGAGGCAAGTGGATGGTCTCCTCCGTCACGGAGGGACACATCAAAAAACCGAGGAAGGCCGGATACTTGTCTAATGACATTGCGCACCGGCTTCCCGAAGAGGGGCAGCTCATCCCCACCCCTAGGCCCCATGAGAGGGTGGTGTTCCTCCCCCATTTCCTCCGCGGACTGGGCTTCCCTCTCCACCCATTTGTCCGGGGGCTCATGTTCTACTATGGCCTGGATTTCCACGATCTGGCCCCAAACTTTGTCCTCAATATCTCGGCGTTTATCGTCATGTGCGAGGCTTTCTTCTGCATCCGCGCCCATTTCGGCCTATGGCTCAAGACTTTCAATGTCAAGCCGAAGGTGGTGCACAGCACCCAAGCGGAGTGCGGAGGCGCCATGGTGGGCAAGATGCCCAACGTCCTATGGCCCGAGGGCTCCTTCGTGGAGTCCCTAAAGGGGTGGCAATCGGGGTGGTTTTACATCACCGGGCCGCGCGACCCTGAATGGGTCGCAGCCCCCGAGTTCCGATCCGGACCCCCTACGCGGCTCACCTCCTGGAAAGAGACGGGCCTGTCGTGGGGTAAAGAAGGAGAGCTTACCGGACTCCAAACATGCGTCCAAACCCTGGTGGACAAGAAGCTCAAACTTGTCAACGTAGTCCAGGTTATGCTCATCCGCCGGATCCTCCCGTGTCAACAACGGGCTTTCAACCTGTGGGAGTTCGACCCGGCGCAGCACCGAACTGAGAGCAGGCTCTTCGACACGACGTACGAAGATGCCTGGAAGGTGCTTTTCAAGGGCGCCGAGGCCCCCGCATCCGCTACCGAGGATCGCGGATTCAGCACGCAGCGTCGCGCTCATGCGGTAAGCTGTTTTTACCTTTTACAGGGTATTAGTTTTTTCATAGTTTGACTCCATGCGGGATCTAAGCTCCCTTACCTTTGACAGGATTGGCAGGAGACGTCCGGACAGATCAACTGTCCGACTCCTTTGCCCGAAGGCCCAGCGGACGCTTGCTTGGCGAAGCTGCTGGTTCCGGCACCCTATGTGGTGCCGGAGAAGAAGACCAAGAAGAAGGCCACGGGGACTCGAAAGAGTGCCCGGCGCCTGGGGGTGTCGGATTCATCATCCGACGACTCCAAGACGCACTCCTCCCGTGAAGACGAGGAGGAGGAAGAAGAGACCTCTCCCCCTCCAGCGGGGGGAGAGAAGAAAAGGAAGGCCGCCCCAACTGGGGAGGCCGAAGGGTCCAAGAAGGGGAAAACCCTTCCTCCGGACGGCTCCACCAACACCGACGACGGCGAAGAGGAGTGGCCGCACAGGGCCAAGCCCCTGGAGAGATCGTAAGTATTCGGACACCAGAGCGATTCATAGTGTTCCTTTCTTGCACAGCTCCTCCTTACGCCGAATATGATTGTGCAGTCTGCGCAAGGCCGGGCTCGACGAGTCGTCGAGCGGCTCCCTGGATTCGTCGGATGTGAATTCGCTTCCGACGGCTTCCTCCCCCACCCTACGGACGGCGCCGAGGTGGCGTCCCAACAGGTTCCAAGCCAGGAGGAGGTGGTCCTGGAGGCGCCGCAAGGCAACCTCCCGGACTCCAGGCGTAAAGGGGATAGAACCCCCAAGGGCTCCAAGTCCGGCCTTGAGCCGGACACCGCGCCGGAACCTTCACCGGTTCCAGACTCCAGTAGGCAGCCTCCTTCCAAGAGGAGCAAGCCTACCGAGCCGGTTGTTTGGTAACGTAGCAATAATTCAAAATTTTCCTACGTGTCACCAAGATCAATCTATGGAGTCATCTAGCAACGAGGGAGGAGTGGATCTACATACCCTTGTAGATCGCGTGCGGAAGCATTCAAGAGAACAGGGTTGATGGAGTCGTACTCGTCGTGATCCAAATCACCGATGATCCTAGCGCCGAACGGACGGCACCTCCGCGTTCAACACACGTACGGAGCAGCGACGTCTCCTCCTTCTTGATCCAGCAAGGGGGGAGGAGAGGTTGATGGAGATCCAGCAGCACGACGGCGTGGTGGTGGAAGTAGCGGGATTCCAACAGGGCTTCGCCAAGCGCTGCGGGAGGAGGGAGATGTGTCATGGGAGGGAGAGGGAGGCGCCAGGGCTTAGGTGTGGCTGCCCTCCCTTCCCCCACTATATATAGGGCCAAGGGAGAGGGGGGGGCGCAGCCTTGGCCCTTCCTCCAAGGAAGGGTGCGGCCAGGGAGGAGTCCATCCTCCCCAAGGCACCTAGGAGGTGCCTTCCCCTTTTAGGACTCTTCCTTTCCCTTATCTCTTGGCGCATGGGCCTCTTGGGGCTGGTGCCCTTGGCCCATATAGGCCAAGGCGCACACCCCTACAGCCCATGTGGCCCCGGGGCAGGTGGACCCCCTTGGTGGACCCCCGGACCCCTTTCGGCACTCCCGGTACAATACCGATAATGCGCGGAACTTTTCCGGTGACCAAAACAAGACTTCCCATATATAAATCTTTACCTCCGGACCATTCCGGAACTCCTCGTGACGTCCGGGATCTCATACGGGACTCCGAACAACTTTCGGGTTACCACATACTAATATCTCTATAACCCTAGCATCACCGAACCTTAAGTGTGTAGACCCTACGGGTTCGGGAGACATGCAGACATGACCGAGATGACTCTCCGGTCAATAACCATCAGCGGGATCTGGATACCCATGTTGGCTCCCACATGTTCCACGATGATCTCATCGTATGAACCACGATGTCAAGGACTTAATCAATCCCGTATACAATTCCCTTTGTCTAGCGGTATGATACTTGCCCGAGATTCGATCGTCGGTATCCCGATACCTTGTTCAATCTCGTTACCGGCAAGTCTCTTTACTCGTTTCATAACACATCATCCCGTGATCAACTCCTTGATCACATTGTGCACATTATGATGATGTCCTACCGAGTGGGCCCAGAGATACCTCTCCGTTTACACGGAGTGACAAATCCCAGTCTCGATTCGTGCCAACCCAACAGACACTTTCGGAGATACCTGTAGTGTACCTTTATAGCCACCCAGTTATGTTGTGACGTTTGGCACACCCAAAGCACTCCTACGGTATCCGGGAGTGGAGTTGCACAATCTCATGGTCTAAGGAAATGATACTTGACATTAGAAAAGCTTTACATACGAACTACACGATCTTGTGCTAGGCTTAGGATTGGGTCTTGTCCATCACATCATTCTCCTAATGATGTGATCCCGTTATCAACGACATCCAATGTCCATGGTCAGGAAACCGTAACCATCTATTGATCAACGAGCCAGTCAACTAGAGGCTTACTAGGGACATGGTGTTGTCTATGTATCCACACATGTATCTGAGTTTCCTATCAATACAATTCTAGCATGGATAATAGACGATTATCATGAACAAGGAAATATATAATAACTAATTTTATTGCCTCTAGGGCATATTTCCAACAAACACCGGTGACCTCCGTCCAACCGGAGGCACCGGGCAATTTGCTGGAGACGCTTAACGGCGCCTCCATCGACGAGGAGCACCGCACTATTATGAGTGCGGTGATCCAGAAGGTTCAGTCCTCCAAGAGCGGACTGACTGAAGCCTGTGCCAGCCTTCTAACAGACTTTGAGGTAAGTAAAGAATATGTAAAAATATTACCGCATAGACAGTAGCCCCTAATGCTCTGTTCGGCGTTCGGAAAGAAAATACGAATAGAGGATCTTATAACATTCGCAGGAGTCTAACATAATCAAGTCAATATGCGTATGCAGGCTTCGCTGCTGGCCTCTGCCGCACTGACTGCGGAGGTGGATATGCTGAAGCAGAACCTCGTGCGGTCCGAGAACGAGCTCGGCCATGCCAAGAGGCAACTCGAGGAGAGGGAGGGTAAGTAATACCTTACGCAAGTATATAGAGAAGATGTGGTTGCAAAAAATGACAGGATCAACGTGCTACTATAGGGGCCACGACCGAGGTGGCAACCCTAGCAAGCGCTGTCCGAGGCCGAAAACAGAGCGACCGCGGAGCGCACGGAGAGAGGGAAGCAGGAGGCGCGGGTGGAGGAGGTGCAGAAAGAGCTCCAGGCACTCGTGAAAAAACACGTGAGTTTGGAGCTTGACTCAAAGACGCAGGCGTCCGAGCTTGCGGCAGCCCTCAAAAGCGCGAAGTCTGCCAAGGCCGAAGCCCAGAAAGCCCTCAAAGAAATTGAAGCGATGAAGAAGATAGCGGCGAGTAAGGCATTCATTATGCAAAGCAAGCACGTGAAAGTGAATTACTTGTTACTTACCCGAGTCCGGAGCTCTCTAGGAGCATTCGCAGATTTGCCCCGCAGTGCGTCTGATGCCGCCGCCTACTACCGAGCCGAAGAGGGGAGCTCGATGGAGAAGGTGTTTTGGTCTCAGTATGCTGAGGCCGGACACCTGGTGCCTTTGAGCCACCAGCTGAAGCAAATGGTCGAGCTCCACAAGGTTGCCGAACAGGCCATAAAGGGCCTCATAGTTCGGCTGTGGCCTGGAGAGGCTCTGCCTGGGAGCTACTTCGGGCTGGTGAGGCAGCTGGTGGTTGCCTGTCCACGGCTTGAAGTAATCAAGCGCTCCGTCTGCATCGAAGGTGCCCGTAGGGCGCTTGCCCATGCTAAAGTGCACTGGGGCAAGATGGATGCGGAGAAGATGGTGAAGGACGGGCCGCCGCCGGGCAAGGAGCATCGCGTCCCGGAAGCGTATTATGAGGGCGTCCTGAAGGGTGCCCGCCTTATAGCGGAGGAATGCTCCAAAGATGTAATTTTTGAGTAAACTCGCATTTGTGATCCTGTACGCTGAAAACTTGTTCATATGCGCTAAGCAACGCTTTTGAATTTAAAATATTACCTTCTGTGCGGCCGTTTATCAAGTTTCAGAGATGATGAGTCGTCGGCTTCTGCCCCCATGCGACGAGTGCTGGGGTGTTCGGGATAAACATGAGCGCTCTTTTTCCCATTCTTGGGTCCTTCGAGGGAGGCGCTCAACACAACGAACAAGGCAATCGGACTATAATGCTTGAACACTCTCACTTAGCCATAGAATTCTATAATTTTAAATTTCGGCGAAGCCCCTAGTGTTCGGAAGACCGAGTTCGGGGCGCTATCCACGCCTAGGCCGGACAAAGCTGACTCCTCGCTCTAAGCGGCATAAGTCTTTAGGGACTCAAAAACCTCTCGAATAGCGACCAGCTCTCGCCTCATCATGACGGTTAGTTTTAGCTTTCTCTACTGAAGTGCTTAGCCCAGCTCAACTGGGGCACAATCGCAGTAGTTCTCCTAGTGCTACCTTAGCCGATATAACGGAACGTAAGGTACCAAAACATAGGAGCCGGGCAAACCCAACTATTGACCCAAGACATGATTCGGAGCCGATGCATATAATGCTATAAGTTCGGGGTGTCGCACTTGTGAAAGTGTTCGGACTTCCACACCGTATTGTGGGGTACTTAAGCCCCTAGTGTATAGGCCGTACCAAAGTGTACGGGTGCAATATGTCATTAATGAACATATATTCACAAAAAAGAGTAATGCAATAATAGACGGGAGCTATGCATTGTTTATTTAAAAAAGCTGTGATCAAAGCAGAACGATACAAATAGTGTGATAAGCAAAAAATGGGACTATTTAACGTGTCCTTTCCAGGGGCGAGCTGCGGAATGGTATGTGAAACAGGTATACTGCTTGTTATAGAGACCACCTTAGAGTTCCATAGTGCGGCATAGCCTTCTGCTTCCCTGGTTGTATCGTTTATGCAGCAATTGTACTGCCGGATGAGCCTTCCGAAGAATGGAGTCCTGAAAATAAGAGAAAATTAAGAAATCGGTAGCCCCTAGTGCGGTTCAAGCCACGTTTCGGGCGTGCCGTGATGGTGCCCCTCCCCCTGTGCCCATGGTATTTCCAGAGTGTAGTTATGTACGCGCAACACTGGTTTCGCAAGTTCGCGAGGGCTGGGGTTGGGGCCGCATTGCTACGCTTGCTCGGAACGTGCCAGGCGGTCTTATTGTAGGTTACTCCGGGCACGCTTGACGGTGTCCAGACGTTTAATGGCCGGACTGGAGAATTGCCTTGAGAGGCTTCTTTGTACTTCCGCTGCGATAGCCGCCGTATGCTCCTCCGTTTGGAGAGAGCGTTCGGTGTTTCCATTGACCGTGATGACTCCTCGAGGGCCTGGCATCTTGAGCTGGAGCTATGCGTAGTGCGGCACCGCATTGAACTTGGCAAATGCGGTTTGCCCGAGCAGTGCGTGATAGCCACTGCGGAACAGGACTATGTCAAAGATTAACTCCTCGCTTCGGAAATTATCCGGAGATCCGAAGATCACTTCAAGTGTAACTGAGCCTGTACAGTTGGCCTCTACACCTGGTATGACGCCTTTAAAGGTCGTTCTAGTGGGTTTAATCCTTGAGGGATCGATGCCCATTTTCCGCACTGTATCCTGGTAAAGCAGGTTCAGGCTGCTGCCGCCGTCCATAAGGACTCTAGTGAGGTGAAATCCGTCAATAATTGGGTCTAGAACCAATGCGGCGAATCCGCCATGACGGATGCTAGTGGGGTGGTCCCTTCGATCAAAAGTGATCGGGCAGGAAGACCATGGGTTGAACTTTGGGGCGACTGGCTCCATCGCGTATACGTCCCTTAGCACACGCTTCCGCTCCCTCTTGGGGACGTGGGTTGCGTATATCATGTTCACCATCCGCACTTGTGGGGGAAAACCTTTCTGTCCACTGTTGTTCGGCGGCCGGGGCTCCTCCTCGTCATCGCTATGCAGACCCTTGTCTCTGTTTTCGGCATTTAACTTGCCTGCCTGCTTGAACACCCAACAATCCCTGTTGGTGTGATTGGCTGGTTTTTCGGGGGTGCCATGTATCTGGCATGAGCGGTCGAGTATTTGGTCCAAACTGGACGGGCCCGGAGTATTTCTTTTGAATGGCTTTTTCCGCCGACCGGGTTTAGAGCCTCTGAATCCGGCATTAACTGTCGTATCCTCAGCATTGTCGCCGTTAATGTGGCGCTTTTGCTTGTTGCGACGTGACCTGCCACTGCTGTCCTTGGTATCCGAATTACCAGGGCTCCTGGTCATGTTATTGCTGCGAGCTAGCCAGCTGCCTTCTCCCAGGCAAAAGCGGGTCATAAGTGTCATGAGGGCTGCCATGGATTTCGGCTTTTCCTATCCTAGGTGCCGTGCAAGCCACTCGTCGCGGATGTTATGCTTGAAGGCTTCTAGGGCCTCTACGTCCGGACAGTCGACGATTTGATTTTTCTTGGTTAGGAACCATGTCCAGAATTGTCTGGCCGATTCCTTTGGCTGCTGAATTATGTGTCTTAGGTCATCGGCGTCTGGTGGTCGCACATAAGTGCCCTGGAAATTGTCAAGGAATGCGGCTTCCAGGTCCTCCCAACAACCAATTGATTCTGCTGGCAAGCTGTTAAGCCAATGCCGAGCTGGTCCTTTAAGCTTGAGTGGGAGGTATTTGATGGTGTGTAGGTCATCACCGTGGGCCATGTGGATATGAAGGAGATAGTCCTCGATCCATACCGCAGGATCTGTTGTGCCATCGTATGATTCGATATTCACGTGTTTGAAACCCTCGGGGATTTAATGATCCATTACTTCATCTGTGAAGCATAGTGGGTGTGCGGCGCCTCTGTATTGGGCAATATCACGACGCGGCTCAAATGAGCTTTGTCTACTGTGTTCGGCCCGGCCGGATTTACCGTATCCGGCGTGACGAGTACCGTCTCGTGCCGTGGGGCGCCCACATGATCCGTAGATCGATCTTGTTTGCCTTACCTTGTCCTCCAATATATCTCGCAGGTCTGGCGCATTTTCCCATGCCTTGGTATTTTTTGAGCGGCGCCGGGGTGCGGCTTGAGTGGAGGGCCGAGAGGCCTCTCTGTCGCGGCCACGGGGTGGCCGGTTGGCCGCATCATGCGCTGGTGATGTAGGTTTAGGTGCTTCCCTCCTCTAATTGGGGTAGCAACCTGCACTTTGGGTAGCTCTTGGAGGGGCGTTCAAGTTCATACTCTTCGGCCGCAAGGACTTCAGTCCATCTGTCGGCTAGCAAATCTTGATCAGCTGTAAGCTGTTGCTGTTTTTTCTTGAGGCTGCTCGCCATGGCCATAAGCCTGCATTTGAAACACTCTTGTTCGACGGGATCCTCCGGCACGACAAATTCGTCGTCGTCGAGGCTTGCCTCGTCTTCGGAGGGAGGCATATAATTATCGTCCTCGACCTCTTTGTCTGCCGCTCTCTCATGAGGGCTGGCTTCTCTATCCTCCTGTGCTGAATCTTGCTGGAGGTGGTTGTCTTCAGCACTGTCCGAGGTGTTATTATCTCCCGTGCCGGAATCACCGTTTTTGTTTTGGCGGGATTTAGAGCGGCGCCGCTGACGCCGGTGCTTAGGCTGCTTCTTGGAGGGGTCATCCTCCGCTGTCCCATCGCCATTGCCTTCTTTTGGGGTGTCCACCATGTATATATCATATGACGAGGTGGCTTTCCAGTGCCCTATAGGTGCTGGTTCTTGATCATCTCCTGCATCGGCATCCATACCGTCGATGTCTTCGGAGTCGAAGTCGAGCATGTCGGTTAAATCATCGATAGTGGCTACGAAGTGGGTGGCGGGTGGGCTTTGAATTTCTTCATCATCCGCATCCCAACCTTGCTGACCATAGTCCGGCCAGGGCTCTCCTGATAAAGAGAGAGACTTTAGTGAATTCAGAATATCGCCGAAGGGCGAGCGCTGAAAGATGTCCACGACGGTGAACTCCATGATCGGCGCCCAATCGGGTTCGATCTGTAGGGGCGCGGAGGGCTCGGAGTCAGGAGAGGAGTCCGGTTCCTTGGAGTCACGGGCTTCACAGAGAATAGGGCTGGTGTTCAGCTCGATTGCCGAAGAGATTGCAGCCCCTGAGGTGGTGTCTAACCACCCATCCTCAATTGGTGTGATCGGCTTTGAGCTAGGGGTCGGAGCGGACGCAGGTGCGGCCTCCAGGGCACTGTTCGGCGGCAGAGCTAGATCATGCCCATCGTGACAGTGCGGCGCGCTCGGCTGTGGCTCGAATTCGTCGAAGATCAAGTCTCCACGGATGTCGGCCGTGTAGTTCAAACTTCCAAATCTGACCTGATGTCCAGGGGCGTAGCTTTTGATCTGCTCCAGATGACCAAGCAAATTGGCCCGCAGTGCAAAGCCGCCAAACACGAAGATCTGTCCGGGGAGAAAAGTCTCACCCCGGATCGCATCGCTGTTGATGATCGGAGAAGCCATCGGGCCTAAAAGTGATGACACATAGGAACTCTCCATGAAAGCACCAATGTCGGTGTCAAAACCGGCGGATCTCGGGTAGGGGGTCCCGAACTGTGCGTCTAGGTGGATGGTAACAGGAGGCAGGGGACACAATGTTTTACCCAGGTTCGGTCCCTCTTGATGGAGGTAAAACCCTACGTCCTGCTTGATTGATATTGATGATATGGGTAGTACAGGAGTAGATCTACCACGAGATCAGAGTGGCTAAACCCTAGAAGCTAGCCTATGGTATGATTGTTGTTCGTCCTACGGACTAAAACCCTCTGGTTTATATAGACACCAGAGAGGGCTAGGGTTACACAGAGTCGGTTACAATGGTAGGAGATCTACATATCCGTATCGCCAAGCTTGCCTTCCACGCCAAGGAAAGTCCCTTCCGGACATGGGACGAAGTCTTCAATCTTGTATCTTCATAGTCCAGGAGTCCGGCCGAAGGTATAGTCCGGCTATCCGGACACCCCCCTAATCCAGGACTCCCTCACCGAGCTATCGCTCTTGGTGGATCGTTCATTGGCCAGCGGAGTCCTCAACAAAACATCAAGAAAGGTGACGGAGCCACATTTATACATGTATACGTGGATATAGTAGCTGGGCCATGGCACCAGCAAGGAGCTGAAGCACCATGTAAGAGATACAACACAAATTTTTGGCATAATCTCGTTCACCATTCAACTAAGGGCTCCTTTGATACAAAGGAATTTCATAGGGTTTTTACAGGATTTGGATCCTTCGTATTTTTTCCTGTGATGGTCGTTTGATTTGTAGGATTGGAATCCTTAGGATTTTTTCCATAGGATTCATTTATACTACATTTTGAAGGAAACTTTTCATCCATTCAAACTTCTTTGTAGATTTCCTTTGTTTTTCCTGTGTTATCAAACACCTCTCCAAATCCCATAGGATATAAGAGGACATGACACTCTATTCCTACCTTTTTCCTGTTCCTGCATTTTGAAAATCCTGCGAATCAAAGAGGCACCAAGTTCCTCTAGACAATTCAATCCAAAAGTGCTATCAAGTCTACTAAAATTAAGAACATGGGGTTGAGAAATTCAAACGTCACTTCCACTACAATTTTCTCAACTCCCAAGTTTTGAAAGACTTTCTCTTGTGCACAGTTATTCTTGGTTAATATTATTTCATTTAAAAATAGTCCCACGACAAGTCTTGGTTGTCTAAACTAAATAGGACAAAGGCTACAAAATTACTTTAGCTACTAGAACAAAACACTTGTCTTAATTATCAAGACTTACTCCCATATGCACATATCACACATACTACTACCACATGTCTACATCTACTCCAAGTATTTCAAGTGCAAAATACGGGGGATGTAGGACATACCTTCACAGTTGCGAATTTACACACTTCTCTTCCTTACTCTTGCATTCCTCGCTATCCGGCGTAAATCAACTCCTCTAAAAATAAAATGCAAATGAACTCCAAAGGGATTGATAAATAACAAGAGCAAAGAAAAGCTTATTCTATTTTTTTGGTTTTGGGGTTTTTAAAAATTTACTTGCAACCGAGAAATCGCAAAGGCAATAGAAAAAGAAAAAAGCAAAACCAAATAAAAGCGAAGTGTTGGAACAGACCAACCCGAGTGTTTTGAAACTCCAAGAGCTTAAGTACAACCTCATTACAATTTATTTAAATACCACCACATCTTGATGTAGAAGTGGTGATAACCTCCCCCAAACTTAGGATTTTGCAAGCCCAAACATGCAAGATCATTGCAGCGGTTGGTCAGGAGCCCAGTCTTGGTTCCATTTGGAGAAGTTCATGTTCATGTAGGCGGACGTGCCTCGACGGGACATGGCGAGGTTGCTCATATCATCAATAGAGCCCTGGAGGCTGCTGAGGTCCGCATAGGTGGTGTAGCCTCCTTGTTGTGGCTGCTCCTCTTCCTCGTCGGTGGCGAGTTCTTCTTCATCTACTTGTTTGAGCCTTCTTGGTCAAAAGCCACTGTCGGTCGGAACGACACCTATGGGATCACAAGAATCCCTACTACGGTTGCGGGGCGCGGGGTCGTGAGAAGAGCGGATCAAACAGATAGCACACGATTCGTTTATCCAGGTTCGGGCCGGGAGGATGCGTAAAACCCTACTCCTGCTTTGGTGGATTGTATATATGTGTTCTTGAGCTAGCTATGGGGGCGTGAGGAGCTCCAAAAAGCCGAATCCTCCTCCTGGTTGCCTCGGGCCTCCTTTTATAGGAAAGGGGTTGCCACAGTGGCACACAGGAGGTGGAAAGGGTACAGTGATGTGAGGTTATCCCTCGCATTACATGACAAGGCACATTTAATGCGTCTTGCCCAGGTGTCCTTGCTTTATCGGGGACGGGGAAGATCCCTGCCTCGTCCGTCGCCGCTCCCTCTCGTGTCAACACGCGCCCTGGCCAGCGGCGCCCGCGGTGCCATGTAGGCAGGCAGGCAGCTGAGGTGGCGCAGTGGTGGGTCTCCACGAAGATCCACATGCCACCACGCAGGTGCCTGCCCAGCTGGTTGGGTCAGCAGCTGCATGCGAATGGCAGTGGAGGTTTGACTGGCGTGGGCCTGATGGTGGCCCTATGGGTGTTCTTGGCAAGGGCCTTGCCGGGGCCCTGGCAAGGGCCTTGCCGTGGCGCCTGCTGTCATCCCCGGCAAGGCTCTTGTCGGGGGCCTTGTGGTCTTCCTTGGCTGGGATCCCGTCAAGGATCATCATCTTCTAAAGGGTGTATCTAATCTTGAATGTCTTCACAAAGATCCGCATGCCACCACGGGGATGTCTCCCGAATCCTTGCCCCATGGGGGCAGTGGACTCAAGGGTGACTCACTCCATAGGTGTGGGGCGAGCTGCCACGACAAGGGTCTTGCCGGGTTTGCTAAAACCGCCTCCCGGCAAGGATCTTGCCGGGGGGTCCGCTTCGTCCCCTTTGCGCTTTGTGGTCTTGGTCTTGGCGTCGTTCTGCTTCTCCTGAGCTTCGGTCTTACCTTGGCTCACCTCCCTTGCCTTGCTTAGTGTGGTGGTGCCCATGGCTCAGACTGTCCATGCACAGTTATAGGGGTACAAAAAGTGTACCCCTCTTTTTGTACACCGACAGGAGCCCCCAGGCCTGGGCCACACGTAAGCGCAATCGCGTCGTTGGGCTAGGCCCAAAAACAGTGGCGGGCAGGCGGGGCGGTTTTTACCGCGGTAAGTCTCTTCGCGTGCTGCGCTTCCCATGCTTCTCGCGCGTGGCGCGGCGTGGGAAGGCGTGTGTGACGTGGGCGGCATGCGTGGGGCTGAGCTCTGCATGCATGCGTCACGTCGTAGTAAAGGGGGCGGTTCGCGTCTTCCCCATAAACGGAGGGAGGCGTGGAGGCGCGGCCCATTTACGGAACGGGGCCGAGGCGTGGTCTTCAAGGCGTCCACTCCCCACGATCACGGGGTGGGGAGAGATCGCCTCACCCGTCGCCTCGGTCCTGCACGCCCACCACGTGGCTCTCATGCGCTTGGGGTGGCGAACGGTGGAGGCGGGAAACCGGGCCGCCGTGCCCTGGGGCGGCGGGTCGGTACCAGTTCCCTGCGCCTTCCGCGTCTTGATTGGCTAAGCGGGGTGGCCGAGCCCCCACCCCGTTCCTTTATGAAGAGAGGGAGTGGGGGATGGCGTCCCGCATTCTTTTCATCTACTCCTTCCATCTGCTTCTGCTCCCCCTTCCATCCACCATGGAGAGAGGGAATCCTGGTCCTTCAACGGTGGCGGCGAGGGTCGCCGCTCGACAACGCGTCCCTCCTTCTCCTGCACCCGCGGTGGCAGAGCCAGCCGCGAGGGGAAGGGGGAGGGGGCGAGGCCGTGGGCGAGGCCGAGGCGCTCGGGGAAGAGGAGGACGGGGCGGCACGTCGGCCTCGCCTCCGCCAGCAGTTCCTCCCCCCATGGAGGGCCACGTTGGGGATGACCCTTGCGAGTTCTTCGTCAGGCTGCGCCGGCCGCCTCGCCGTCACCTTCGCCTCCCGACTCCATTCGCGCGAGAGATGGAGCTGGACCCGCCAGAGTCGTTGTGGCTGCGCATGAGGGGCTGCGGGATCTGTGGCACGCGGGCCCGCGTCGACTTCCCCGCCCCTCACGTGATGTATCTCCGTCGGGGGTGGAAGACGTTTGCCCATATCCACCGCTTGACGGAGGGGCTCACTCTCCATTTTAAGCCGATGGAGGGTGGCCTTCTCTCTGTCAAGGTCTTCGGGTGCTTTGGGACCCATGCAAGGTGCTGCGTGGAGAGCTCTTCTAATTGCGAAGACTCCTCCTCGGGCGGGAGTGACGAGGAGGACAACGGCAGCGACGACGAGGGTAGTAGGCGGCAGGATGACGGGTCCGATTAGGTGTCGGGTGCCGCTCCGTGCGGCACCAGCGACCCCATCATCCGCGTCGCCGGCTCCCTGAACTTCTCGGGGTCGTCTCCTTGGGCGGCTGGCGTTGGGAGGCTGCGGAAGAGGAAGAGGGCGGGCGGCAAGGCCGTCAAGTCGGAGTACGCGGGCACCGACGCCTCCGACGCGTGCTGACATCCTGCCGCCTCGTCTTTGAGCTCTGCTTCCGGCGCTGCCATCACCATCCAGCCTTCGGACGGCCACCAAGATGTTCTCTTGGTGTCTTCTGCCACCCATAGCTCGCCTAGGCGCCCCTTTTTCCCTTTTTGCCTCCTTGACCTGCCTCCTGAGGAGAGGGACAAGAAAGGGATTACGGACATCTTATCTCTTTTTAGTTTGTAAGCCTTCGGGCCTTAGCTGAATTTAAAACTTGTAATCCCATCATTCATGTTTTTCATTCCCTATGGACTATACCTGAGTGGAATGTTTTTCATGAAAAAGGGGTGCTTGCCGGGTCATTTGTTTACGGGTGGAACCCACGACAAGGAGTAAATCCTTGATATCTTTTAAGATAAACATTTCCTTGCACGGCAACAGGCCTTGCCGTCTTCCCACTTCGCTCGACCTTCCTCACGCCTTTGGCGGAGGCAGGGATGAGGCGGGTTCTGGCTCCTTGTTTCATCCTTTCGCTGCCGCGACTACGACCAAACTTGGCCCCAGGAACGAGCCCTAGGGCCTAGAGTTATGGGAGCACGGTAGCTTAGGGGAAAACAAGGTTTCACATACCTCAGTCCATAATGGAATGCATGATAAGGGATGGAGAACTTATCTAAAGATGCAGCCCCCGGCAACCCTGGTTCACCGTGGGTGAATCTTTGCTCTTGCAGCCCCCGGCAATGCCGGCTTGCCGGGGGCTAGATGCTAGTCTGTTCATCTTCTTTTCCTCCCCAAGTGGTTCGGCACGGATATCCGTGTGTCCTGTGAACCAAAGAAGACAAAAGAAAGATAAAGAGACACACACTCGACCTCTAAGCTAGGGGTTAGTCGCCACTAAGCACTATCAACCCTAACCAAGGACGAGACTCGACCTAGCATGCATGCTATAACTTAGGACGCCAGCGCTTCATTTATTTGTGCTCAGGGTCTACGCCTGGCTTTGTATAAAGGGTTACATGCATCATCGGCAATGCTTGTACAAAAGGTGGCTTGCCGGGGGGCCCGGCAAGCCGCGCCTCACAAGTAAAACTTGCGAAGATGCTCAATGTTCCAGGAGTTACTCACCGGAATGGCATTTTCGGTCTCTAGGAGGACTGCGTCGGGCCTGGTGACTCGTATTACCCGATAAGGGCCTTCCCACTTTGGCGTCAACTTTTTGGAATTCTTGGCCGATTGAACGCGCTGAAGGACAAGGTCGCCTTCCTCAAGGCTTCGGGCATGAACCTTGCGGCTATGGTAGCGGTGCAAGGCTTGTTGGTAGCATGCTGCTCTCACAGCCGCCCGAAGACGATCTTCCTCAAGGAGCATTGCATCATCTTGCCGCAGTTGCTCTTGCTCAAGCTCATCATAAGCGAGCACTCGAGGTGACCCGTATATGAGTTCAGTGGGGAGAACTGCTTCTGCCCTGTATACTAGGGCAAAGGGTGTCTGGCCGGTGGCTCGATTTGGCGTCGTCCTGATCGACCAAAGAACCATCAGCAACTCATCAATCCAGCGCCTTCCACTCTTGTGCAGCCTGTCAAAGGTCTTGGTCCTTAAGCCTCGCAGTACTTCAGCGTTTGCCCTCTCAGCTTGACCATTGCTTCGTGGGTGAGCAACGGAAGCAAAACATACTTTGCTGCCGAGGTCCTGGATATATTGCATGAAGGTGCGGCTTGTGAACTATGTGTTGTTGTCGGTGATGACCCTGTTGGGTACACCAAAACGGCACACTAGTCCCTTGAAGAACTTGACGGCTGACTGAGCTATGACCTTCCTCACCGCCTCCACCTCCGGCCACTTTGTGAACTTGTCGATTGCAACGTACAAGTACTCAAAGCCCCCGACAGCGCGGGAGAAAGGGCCCAGTATGTCGAGCCCCCAGACCGAGAAGGGCCAGGAGAGAGGAATGGTTTGAAGGGCTTGAGCTGGCTGATGAAGCTTCTTTGAATGGAACTAACACGCTTCACACCTGGTGACTAGTGTCGTCGCATCCTGGAGGGCGGTGGGCCAGAAGAAACCTTGCCGAAATGCCTTGCCGGCAAGGGCCCTTGACCCGATGTGGGATCCACATATGCCTCCGTGTATCTCCGCCAACAGCTCCAGTCCTTCCTCCCGAGGGATACACTTCAATTTCACACTGTTCAGCCTCTTTCTGTACAGGACGTCATCGACGAACTGGTACATGGTAGAGCGACGGGCTACTTTTTCCGCTTCTTCCTGCTCTTCAGGAAGTTCCACTGTTTGGAGGAATCGGACGGTATGCTGTGCCCACGCTGGAGCCTGGGGCTCGATGGCGAGGACTAAAGGCATTTCCTTCGCTATAGGAGCGGCTGTCTCGACGGCAAGAGCTTGACGCTCCGCCGGAGCTAGCCGTCCCGTGGCAGGCTCAGTGTCCCCGGCAACATCCTTGCCGGCGGCTCTGGGGAGCTCGGCGGGAAAGTACTTGCCGGGTCCTGATTTCCTCCTCTTGTTCTGCTCTGTTGATGGATCAACGGATGGCTGAGTTAGCTGGAGCACAAAGGTACCTGGTTCCACAGGTAGCTTGAGGGCAGCGCGTTTTGACAGGTAATCGGCGATATCGTTCTCCGCTCGGGGAACGTATTCAGCCTGTATACCGTCGAAACGCTCTTCCAGCTTTCTCACTTCATCGACGTAGGCCTTCATCAACGGGCTCTGGTAGTCCTTGTTGACTTGCTTGACGACGAGCTGCGAGTCGCCCCTGACGATGAGCTTCTTGATTCCGAGGTCCGCCGCGATCCTAAGACCGGCAAGCAGCCCTTCGTACTCTGCCGTATTGTTTGTTGACACCTCCCTGGGGAAGTGCATCTGGATCACGTACTTGAGGTGCTCTCCAGTGGGCGCGACAAGCAGTACGCCAGCCTCGGCGCCGTGTAAGGAGAAAGCTCCATCAAAGTACATGATCCAACTGCAACTTGCCTCCTTGCCGGGGAGAGTAGTCTCTTGGGCTTCTTCGTCAGGCATTGCGGTCCATTCTGCAATGAACTCCGCCAGGACTCGGCTCTGAATCGTCGAAGTACTTTCAAACTTGAGGCCAAAGCTGGACAGCTCTAGTGCCCATTCCACAATTCTTCCCATTGCATCTGGATTGTGCAATATCCGTTGCAGAGGGAGGCGAGTGACGACAGTGATCTCGTGTGCTTGGAAGTAGTGACGCAGCTTCCTTGTGGCCATAAGAAGGCCAAAGAGCAGTTTCTGCACGCCGGAGTACCTTGATCTAGCTCCCTGCAGGAGGGAGCTAACAAAGTACTCCGGGTGCTGCATCATTTTCTTCTTCGGCGGCACTTCAACTGGCTGTGTTGTCTCTGCATTGGTGGTGTCGGGCTCTGTCGCTGCCATTACCTCGTCGTCAACCTCTCTCTGCGCCACTAGTGCGGTGCTGACCACCTGGTTCGTTCCCGCCAGGTATAGCAGCAATGGCTCCTGTGGCCTAGGCGCAACTAGTATTGGCGCGGAGGAGAGGTACTTCTTCAAAATCTTGCAATGCTGCTTTGGCTTCTGGCGTCCACTCCATCAGGCCCGCCTTTTTCAGGATCTTGAAAAAGGGACGGGCGCGCTCGGCAGACTTGGAAATAAATCTTCCCATGGCGGCGACGCAACCAGCAAGCCGACGCACATCCTTGATTCGCTTGGGTGCTTCAATCTGCTCTATAGCTTTGATCTTGTCCGGATTGGCCTCTATCCCACGTTGTGACACAAAGAACCCGAGAAGCTTGCCGGACGGGACGCCAAAGATGCACTTCTCAGGGTTCAGCTTGAGATTGATCTTGTGCAGGTTTGCAAATGTTTCTTGCAAATCCGGTATGAGGGTTTCCCTGTCCTTGGTTTTGACCACTATGTCATCCATATAAGCTTCCATATTTCTATGGAGCTGGGGTTCAAAACCAATCTGGACCGCCCTTGCAAACGTCGAACCAACACTCTTCAGCCCGAAAGGCATCCGCATGAAACAATACGTACCACATGGGGTGATGAATGCTGTTTTCTCTTCGTCTTCTCTTGTCATGAAGATCTGGTGGTAGCCGGAGTAGGCATCGAGGAATGACAACAGATCACACCCAGCTGTGGAGTCAACAATCTGGTCGATGCGCGGCAACGGGAAGGGGTCCTTGGGACAAGCCTTATTGATATCTGTGTAATCAATACACAGCCTCCACTTCCCATTAGCCTTGCGCACTACGACCGGATTGGCCAACCACGTTGGATGGAGCACTCCTCTTACCAAACCCGCTGCTTCCAGTTTCTGGATCTCCTCTGTGATGAACTCTTGTCGTTCCAAAGCTTGCTTTCTGACCTTCTGCTTGACGGGCCGCGCATGAGGACAGACAGCAAGGTGGTGCTCAATCACCTCCCTGGGAACGCCGGGGATGTCGGAAGCTTGCCATGCAAACACACCGACATTCGCCCGCAGGAAGGTGACGAGCGCGTCTTCCTATTTGTCGTCAAGGGTGGAGCTTATGGTGAAAGCCCCTCCCGTGCCGTCCTCATTGACAGAAACCTTCTTGGTTCCCGGCGGTATGGCCCTGGGCTTCTTGTTTCCGCCGGTGGAGCTCTCTGGCACGTCCTCGACGGGAGCGCTACACTCCGGAGAGGTGCGCTTGCCGGAGTGGGTGTCCGGGGTCTCACCGGTCTTCTTCTTCTTCTTCTTCCCTCCCGGGGTCCCAGCGGCAGGAGCAAGTGCCCTAGTGGCGACAGCTGCTGCAACTGCTTGCTGGTATAGTTGGTTAGCGCAAATCAGCACATCTTTCTTATCGGAGGGGATGGTGATGATCGTCACAGGTCCTGACATCTTCAGGGTGTTGTAGGCGTAGTGTGACGCCGCCATCAACTTGGCCAGCGCTGGGCGGCCAAGGATCCCGTTGCAGGGCAAGGGGATCTTGGCAACATCAAACACGATCCTCTCCATATTGTAGTTCAGATCGCTTCCAAAAGTCACGGGCAGCGTGACCTTTCCCTTAGGTTGTCTTTTTCCCAGGTTGACCCCCTGAAACATGCTCGTCTCCTCGAGGTCTCCATCAGGAATCTGCAGTTTCTCGATCACGGTAGGCGAGATCAAGTTTAGACCGGCCCCGCCATCGACTGGCATCTTTGTCACCTTGAGGTTGCGTATTGTTGGTGAAACCAACAATGGCAAGCACCCGACCGCAGTAGTGCGATCAGGGTGATCCTCAGTGTCAAAAATGATAGGTGTGCTGGACCACTTCAGCGGCCTTTGGGCATCAAACGACGGCTCTGCCGCTGTAATCTCTCGCGCCCACTGCTCAAGCTGGCAGTGAGAAGTATGCAGCGAGGCGCCGCCGTCGATGCACATGGCCTCTGTAGCTTTCTGAAACTCTTGGTCGCCGGATTCGTCGTCCTCTTTGTGATCGTCGTCTTCTGGCTTTTTGTCACGGCCCCGGGCGGGCCTCTCCTGTTGTTTATCCTTGCCGTGACGGCCCGCCTGGCCGTCACGCTTCTTGCCGGACCCCTTAGCACCGTCTTGGCCCTTCTCCTTGTCCCGCCTCTCATATTCAGCCCTCTGCTTCTCAGCGAGGAGCTCAACCTGTCGGCAGTCTTGGAGAGCGTGGCCTTTGGTGCGATGGATCTTGCAGTATCGCTTGTCGGAGTCTCCTGGCTTCTCGGCAACCGCCAAGGCCCGGCAGGCAACACATCCGGCAATTTCCTTGCCGGGGTCATCTGCCTTGGTTTTCTTGGTGGATCCGGTGTCATCAGATCCCTCGACAGCAAGCACGGCTTTACCTTTGCGCTTCCTGTTGCGGCGCCGACCCTTCTTCGCCGGGGTGGCAGTATCTTCATCTGAGGAGTCGGTTTCCATGCCGGCGTCTTCGCCGGGGTACTTCCTTCCCTCTTCAGCCCGGGCACATCTGTCAGCAAGAACATAGAGTTCTGCTACATCTTTCACCTTGTTCATTGCCAACTCTTCGCGCATCTTGCAGTTACGCACGTTCTGATGGAACGCGCTGATGATGGCGGCAGGGTGAACATCAGGGATATTGTACTGTATCCGGCCGAACCTCTGTATATACTTGCGGAGACTCTCGCCTCCCTTCTGGGGAATGACGTGCAGGTCGCTCGCTTGGCCATGGGCTTGGTGGCCTCCAGTAAAGGCGCCCACAAACTCATGGCACAAATCCGACCAGGAGGAAATAGAGTCTACCGGCAAGTGCATCAACCATGACATGGCGTTGGGTTTAAGAGCCAACGGAAAGTAATTCGCAAGCACCTTATCGTCGCGGGCTCCGATAGCTTGCATCGCAATGGTGTAGATGATGAGGAACTCGGACGGGTGGGTCTTGCCGCTGTACTTTTCGCCCACGTCAGGTTTGAAGGTGCGGTGAGTGGGCCACTGGAACTGCCGCAGCTCACGGGTAAAAGCCGGACAGCCTACCTCGTAAGGTAGGCCTCCAGGGCTCTCCGGTGCCGGGTGGTTCATAGCAGGCCCTGCTCGCCTGTCTGACTGGTGGCGCGCTCCGCGCCGGCGCTCGATAGTGGTTAGAGCGTCTTCATGTTCTCGTTCCTGAAGGACTTGGCGCTGGTCACAGTAGGACGACGCTATGGAGATTTCGTCGCCCGCAACGTCGCGACGGGCTGGCGTCCGCGGTACCGGGCGAGGAGGAGGCCAGTGCACCGTGGTCGTGGCGCCGCCGGCTTTCCTGCCACTGGTGCGTGGGACTCCGTCGGAGCGTCGACCCGGGGGCTCCACCGGACTCGGTTCGTCTTTGTTGGCCACCGCAACAAGGCTTCGGATAGTGGCTCTCCATTCATCGAGTTTCCCCATAGTGGGAGGAAAATCGAGGAGCAACTGCGCGCGCGCCAGGGCTTCTGCTGGCGTTGGTGGCAGCGAAACCTGCACGGATCGTGACGCGCTTCGACTTCTGACCATGTCAGAAGGAGCTCTATCACGACCCCACGGTCGCATGCCATCTTCACCAGCGCCTCGGCGAGCGGTCAGGTCTTCTACCTCCCGGGAGTGGCGCTCGGGGCTCTTCCCGCGGCGACGCTCGGGGTCTTCGGCGTGATTGCGCCGTTCATCGCGCGCCGCTTGAGAGGAGCGCGCCATCGGCGCCGGCGTGGGAGTCTTGGAGGCCCTCGCATTGCCTTCGGGCAGGGCGGTAGCGATCTTGGAAGGCCCCGCGCCACCCGCGGAGGGCCTGGCTCCGTCTTTGGATTTGGCGGCGTGCGGCCCATTACCAGGCGCACGAACATCGCCGCCTCCCAAACTCCGGCTGCTGGGACGGTGTTGGTGTTCGCGAACGGCACCCCGGGTCCTTTCTGCGAACGGTCCGCTGCTCGCCCGCATCGGGACAGGATGTCCGGCTTCTGACGGGCCAACCGCCACCATCGTCTTCTTCTTGGGCGCCATGACGATGAAGAAGCGTCGAACTAACTGCTAAAGCCGATTCTCACAACTGCGCCCCTTACCTGGTGCGCCAAAGATGTCGGTGGGAACGACACCTATGGGTTCACAAGAATCCCTACTATGGTTGCGGGCGCGGGGTCGTGAGAAGAGCGGATCAAACAGATAGCACACGGTTCGTTTATCCAGGTTCGGGCCGCGAGGATGCGTAAAACCCTACTCCTGCTTTGGTGGATTGTATATCTGTGTTCTTGAGCTAGCTATGGGGGTGTGAGGATCTCCAAAAAGCCGAATCCTCCTCCTGGTCGCCTCGGGCCTCCTTTTATAGGAAAGGGGTTGCCACAGTGGCACACAGGAGGTGGAAAGGGTATAGTGATGTGAGGTTACACCTTGCATTACATGACAAGGCGCATTTAATGTGTCTTGCCCAGGTGTCCTTGCTTTATCGGGGACGGGGGAGAGCCCTGTCTCGTCCGTCGCCGCTCCCTCTTGTGTCGACACGCGCCCTGGCCAGCGGCGCCCGTGGTGCCATGTAGGCAGGCAGGCAGCTGAGGTGGCACAGCGGTGGGTCTCCACGAAGATCCGCATGCCGCCACGCAGGTGCCTGCCCAGCTGGTTGGGTCGGCAGCTGCATGCGAACGGCGGTGGAGGTTTGACTGGCGTGGGCCTGATGGTGGCCCTACGGGTGTTCTTGGCAAGGGCCTTGCCGGGCCCCCGGCAAGGGTCTTGCCGTGGCGCCTGCTGTCATCCCCGGCAAGGCTCTTGCCGGGGGCCTTGTGGTCTTCCTTGGCTGGGATCCCGCCAAGGATCATCATCTTCTAAAGGGTGTATCTGATCTTGAATGTCTTCACAAAGATCCGCATGCCCCATGGGGGCAGTGGACTCAAGGGTGACTCACTCCGTAGGTGTGGGGCGAGCTGCCACGGCAAGGGTCTTGCCGGGTTTGCTAAAACCGCCTCCCGGCAAGGATCTTGTCGGGGGGTCCGCTTCGTCCCCTTTGCTCTTTGTGGTCTTGGTCTTGGTGTCGTTCTGCTTCTCCTGAGCTTCGGTCTTACCTTGGCTCACCTCCCTTGCCTTGCTTAGTGTGGTGGTGCCCGTGGCTCAGACTGTCTGTGCACAGTTATAGGGGTACAAAAAGTGTACCCCTCTTTTTGTACACCGACAGCCACATCTCCTTCCTGTGCAACATAATGCAATTATTCATGCTCGATGGAGAAACAATTAGGCATAGGAGTAGCCAACAAGTATGCCACTCCAGAAATCCTAATGCAATGACGGCCATTACAAACTACTATCATTCCAGCGCTAGTGAGAACACAAATATTAACAAGGGTGTTACCGACAATGGGGCAAAGACGATTGTAGTTGAGACCAAGGGAGTTTGCCAACATGGTGATCACTCCTCCACACACGATATCTCCTTGTGCATGAGTTGCTTGACGCGCGAGGTGTAACAAAAAGTATTGCCCCTGGGTTGGGTGACTAACCGACGCCTGCTTTCCATAGATCTAGCATGTTCTTATCATTAACCTTAGAACCTTCTCCTCGTGCCTGCAATGAGTTAGTGATAACATAATAGAAATAACATATAGCAGGACTTTCAATGCAACTAGCTCTTTACCTTGAGCCATGAATGCTCATACGGAAGAAGGATTGCCTTGGGTGCGGGTTAGTGAAATCATAAACATATCTCAGATCATCATCATTGTTGGTGAAGCCAAAGTAGTTACACCAATCATCAAGAGGATGTTGAAGTCTTGGTCTAGGAGACGGAAAGTGATCCTCTGGTCATCATAGGCATTTTTCACCAAACCAACATTATGCAAGAGAGTACTAAAAAACTCAAGTGTCATGTGTTCATATGTCTCACATCCCCGGTAAACAAAATGATGCAACCAAGCATTATGACAAAAGCAAATTGAAATCATTAGTAATGCCTAGCTTGGCGAGTGTTGTCGCACAAGCCCACTTAGTTGCTTTGATCTTCCTTAAGCATAGTTGCCTAAACTTTCTTATTGCTTCATGGTCGGTGACGATCCCTGAGTGAAAACTTGTTCTGGCGGTGCAGTGGATGAACTCGAAGAGCACCATGTACACGAGAAGACCTCCGTGTAAACATCTAAAAAACCGTTTTTTTGTCAAATACAATTAAAAAATATTGATCCTACGGTAGTCACAACACCATACTCCTTTAAAAACATCAACGAATCGAAGCCAAACTCAAATTCAGATAAAAAATATGCATCTCCTAGTCATGGCAATGCTAGGCATGTGATACGTCTCCAACGTATCTATAATTTTTGATTGTTCCATGCTATTATAGTATCAATCATGGATGTTTTATATAACTTTTTGTGGTATTTTATATAACTTTTTGTGGTATTTTATATGATATTCTGGGACTAACCTATTAACCTAGTGCCAAGTGCTAGTTGCTATTTTCTGCTTGTTTTTGGTTTTCCAGGAAATCAGTACAAAATGGAGTCCAAACACTACGAAACTTTTTGATGATTTTTTTTCTAGACAAGAGAGACCTTAGAAGCTTCGGGAGGAGACAAGATGAGAAATGAGGAGACAGCAAGGCAACAGGGCACGCCCAGGGGAGTAGGCGCGTCCCTGATGCCTTGTGGGATCCACGTGGCTCCGTCTGATCTAATTCCAACTCTATAAATTCTCTAAAATCGGGAAACCAATAGAGATCCACCCCAAACACTTTTTCCGCCGCCGCAAATTTCTATTCTTCCGCAATCCCATCTGAAGGCCTTTTCCAATACTCTGCCGAAGGGGGAACTGATCATAGAGGGCTTCTACATCATCCTTGATGCCTTTATATGATGCATGAGTAGTTCACCACAGAGCTACGATTCCATAGCTAGTACCTAGATGGCTTATTCTCTCTCTTTGATCTTCAATACAATGTTCTCCTCGATCTTCTTGGAGTTCTATCGATGTAATTTTCTTTTGCGGTGTGTTTGTCGGGTTTCGATGAATTGTGGATTTATGAATATTAACTGAGTCTTTTCTGAATTCTTTTATGCATGATTATTATATCTTTGTATTTCTCTTTGATCTATCCATTTAGTTTGGTCAACTAGATTGATTTTATCTTGCAATGGGAGAGGTGCTTTGTGATGGGTTCAATCTTACGGTGCTCTATGTCCCAGTGACAAAAAGGGACAAGACACGTATTTGTATTGTTGCCATTAAGGATAAAATGATGGTGTTTATTCATATTGCTTGGGTTTAATCATGTCATATTGCTTAAGGCGTTACTCTATTTTATACTTAATACCCTAGATGCATGATGTATAGCGGTCGATGGGTGGAGTAATAGTAGTAGATGCAGGCATGAGTCGGTCTACTTGTCTCGGACGTGACGCCTATATACATGATCATTGCCTTGAATATCGTCATAACTATGCGCTTTTCTATCAATTGCACAACAATAATTTGTTCACCCACCGTATGTTGTGTGCTTGAGAGAGAAGTCTCTAGTGAAAACTATGGCCCTCGAGTATACTTTTTATCATACATAAAACACAAAAATACCTTGCTGCAATTTTATTTCTTTTATTTTGTTTTGCAATTTATCTTATTACCTACCACTATGAGATTTAATCCTTGTAAGTAACCGTCAAGGGGATTGACAACCCCCTTGTTCGCGTTGGGTGCAAGTATTTGCTTTTGTGTGTGCAGATGATGCTAACGAGGTTCTGTGTGGTTCTTCTACTAGATTGATAATCTTGGTTCTTAACTGAGGGAAATACTTATCTCTATTGTACTGCATCATCCTTTCCTTTTTGAGGAAATCCCAATGCAGCTCACAAGTAGCAGGAGGAATTTCTGGCGCCGTTGCCGGGGATACATCACCAAAACCTATCAAGTACCTTCGCATAAACTATCATATACTTGCTATTATTTCTATTTGCCTTTGCCTCTCGTTTTCATCTCCCCCACTTCTTTTTTTAAAAAAACACAAAAATATTTTTATTTGCTCATTTGCTTGGTTTGTTTGAAGTTGCTATCATGTCTAAATTTGAGGAAGTTGTTGTTGAAAGCGCTAGTGAAGATAGTGCTATAGAGTATCTTGAGGAGAAACTTATTTTTTATATTAATCATGATCATCCAGAACATGAAGCTCCCACAAATTTGAAAACTAAACTTTATCATGTGGGTAGTGGAAATATTATTGGGAAGACCATTATTCGGGAGTTCTTTAATTGCACTAGAGTCATGCCTATAATTAAAGGATCTATTCTTGATAAAACAATTTGCTATGTGTATGCTATTGCTATGCTTGTGGCTAAGTTGGACAGATTTTTTTTGCATATTCGTCCGGTTTTACAAAATATGTTTTATGAACTTCCCAATATCCATGATCCTAAAAGTAAAAAATATTGCAACTATTATCCTTATGGATGAATTTGACTATATAATCTGTGAAGCTAGGGAAATTTTTGCATATTATAAAATAGATTTTGAGCATCCCCATATAGAAGAAGTTCTTCGTGATAAAGACACTATACATAGGTTGGAATTTAAGGATTATTTTGGGTATGTTGAAAATCTTAGGAGAATAGTACCTTATGCTGAAATTATTAAAACTTTGTACCACCATACTTGTGATAAATTCGAGTGGATAACCAAAGGGATTGATGAAGGGTTTAGTGAGGATTGGTTTGAAAATACGGCTAGAGAACCTATTGACGATGAAATACATGTTTTATATGAAGATGTGTACGGTGATGATTCAGAGTTCGAAGTAATGAATGTTAACATTTCCGAACAAAGCCCCTTTAAATATTTAAGTTCTCCTACTAGAAAAGCACATTAAGTGCGCACACACCCGTTTCAAAAACAATTCACGTACAAAAGTCAAAAATAGAACATGTCACAATCAAATGTACCGGTACATCAGAGCTTCACAACTTCAACTCGGATATAGTATCTGAGAAGATTCAGTTGTTATCTCAAATTAGAGCACATCCAGACATCCAACCCGACCTCTTCTCCCAAAGAAGCAGTGGCCTCCGTTGCACGATGGAGTAGGCCTTGTGCCATCCATCATTTCGAGCAACATGGGGAAAGTTTGACGATGACTTCTACAATGGACGTGAAGACTCGATACAGGTACATACCTAACATAGTCCGCGTTGGCAGGACTTCGATTGATGGATTGACCACTTCTGATTTTAGCTATGGAAAATAGGATTTTGTGGCCAAAGGACTTCGATAGGAGATCCACCAAGGGCCCACAAGATCAGGTGGCGCGGCTAGGGGGTGACAACACCACCTGCCATTGTGGCTAGCTGGTGGACCCCCTATGGCATATCTTTACTCCGTGATTCATCATATTCCAAAATAATTCTCCAAAAATTCATGCTTCATTTTGAGCCCAGGAGAATTGCTATCTCTTCTGTTGTTATTTTAGGTCCAGAAGCAGGTGTCAGAAATCTCCCTCTCTTGGTATAACTTGCATTTTAAAAGAGAAAAGACATTGGAATTGCAGCATAATGTGAAATATATTATCAGAATAAGGTAAATTACAGTAGGGAATAATGATACAAAATGGACGTATCAGTCGTGCCTCACCTGCCGACGTGCCCGACGCCGCCCAATGACGATGGCCTCGGGCACGCGACCACGTACGGTCCACCTGCCATGGTTCCATTCGATCAATATTAATTGTGATTAATACGGATCAAAGGAAGTAAGTTATATTGTATGCTAATATGGACTAGTAGAACGCCGTGCGTTGCTACGGGCTACAATGCATATGAATGAATCAATAAATGATTAATGTTGTCTCCAAGATCAAAGGTCATTTCTCCCTCATACATTCACGTGTGTTTGGACATTAGACGGGCGCCGAACGAGCTCCCAAATACCGCCCATGTGTGAAGGATAAACCTGGTTGTCCGGACTATCCATCATGTTGTCTTCAACGACGCACCCTTCCCAGCTCCGATCGGACTCTTCCCTTCCCAATCGATTTCCCGCTGTAGCGAGACATTTCTCGCTGGAGCCCTCTCCTTTAAAACCGGACGACGCCCACCTCACCTTCATCATGACATCATCTCTCCTTCACATCGTACTTCCACACGAGCCGCCAAGGAGGAGTTCCCCGCCAACCGCCTGAGCCCCTCCACTCTTGTTCACACGGGGGGGGGGGGGGGGGGGGGGGGGGGTGGGGGGCGTGCACTGCCCGTGATGCCCTCGGGCCAAGAAGGCATATCCAATGTCTCCTTATCCATTGCCACATTATAACTTACGGTTGAATGTCTTAGCGCGAGGCAAAAATATGATATCCATTGTTGGACATGCAACTGATACGCCATCATGTCCATTATTAACTCCTGAAGCAACCAACCAATGCATTTACCCTTCGATTCTAACAAAACAGTTGTACGCCTTAATGAAAAAATATGAACCGGCACCTCATGCAATTCAAATCCATCTTTAATGAAATGCAAATTGCCACATTTTATGAAGTAGGAAAATTATTCCGCTAAGATAGACGTAACCAACCCCAACCCCCAGCCCACTCACTCCCGACCCCCACTCTTATCACAAAATCTACTAACTGGTGTTATGAGTGAGCTATAGTGATCAAAGTCGGCATGGCAGGCTAGCAACAAGGGAGAAGGGCGGCAACCACCTTCATATCTTAGTGTTAGTACCTCCTGCTTATATACTGGATCACTCAAAAGTACAGATGTTTGACACAATCACACTAAATACTATCATACAATATTCTGGAGCTATACTTTTGCCAACCTTACTTTTTTTTGCCATGTTGTACTATAAAGGATCACTCAGATCGGTAATCATAGCAATATGTATGATAAGCAACCAATAATCAGCGTTCAATTCTTGTGAAAATATCACAAATCAGTCTCCTAAAAATGATTAGCAAGCAGACTTCTTAAAAAATCATCTCTGTTGATGGAAGATTATCAAATACAATGATATTCTGTAACAAAATAAACAACACAAGCAGACTTCTTTAAAAAAATATCTATCGATTTGAAGAAAATATATATGAAACACACCTCCGTTGTTGTAGAAACACAGATGTAGTATGCACATGTCTACGACTGATCCCAGTCCTCTTATATTTTCTTCACAACACTGCACTTCTCTTCTTCCAATAGAAAATTGAAATAACCCGAGATGAGTTTAATGAACTCTGCAAAAAGATCAATTGTGAGTATAGATAGTTGGAGAAAGGAGCTCCACGTGACTACTTATCATCTGAACCAGATTGTGAATCATGTGGCTTTGAAGATAATGCTTAGGAAATAAGGTCAAATAAAGATACTTGTGCACCATTATACCTGTATTGCACAATAAAATAAAATAAAATAGTAGAACCAGAAATCACATTTGCTTCAGTCAAATTAAAGAGTTGTTGCACATAGACTATGGACTACATGGCATCTGAACTCACCATTTTAGTGCTCAATCTTTTGTTCTTTAAGACGGTTTTTATCACTTCTCTCGACAATTGGCAAGTTACCCTTTGGGGAAGCATCTGCATCAAGTTGGCAAGTTATTCTATGGGGAAAGCATCTGCATGATTTAGTCATTAGTAAACAATTTAAATAACAAAAAAGGTAGCTTTTAAATAAGTGGAGTAACATCATGTACTCAATATAAACAATCATTTGACTGTAGAACTTTAAAGATCAAATCCAATAAATTGTAACTAAATAAATACAGTAGCAAATAGCTTATAGCTCAATTTGACCTCTCCATTCAGCTTAAGAAATAAGTGCCAAATCAGAATTGGATGCATCTATTAACATATCTTATAGATACAATTATCACTCTATTAGAAAGAGAAAGAAGAAAAGAGCAAGTTGTTGTTGGTGGTGGTGTTTCAAATAATAGTTTGACCGACCACAATAGAAGGCAATCCAGTTTATCCTCACCAAATTGACGTGCCTTTATATCCTAGGCTGTACCGCGGGACCACTTTGAGCTGAATAGAAAATTTTGCCAACCTAGAAACAAGATCATAACATTACAGTAAGAATGGATTTGTCAAATTAGCGTGTTGTCCTTAAGAATAAAAGAAAAATAAAGGATATGGAAACAAAATGTCAAATCTGGATAGGAATATATAGAACAATTTCACTGTTATAGCACAACAATTTCTACACTGAATGATCTCGAAAAAAAAAATAAGTGTATGCACTAAGTTTATATAGTGAGGCATATAATGAAAACCTGTATATTTGTAGGCTTAGTATAGACTTGCATTTATTTTAGATATATGTTTGTGCCAAACCATTTAAGTTGGGCGAAAAAAAAATCAAGAGAGCAAATGCTTGTCCTTCACAAAGTAGAAAGGACCGATAGCTACTTCCAACCAGGGGAACTTAATTCATAATATACCATAATAATGAGGTAGTATAAACTGAATGCAGAGGGATGAATATAATCTTGAAGATAGATGAACTAACCATGCCCATTAGTAGAATATTATAGCTCAAAAGTTAGAATTGCTACTATTGATATATCAAGCTGGGCAGAATTTTTTTTTTGGCATACAATCGAATGAATAGATGTAGACGATACCATTTACTTGTACTGAAGATAACCTGGCATACATATGAAGAATTGCTAGTTTATATTAATACGATCCTTAAGGACATCCACTAACCAAAGTGAATCTGTTAGAGTTTTCTTTTTGCAGGACATAGGATAGCTAATGGATAACCATGGAGAAAGGTGTAACAGCTCCCGGGTGCCCCTACACCCTCATAAACAGTAAATTCGTAAAAAAATCAAAAAATTCTGAAACTTTCAGGTATCTAATATGATCAAAGACTTGATGTTCTTGCAAAGTTTCAGGCACAAAAAACCTTCATGGGGCCCTCACAAAAATATCACTGCTCAAAAGTGTACATAAACTTTGAGCAATGATTTTGTTTTTTGAGGTGAGGGCTCCTCGAATATTATTTTTAGCTGAAACTTTGCAAGACCACCTAAAGTTTGCTCATGTTTGATGTCCCAAAGTTTCAGATTTTTTTATTCCTTTTCAATTTGTTTTGAATTTACTGTTCATAGAGGGTGTAGAGACACCCGGGTGTTGAAAATCCTGTCTCATAACCATGTTGCGTGCCCGCATAATGTTCGGTTGTAACTCGACAAAAGTGAACATGGGAACAAATAAAACATGTAGACATTAAGATTTAATAATTTGTATTTTGTCTTGTATCATTTTGGTGTTTAAAAGTATTTCCCTCCTGAGCAGTTTTAACATGCTCCCTTTTACCCCCTCTTTTCACATCAGAGGTAAGAGTATATAATAGATCTGAGCCGTTGATCTCATTAATTAGTGCTCTGAATTAAGTCTTACCTTCTTACCTCAAATGTAAAAAGAGAAGGTAAGAGGGAGCATGTTAAAATTTGCCTTCCCTTCGACCATAGTAGTACTTGACTTTAACGAACTGGTACTAATACAATCAGAACTATGTAGTCTGGATGAAAAACAAAGCTTCGTTTGATTAATCGTTTAACATATAATTAAGATAAAATTAATCTATACCTAGAGCTCGAATAAGACTAATCAGAGTGCCGAGTGAGCACGTCACCAGCAATTTGCACAGCGGCAAACTCAATGTGTAGTCTGGCTAGGATAAATTTTTGATGTGAACTCCCGTGTATGGAATAATAAAATTACATTTTTGTTGCAAGCAGAGCATCTCTATCATAGGACACAGAGGTAGCAAGTGGATAACCGTGCTGACTAATGGCAAGATTATGCAAACATAAACCTTTTCCAGTTTTATACTAACAAACTACAAACATCAAAACCGATAGACAAATATAGTAGGCGGCCGGCCTGTAGTTGTTCAACCTGGAAATTGTTTCGTCGAAGGAAAAGCTACGAGCAACTCTTAGATTAATCGAAAGTTATTACAAAGTTAGTACAACAGTACTTGACGAATGGCAGCGACGACTGCTGGCAGCGACGATTTCGCGAACGACGACTTCTTCCCCGACCTCGGCAACCTCATCCTTGACGACATGGACGACAACGTCAACGTCGGCGGTGCTGCTCCCGCTGCACTGTATGTGATTCTATCCTTCCTGTTCGAGATCGTTGTAGAATTCATGTTTCTAGTATGTGCCCTAGATGTGATATGTTCATCTGCTATGCTAGTTCGCATGATTAGTTTAATGTCTGCTACTGTAGTCATGATTTATCTTCTAATTATTCGGATTAAATCTCATAGTAACTTGCTCATATTTCCAACAATCCAAAAACCTGACTATAGGCAATTTACTCCGAGTGGTTTTGCCGCGCATCTGAAGCCGCCCGCCTTTAAGGGGGCGGAATATAAGAGGTGGCGCACGAGAGCAGTTTACTGGTTTCAGACCATGGGCTGCTATGACGCCACCAATGGCAAGCCTGAGGGCGATCTTAATCCAGCACAACTGGAAGCTTTTGAGAAGATCGATACTCTCTTTAAAGGCGCTCTTCTGAGTGTTCTGGATGATTCCATTGTGGATTCGTATATATCGTTTGAAAACAGCAAGGACATGTGGGCTGCGCTCGAGGCCAAGTTTGGTGCCTCGGACGCCGGCAGCGAGTTGTACGTCATTGAGCAATTCTATGGCTACAAGATGACTGATGAGCGCTCTGTTGTACAGCAAGCTCATGAGATACAGTCGCTCGCAAAAGAACTCGAGTACTTCAAGTGTGTGTTGCCGGAGGCATCATTGCCAAACTTCCACCTTCGTGGAAGAATTTTGGTACTTCCTTGAAACACAAGAGACATGAGTTTTCCGGTGCGAATCTCATTGATACTCTTGATGTTGAAGAGAAGGCGAGAGCAAAGGACACACGTGCTCCAGTTGCTGAGGGAGCTTCTAGTGCCTACATGGTACATAGGAAGAACTCCCAGCCGAACAAGTTCAAAAACAGTAAGAACAAAACTCAGGGCAAAGGCAAGTTTGATACAAAGAACAAGCCATCACATTCTACCAACTTCAAGAAAAATTCTTATAAGAAGGGGAAGGGACTTTGCCATGTCTGCGGTGATCCTAATCACTGGGCTCCGAAGTGTCCTAACCGCTTTGAGGAGCGCGAACATGAGAAGAGCGGCAAGTCCGCTAATGTTGTCATCGGTGATATTGATATGAAGGAATCAGGGCAACAGGGACTTCACCCGTGCTGATGGGGAACAAGTAACATGCCATCGTTCGAGGTGTTGGTACGGTCGATCTGAAGTTTACTTCGGGGAAGACTGTGCGTCTGAAGAACGTTCATCATGTGTCGTCCATAAATAAAAATCTCGTTAGCGGTTCCCGTTTATGTCGAGATGGTTTTAAGTTGGTTTTCGAATCCAATAAAGTTGTAATTTCTAATTATGGACAATTTGTTGAAAAAGGCTATGAGAGCGGAGGCTTGTTCCGCCTGTCTTTGTCACATATTTGCACTAAAGTTATTAATAATGTTTGCCACAACAATGAGTCTGATATTTGGCATTCATGACTTTGTCACATTAACTTTGGTTGCATGACGCGGCTAGCCAATATAAATTTAATTCCAAAAATCTCTACTGTCAAAGGCTCTAAGTGCCAAGTATGTGTGCAAGCTAAGCAACCTCGCAAGTCCCATAAGACTGCAGAGGCAAGAGACTTGGCGCCACTAGAGCTTATACATTCTGATCTTTGTGAGATGAATGGCGTGTTGACAAAAGATGGAAAGAGATACTTCATGACGTTGATTTATGACTCCACTAGATATTGTTATGTGTATCTTCTGAAATCAAAAGATGAGGCTTTAACTTTCTTCAAAAACTATAAAGCTGAGGCAGAGAACCAACTTGATCGAAAAATTAAACGACTTAGGTCGGATCATGGTGGAGAGTATTTTTCCAATGAATTTGATCTGTTTTGTGCAGAACAAGGTATAATCCATGAGAGGACGCCTCCCTACTCATCTCAGTCAAATGGGGTAGCCGAAAGAAAGAACCGAACTCTAACTGATATGGTTAACACCATGTTAGACACATCGGGTCTTTCCAAGGAATGGTGGGGGGAGGCGCTAATGACTGCGTGTCATGTCCTAAACCGAGTTCCCACAAAGCATAAGACCATGACTTCGTTTGAGGAATGGGAAAGGAAAATATCGAAACTCTCTTACCTACGTACTTGGGGTTGTTTGGCGAAAGTCAATATACCAATTCCCAAGAAGCACAAGCTTGCATGCCTGCAGGTCGACTCTAGAGGATCCCCGGGTACCGAGCTCGAATTCGCCCTATAGTGAGTCGTATTACAATTCACTGGCCGTCGTTTTACAACGTCGTGACTGGGAAAACCCTCTTTGAGGACATATTTCCTATGAAGGATATGTCGAGTTCATCAAATCAGGAGATACCTACTCCATCTAGTGAGGAATTCGCTGTAATTCCAAACCCACTATTGCGATGGAACACGTTGAGAATCCTGTTGAGGGTGACAACGGAACTCCTGCGAGGAGAAAGAGACAGAGGACTGCAAAGTATTTTGGTGATGATTTCATTGTGTACCTTGTGGATGACACACCCATGACTATTTTAGAAGCCTATGCATCTCCTGATGCTGACTACTGGAAGGAAGCTGTTCGTAGCGAGATGGATTCCATCTTAGCTAACGGTACTTGGGAGATCACTGACCATCCTTATGGGTGCAAACCTGTAGGATGTAAGTGGGTGTTCAAGAAGAATCTTAGACCTGATGGTACGATTGAAAAGTACAAGGCACGGCTTGTGGCCAAGGGTTATACCTAGAAAGAAGGTGAATACTTCTTTGATACTTACTCACCCGTGGCTAGACTGACCACAATTTGGGTGCTACTATCACTGGCTGCCTCACATGGTCTTCTCGTTCATCAAATGGGCGTTAAGACAGCTTTCCTCAATGGAGAGTTGAAGGAGGAAATTTACATGGATCAACCAGATGGTTTTGTAGTACCTGGTCAGGAAGGAAAGGTGTACAAATTATTAAAGTCTTTATATGGCCTTAAACAAGCTCCTAAGGAGTGGTATGAGAAGTTCGAAAGAACATTAACTGCTGTCGGCTTTGTAGTAAACGATGGTGACAAGTGCGTGTACTATCGCTATGGTGAGGGCGAAGGAGTTGTTCTTTGTCTGTATGTCGACGACATACTGATCTTTGGAACCAAACTTGATTTAATCAAGGAGGTTAAGGATTTCTTATCTCGCTGTTTTGAGATGAAGGATCTAGGAGTAGCTGATGTTATCTTAAACATCAAGCTGTTGAGAGATGAGAATGGTGGGATCACACTGCTTCAGTCTCACTATGTGGTAAAGGTCTTGAGTCATTTTGGGTATAGAGACTGCACGCCTTCTCCAACTCCATATGATGCTAGTGTGTTGCTTCGGAAGAATCGACGGATTGCTAGAGATCAACTGAGGTATTCTCAGATTATTGGCTCGCTTATGTATTTGACGAGTGCCACGAGGCCTGACATCTCTTTTGCTATTAGCAAGCTGAGTCGGTTTGTGTCAAAACCGGGAGATGATCATTGGCATGCGCTTGAGAGAGTTATGCGCTATTTGAAAGGCACCGCGAGCTATGGGATTCACTACACCGGGTATCCAAGGGTACTGGAGGGTTATAGTGACACAAATTGGATATCTGATGCTGATGAGATTAAGGCCACAAGTGGTTATGTTTTTACACTTGGTGGTTGCGATGTTTCCTAGAAGTCTTGCAAGCAGACCATCTTAACGAGGTCAATTATGGAAGCAGAACTCACAACATTAGACACTGCCACTGTTGAAGCAGAGTGGCTTCGTGAACTCTTGATGGACTTACCTATGGTTGAAAAACCAATACCCCATATCCTGATGAACTGCGATAATCAAATTGTGATCGTCAAGATAAACAGTTCAAAGGACAATATGAAGTCCTCAAGACATGTGAAGAGGAGACTAAAATCTATCAGAAAATTAAGGAAGTCCGGAGTTATTACGTTGGATTATATCCAAACATCGAAAAACTTGGTAGATCCCTTCACAAAGGGTCTATCACGTAACGTGATAGATAATGCATCGATGGAGATGGGCTTGAGACCCATCGCATGAGTTGTCCATAGTGGTAACCCACTCTATGTGATCGGAGATCCCGTGAAGTATCCCTGTATTAACTATCCGACTCCGTGAAGATGCAATACTCTCCTGATCTGCATGGCAGGTTGATACTTATCTTAATGTGTTTCAAGTGGCTTATTAGGGTAAGCAGAGATGTTGTCCTGCAGAACATCTTCTAAGGAACACACCTATATGAATTTGACTGTTAACGTCGCAGTCTGTGAGAATTGGGTGTTCTCTAATAAATTCATGAAAAGGCCCTGGAGTACGACGTATACGCTCCACCCGCGGGGAAGCCTTGCGGCAGCCCAGTATCGGTCAAGAATTTGTGTGAAACTAGTCTCGCAGAAAACTTGTAGTTCAAGGCATAGTCCACTATTCAAGTTGTGATCTAGTGTAGCATAAATCTCTAAGTGGAAGTTCAACTTCACAGTCTCCACTAAGCACCGGTATATAGACAATGTTTTGGAACTAAATGATGAGATGTGCCAATGAGACTTTGTGGGGGATTGTTGGAATTTTGCTAGTAGGCCTTTGGCCAAAAGCCCAACTAAAATTCTGAAATTCTCTTGGCCCATTCATGCACACATGTGAGTGGAGTGAGTGAGGCTAAAGTTTAGTCCCACCCCGGAAGTTGAGAGAGAGTTGCACCTCTTTATAAGGTGAGCTCTTCTACCACTTGTATGAGCATGAGAAGAGGAGACCTACACGCGCGCTCCTCCTCCTCGCTCGCCTCGCCACGCCATGATGCGCCGCGGGTTGCGGAATTGAGCCGAGGACAGAGCTATGCACGTTGTCTATATTTTTGCTGCTCAGGAAAAATTAATGAGTCATTAATTAATAATTAATGGACGCGTTAATTACTGAACCATTTCCGATTCTTTTGGATCGTGATGACTCAGACGTGGGGTTTACTCCCACGACCTGTCTGGCCCGCACTATATAGTCAGGCGGACGTCTACCCTAGTCGTTGCCGCTTCGTATGGTTTCTCACCATCGTTCCAGATCATTGCGCCGCCAAGCAAGTCTTCTCCATCCCTCCTTTCGGCGTGCACTGGGAGAAGGGACAGCAGGCCTCCGGAACCCCGCCTCTCATGATCCTATACGGGAGAGGGGCGATCAGATTTTTGGGGAGCGCACTCGCGTGACTGCTGGCAGCGACGACTTCGCGAACAACGACTTCTTCCCCGACTTCGGCAACCTCATCCTCGACGACATGGGCGACAATGTCAACGCCGGCGGTGTTGCTCCCGCTACACCGTATGTGATTCTATCCTTCCTGTTCGAGATTGTGGTAGAATTCATGTTTCTAGTATGTGCCCTAGATGTGATCTGTTCATCTGCTATGCTAGTTCGCATGATTAGTTTAATCTATGATACTATAGTCATGATTTATCTTCTAATTATTCGGATTAAATCTCATAGTAACTTGCTCATATTTCCAACAATAGCAGGCCGGTCCGACGTGGCGGAAGTGTCCATGCATGTTCGGGCCTCCGCATATCCGCCTCAAATATGAGTTGAATATGAGGGTTTTTGGACAGTCCGGACGTTTGGGCTGGTTATGGGAAGCCTAGTTGAGTGCGGTTTTTGCGTGCCGGCTGTCTGCCTGTGCGATTGGGGCCGATTTGGAGGGTCGGGTTGTAGATGTTCTTAGCTAGTGTTTTTTCAAAACAGGGTAGGCACTCTGGATTTGTAGTAAAAACAGGGGAAATCGATCGCACAAAAGCAAGTGACTTTTTTCCCTGGTATGCACACTGACTGAATACCATTACTAACTGAGACTAAGCCAGCTAGCCTCTTGCTAAGCAATCTTTTTCTGTCGGTAAGGATTGCACCAGAGCACCTTCTACTTCTAATAGGCCATGAACTATAGATAGAGAAGAATCATTCTGAGCGAGTACATAAGAAGCAATCCACTTTTTTTCATCGGTTCCAGGGAAAGACCAAAGATCTTGCGTGGTAGGTCTGCCAGAAAAACTCAAAAGAGAAAGAAGTCTCGTTAATCTCTTCATGCTCGTTCCAAGTTTGAAGTACCTTTTGGCCAAAGAAAAACCCGCTTCCTGACACGATTGCCTCTTTACCTTTATATAGATAGATTCTATGGGGTTATTATTTAGGGGCTGTTTGGTTCTAGGACTAGCATTGCCACACTTTTCCACACATTTTTTACCAAACTTGCCTAAGGTTAGTTCATCAAAATGAGAGCCACAAGTTGGCAAGCCTAAGGGAATCTTGCCACACTTTTTGTGTCTATGCCATGTGGGGCCCAAGTGTGGTTTGCCTCAGGTGTGGCTTGAACCAAACACTCACCTAAGTTGGTTAAACTTGCCTAACCTTAGGTGTGGCAATCTTCGGCAAAGTTAGTTACAAACCAAACAGCCTCTTAGTAAGTCTATTTTGTACAAGGGCGCCTCCTATCTGATAGAAAAGGGTCCCTTGATACCGAGCCGATCTTACCTTGGCTCGCAAACCCCAAGTTTGTCTATGAAGAGCTAATCTAATTGTATTTTTTTCTAGAATGGGTTTCTTATGTGGAATACTAATGGATAGGGCTTCGTTGCTAAGTGCTACAAGATCTAGTGCACTGGAACTCGTGGTTATGGACCCGAATCCTTTAGTATGGAACATTGTCTTTTCCAAGTAAAAACTCCTAGTATATGAAAGAATGAAAAGGTGCTTTCATGGCCTCAAGCCATTTTGCGGAATCTGGGCTCATCATCGCTTCCTGACAGTTCGTAGGTTCATCATGGTCAAGTAACATGACCTCCAGAGCTGGATTACCATACCGCTCTGGTGCGGATCTTGCTCTGGTTGACCTACGAGGTTCGGTAGTAACTTGATCTGAAGTTTCATGATCATCATCATTAGGTTCCTCACTAATTGGTGTAGATGTCACAGAAACCGGTTTCTGTGATGAACTATTTTCCAATAAGGGAGCAGGTACAGTTACCTCATCAAGTTCTACTTTCCTCCCGCTCACTTCTTTCGAGAGAAACTCCTTCTCTAGAAAGGATCCATTCTTAGCAACGAATATTTTGCCTTCGGATCTGTGATAGAAGGTGTACCCAATAGTTTCCTTTGGGTATCCTATGAAAACACATTTCTCCGATTTGGGTTCGAGCTTATCAGGTTGAAGCTTTTTCACATAAGCATCGCAGCCCCAAACTTTAAGAAACGACAACTTTGATTTCTTGCCAAACCATAGTTCATAAGGTGTCGTCTCAACGGATTTTGATGGTGCCCTATTTAACGTGAATGCAGCCGTCTCTAAAGCATAACCCCAAAATGATAGCGGTAAATCAGTAAGAGACATCATAGATCGCATCATATCTAGTAAAGTACGATTACGACGTGCGGACACACCATTACGCTGTGGTGTTCCGGGTGACGTGAGTTGCGAAACTATTCCGCATTGTTTCAAATGTATGCCAAACTCATAACTCGAATATTCTCCTCCACGATCAGATCCTAGAAACTTTATTTTCTTATTATGATGATTTTCCACTTCACTACGAAATTCTTTGAACTTTTCAAATGTTTCAGACTTATGTTTCATTAAGTAGATATACCCATATCTGCTTAAATCATCTGTGAAGGTGAGAAAATAACGATACCCACCGCGAGCCTCAATATTCATTGGACCACATACATCAGTATGTATGATTTCCAACAAATCTGTTGCTCGCTCCATAGTTCCGAAGAACGGCGTTTTAGTCATCTTGCCCATAAGGCATGGTTCGCAAGTACCAAGTGATTAATAATCAAGTGATTCCAAAAGTCCATTAGTATGGAGTTTCTTCATGCTCTTTATACCAATATGACCCAAACGGTAGTGCCACAAATAAGTTGCACTATCATTATCAACTCTGCATCTTTTGGCTTCAACATTATGAATATATCTATCACTACTATCGGGATTTAGCAAGAATAGACCACTCTTTAAGGGTGGATGACCATAAAAGATATTACTCATATAAATAGAACAACCATTATTCTCAGATTTAAATGAATAATCGTCTCGCATCAAACAAGATCCAGATATAATGTTCATGCTTAATGCTGCACCAAATAACAATCATTTAGGTCTAAAACTAATCCCGAAGGTAGATGTAGAGGTAGCATGCCGACGGCGATCACATCGACTTTGGAACCATTTCCCACGCGCATCGTCACCTCATCCTTAGCCAGTCTTCGCTTAATCTGTAGTCCCTATTTCGAGTTGCAAATATTAGCAACAGAACTAGTATCAAATACCCATGTGCTACTGCGAGCTCTGGTAAGGTACACATCAATAACATGTATATCACATATACCTCTGTTCACCTTGCCATCCTTCTTATCCGCCAAATACTTGGGGCAGTTCCGTTTCCAGTGACCAGTCTGTTTGCAGTAGAAGCACTCAGTCTCAGGCTTAGGTCCAGACTTGGGTTTCTTCTCCTGAGCAGCAACTTGTTTGCCATTCTTCTTGAAGTTCCCCTTCTTCTTCCCTTTGCCCCTTTTCTTGAAACTGGTGGTCTTATTGACCATCAACACTTGATCCTTCTTGATTTCCACCTCTGCAGCCTTTAGCATCGCGAAGATCTCGGGAATTGTCTTATTCATCCCTTGCATATTATAGTTCATCACGAAGCTTTTGTAGCTTGCTGCCAGTGATCCAAGAACTCTATCAATGACACTATCAACAGGAAGATTAACTCCCAGTTGAGTCAAGTGATTATGATACCCATACATTTTGAGTATATGCTCACTGACAGAACTATTCTCCTCCATCTTGCAGCTATAGAACTTATTGGAGACTTCATATCTCTGAATCCGGGCATTTGCTTGAAATATTAACTTCAACTCCTGGAACATCTCATATGCTCCATGACGTTCAAAACGTCGTTGAAGTCCCCGTTCTAAGCCGTAAAGCATGGCACACTGAACTATCGAGTAGTCATCAGCTTTGCTCTGCCGGACATTCATAATATCTGGTGTTGCTCCTGCAGCAGGTTTTGCACTTAGCGGTGCTTCCAGGACGTAATTCTTATATGCAGCAATGAGGATAATCCTCAATTTACGGACCCAGTCCGTGTAATTGCTACCATCATCTTTCAACTTTGCTTTCTCAAGGAATGCATTAAAATTCAACGGAACAACAGCATGGGCCATCTATCTACAACAACATAGATAAGCAAAATACTATCAGGTACTAAGTTCATGATAAATTTAAGTTCAATTAATCATATTACTTAAGAACTCCCACTTAGATAGACATCACTCTAATCATCTAAGTGATCACGTGATCCATATCAACTAAACCATAACCGATCATCACGTGAAATGGAGTAGTTTTCAATGGTGAACATCACTATGTTGATCATATCTACTATATGATTCACGCTCGACCTTTCAGTCTCAGTGTTCCGAGGCCATATCTACATATGCTAGGCTCGTCAAGTTTAACCCGAGTATTCTGCGTGTGCAAAACTGGCTTGCATCCGTTGTAGATGGACGTAGAGCTTATCACACCTGATGATCACGTGGTGTCTCGGCACGACGAACTTTGGCAACGGTGCATACTCAGGGAGAACACTTTTTATCTTGAAATTTAGTGAGAGATCATCTTATAATGCTACCGTCAAACAAAGTAGAATAAGATGCATAAAGGATAAACATCACATGCAACCAATATAAGTGATATGATATGGCCATCATCATCTTGTGCTTGTGATCTCCATCTCCGAAGCACCATCATGATCACCATCGTCACCGGCGCGACACCTTGATCTCCATCGTAGCATCGTTGTCGTCTCGCCAACTATTGCTTCTACGACTATCGCTACCGCTTAGTGATAAAGTAAAGCAATTACAGGGCGATTGCATTGCATACAATAAAGCGACAACCATATGGCTCCTGCCAGTTGCCGATAACTCTGTTACAAAACATGATCATCTCATACAATAAATATAGCATCATGTCTTGACCATATCACATCACAACATGCCCTGCAAAAAACAAGTTAGACATCCTCTACTTTGTTGTTGCAAGTTTTACGTGGCTGCTACGGGCTGAGCAAGAACCGTTCTTACCTACGCATCAAAACCACAATGATAGTTCGTCAAGTTAGTGTTGTTTTAACCTTCTCAAGGACCGGGCGTAGCCACACTCGGTCAACTAAAGTTGGAGAAACTGACACCCGCCAGCCACCTGTGTGCAAAGCACATCGGTAGAACCAGTTTCGCGTAAGCGTACGCGTAATGTCGGTCCGGGCCGCTTCATCCAACAATACCGCCAAACCAAAGTATGACATGCTGGTAAGCAGTATGACTTGTATCGCCCACAACTCACTTGTGTTCTACTCGTGCATATAATATCTACGCATAAAACCTGGCTCGGATGCCACTTTTGGGGAATGTAGTAATTTCAAAAATTCTCCTACGCACACACAGGATCATGGTGATGCATAGCAACGAGAGGGAAGAGTGTTGTCCACGTACCCTCATAGACCGTTAAGCGGAAGCATTATGACAACGCGGTTGATGTAGTTGTACGTATTCACGATCGACCGATCCTCAGTACCGAACGTACGGCACCTCCGCGTTCAGCACACGTTCAGCTCGGTGATGTCCCACGAACTCACGATCCAGTAGATCTCGGGGAAGAGTTTCGTCAGCACGACGGCGTGGTGATGATGTTGATGAAGTTACCGCAGCAGGGCTTCGCCTAAACACCGCTACAGTATGATCGAGGTGGATTATGGTGGAGGGGGCACCGCACACGGCTGAGAGAGATCTTTGTGATCAACTTGTGTGTCTAGAGGTGCCCGCCTGCCCCTGTATATAAAGGAGCAAGGGGGAGGCCGGCCGGCCCTTGTTGGCGCGCCTAGGAGGAGGAATCCTCCTCCTAGTAGGAGTAGGATTCCTCCCTTTCCTACTCCTACTAGGAGGGGAAAAGGCAGGGAGAGAAAGAGAAGGAAAGGGGGGTGCCGCCCCCTGCTCCTAGTCCAATTCGGACAGGAGGAAGGGGGCGCGCTGCCTGCCCTAGGCCGGACCCTCTCTCTTTCCCTTATGGCCCAACAAGGCCCATTAGCCCCCGGGGGGTTCCGGTAACCCCTCCGGTACTCCGGTAAAATCCCGATTTCACCCGGAACTGTTCCGATGTCCAAATGTAGGCTTCCAATATATCAATCTTTATGTCTTGACCATTTCGAGACTGCTCGTCATGTCTGTGATGAAATCTGGGACTCCAAACTACCTTCGGTACATCAAAATATATAAACTCATAAAACCGATTGTCACAGAACTTTAAGCGTGCGGACCCTATGGGTTCGAGAACTATGTATACATGACCGAGACACGTCTCTGGTCAATAACCAATAGCAGAACCTGGATGCTCATATTGGTTCCCACATATTCTACGAAGATCTTTATCGGTCAAACCGCACAACACTATACGTTGTTCTCTTTGTCATCGGTATGTTACTTGCTCGAGATTCGATTGTCGGTATCCCAATACCTAGTTCAATCTCGTTACCGGCAAGTCTCTTTACTCGTTCCGTAATACATCATCCCGTAACTAACTCATTAGTTATCATGCTTGCAAGGCTTATAGTGATGTGTATTACCGAGAGGGCCCAGAGATACCTCTCCCACAATCGGAGTGACAAATCCTAATCTTGATCTATGCCAACTCAACAAGTACCATCAGAGACACCTGTAGAGCACAATTATAATCACCCAATTACTTGTGACATTTGGTAGCACATAAAGTGTTCCTCCGGTATTCGGGAGTTGCATAATCTCATAGTCATAAGAACATGTATAAGTCATGAAGAAAGCAATAGCGGTAAACAAACGATCAAGTGCTAAGCTAACGGAATGGGTCAAGTCAATCACATCATTCTCCTAATGATGTGATCCCATTGATCAAATAACAACTCATGTCTATGGTTAGGAAACTTAACCATCTTTGATCAATGAGCTAGTCAAGTAGAGGCATACTAGTGACACTATGTTTGTCTATGTATTCACACATGTATTATGTTTCCGGTTAATACAATTCTAGCATGAATAATAAATATTTATCATGAAATAAGGAAATAAATAATAACTTTATTATTGCCTCTAGGGCATATTTCCTTCACCAAGTATGGCTACGCCCGGTCGTTGAGAAGGTTAAAACAGCACTAACTTGAAAAACTATCATTGTGGTTTTGATGCGTAGGTAAGAACGGTTCTTGCTCAGCCCATAGCAGCCACGTAAAACTTGCAACAACAAAGTAGAGGATGTCTAACTTGTTTTTGCAGGGCATGTTGTGATGTGATATGGTCAAGGCATGATGCTATATTTTATTGTATGCGATGATCATGTTTTGTAACCGAGTTATCGGCAACTGGCAGGAGCCATATGGTTGACGCTTTATTGTATGCAATGCAATCACCCAGTAATGCTTTACTTTATCACTAAGCGGTAGCGATATTCGTAGAGCATAAGTTGGCAAAACGACAATGATGCTACGATGGAGATCAAAGTGTCACGTCGGTGACAATGGTGATCATGACGGTACTTCGGAGATGAAGATCACAAGCACAAGATAATGATGGCCATATCATATCACTTATATTGATTGCATGTGATGTTTATCTTTTATGCATCTTATCTTGCTTTGATTGACGGTAGCATTATAAGATGATCTCTCACTAAATTATCAAGGTATAAGTGTTCTCCCTGAGTATGCACCGTTGCGAAAGTTCTTCGTGCTGAGACACCACGTGATGATCGGGTGTGATAGGCTCTACGTTCAAATACAACAGATGCAAAATAGTTTCACACGCAGAATACTCAGGTTAAACTTGACGAGCCTAGCATATGCAGATATGGCCTCGGAACACTGAGACCGAAAGGTCGAGCGTGAATCATATAGTAGATATGATCAACATAGTGATGTTCACCATTGAAAACTACTCCATCTCACGTGATGATCGGACATGGTTTAGTTGATTTGGATCATGTGATCACTTAGATGATTAGAGGGATGTCTATCTAAGTGGGAGTTCTTAAGTAATATGATTAATTGAACTTTAATTTATCATGAACTTAGTCCTGGTAGTATTAGCATATCTATGTTGTAGATCAATAGCTCGCGTTTAGCTCCCTATTTTATTTTTGATATGTTCCTAGAGAAAACTAAGTTGAAAGATGTTAGTAGCAATGATGCGGATTGGATCCGTGATCTGAGGACTATCCTCATTGCTGCACAGAAGAATTATGTCCTTGATGCACTGCTAGGTGACAGACCGCTTGCAGGAGCAAATGTAGATGTTATGAACGTTTGGCAAGCTCAATGTGATGACTACTTGATAGTTTAGTGCACCATGCTTAACGGCTTAGAATCGGGACTTCAAAGACATTTTGAACGTCATGGATCATATGAGATGTTCCATGAGTTGAAGTTAATATTTCAAGAAAATACCCGAGTTGAGAGATATGAAGTCTCCATCAAGTTCTATAGCTAAAAGATGGAGGAGAATAGCTCAAGCAGTGAGCATGTGCTCAGATTGTCTGGGTACTACAATCGCTTGAATCAAGTGGGAGTTAATCTTCCAGATAAAATAGTGATTGACAGAATTCTCTAGTCACCATCACCAAGTTAGTAGAACTTCATGATGAACTATAGTATGCAATGGGATGACGTAAACGATTCCCGAGATTTTCATGATGATGAAATCGATGAAGGTAGAAATCAAGAAAGAGCATCAAGTGTTGATGATTAACAAGACCACTAGTTTCAAGAAAAGGGCAAAGTGAAAAAAAGGGAACTTCAAGAAGAATGACAAGCAAGTTGCTGCTCAAGTGAAGAAACCCAAGTATGGACCTAAGCCTGAGACTAAGTGCTTCTACTACAAAGGGACTGGTCACTGGAAGCGAAACCGCCCCAAGTATTTGGCGGATAAGAAGGATGGCAAAGTGAACAATGCTATATTTGATATACATGTTATTGATGTGCACTTTACTAGTGTTTATAGCAGCCCCTCGGTATTTGATACTGGTTCAGTTGCTAAGAGTAGTAACTCGAAACGGGAGTTGCAAAATGAACAGATACTAGTTAAGGGTGAAGTGAAGATGTGTGTTGGAAGCACTACAAAAAAGACACATCCGTGACATTTTGGGCCGAACGAAATTTTTTTCTGTCATACATATGACACTTCTATGATGATAATTGTGACAAAACCCGGTATCATCATAGATGTGGTGGGCTCCTACTTCTATGACAAAAAATCATGACAGAAAATGGGCTTTTCGTCCTGGGCGGGCCGGAGACGCAGCTGCATGACATTCTTTGGGCCGTCCATGACGGGAAAAACCATGGTAGAAGCGAGGGCGAGGAAAATTTCGGGGAGTTCCCGGTTATGGTGGGAGGTCGGGGGCCGAGCGATGCGCATTTCTCTCGTACACATACGCGCGTGTGCGCGAGGCATTGGCTCTAACTGAACCCGAGCGAGGCGTTGGGCTCTAACTGAACCCGAGCGATTGCACTGCAGGCTACACGTTACTAAACCCGAGCGATCGATCGATGGCTATTAACTGAACCCGATCGAGCGATTCCTTCACTACTGCTGCTAACTGAAGCTGATAGATGCTGCCTCTAGATGAACAGTGAGCGTTGCGGGGGGGGGGGTGGATGAACAGTTCCCGGTGGGGGTGGATGAACAGGACCCCGTGGTGTTGCCTCTGGATGAACAGGACCCCGATTGATCGAGCCGGTTGGGGTTGGATGAACAGGACCCCGTGGAGGGCTGGATGAATAGGACCACCCCGTGGAGGGCAGGATGAACAATAGACGATGGAGGGCAGGATGAACAGTAGCCCGTGGAGGGGTGGTTGAACAGGAGCCCGTGGAGAGGGCTGGCTGAACAGTAGCTGGTGGAGTAGCGCGCGGTGGAGGCTGGATGAACAGGAGCCCGTGGATGAACAGTCACAGGTGGAGGCTGGAGGAGGTCGACGGTGGATGAACAATAGCTCGTGGAGGCTGGAGGGGGTCGACGGTGGAGATGAACGGTATCCCGTGGAGTCCCGTTTTGTGGTACGCCACACCCCTCCCGATGAACAGGACCCCCATTTCGACCGTAGCGCTCTAACACAAGTTCGTTTCGTCCATTTTGCAGTACGCCACACCCCTCCCGGTGAACAGGACCCCCGTTTCGACCGTACGAGGTCCGTTTCCTCCGTTTTGCGGTACGCTAGACCCCTCCCGATCAACAGGACCCCGTTCCGAACGTAGGAGGTCCGTTTCCTCCGTTGTGCGGTACGCCAGGCCTCATTTCTATCGCATGTTCCGTCCAAGCCCTCCCGATGAACACGACCACGCATTCTGTTCCGACCCAGCTGGTTGGCTCCCACGCGTTCCGTTGCCTCCCCATGAACACGACGCATTACGTTGCCTCCCCATGAACACGACGCATTCCATTGCCTCCCCATGAACACGACGACGACGTTGTTTCTCCGTTTCCGACCCAGCCATGTACACGAGCCCTGGCCGTACGTATGCACGAGTAGGCGTTCGAGACCCCGCCCGTATGTACACATACGTGGCCGTATTTTCTTTCTTGCACCCTGGCCGCTGTACGTACGTGTACATGCTATGTGCGCGCCTCTACTACGACACGTGCGCGCCTCTACTACGACACATGCGCGCCTCTACATCAACCAGTATGTACGTACACGTTCGCGACCAGAATTACAACGCTACGTACGCTTCGACCAGGTGGGTCCCGACTGTCAGGCACTTCCTTGCCTGCGAAGATGTAGCTGGTGGGTCCCAGCAGTCAGGTGGCGAATCGTTTTTTTGCCCAGACGCACTTCCTTGCATGCGAAGATGTAGCTGGTGGGTCCTAGCAGTCAGGGGGAAATGTTTTTTTCACGAAATACAGTGGCCCATTTGGTGGGTCCAGCTGTCAGGTGGAGGAATCATTATTTTCCGTGTAATAAGGAGGCACTTCCTTGCTGCGGCTGTGGACCCAGCTGTCAGCCTCTCCACGTACAGTCCACGTCCGATGGAAGTCGTTCCTTGACCACGTTGACCACGCCGCGCCGAGAGCACCAGGGAGGTGGACGACGGCGAGGCCTAGGAAGGGGACGACACGGAGGCAGGGAAGTCTCGGTAGTTGTTTCCCACACGGAGGGGAGTACGACTGTACGAGGGTTTACTGGTTCGTCTGCCGTCGCCGGAGAATAACAGCAGGTGTGGGTGAGTAGAGGGATGGCTAGGCCAGCGATGGGAGTACGGTCGGGCGGTGAGGCCTGCGCGGCAGCACAGCCGGCCGCGAGGAGGAGGGAGCAGGCAGTCCCGCCGGCGCTTGTTTGAGCGGCTGGAGCAGGAAGAGCAGAGATTGAAGAAACACGACGGCCGTTGGATGGACATCCAACAGTCAGTGCTTGTGCGTCAACCTTTTTTTAGGAAAGCCTCAAATCTGTGGAAAACAGCATACAACCCATCTGCCATTATTTCTAATAATTTACAGCACATTTGCTAATTCTTAAGGTTTTTTTGGAGCCCATATTTTTTTGTTAGCATTACAGCCCATATTGTGGCAACGGTTAAAAAATTATACAAAATTTTGCATATTTCGGTGCGGTCTGAACTGTTTTTAATCCCGAAATTTTGACTCACATTCAAACTGATTTTAAAAATAAATGTATATCGATAAAATCCAACAAATTCTCCACGCATAAAAATTAATGTAATTTAAAATCTTGAAATGAAAAAAAGATATTTGAAACTAATTGCTAGTTTGATGTGTTTTATAAATGTACAACCCATTTCTCATTACTGATGGGCCATTTTCTCGGCCAGCCGAATGAAAGCTCTCCTCGTCTTGAAAGATTTGCAGCCCAACAGGCTTGACAAAGGGACTTACTTGGCAAATCACAAAAAACTGGGTTGTGGCCGTGGACCCAGCTGTCAGCCTCTCCATGTACAGTACTCTTCCAATGGAAGTCGTTCCTTGACCATGTTGACCACGCCGCACGGAGAGCACCACGGCGGTGGACGACGGCGAGGCCTAGGAAGGGTACGACGCGGCAGTGGAAGCCCGCGCGGAGAGGACTATGAGGGTTCACTGGTTCGGCTGCGGTGTGAGGCTGCCGTCATCGCAGGGCTGGGCCAGCGGCGGGAATAGTAGGGGGCGGTGAGGCCTCTGCAGCAGCACAGCCGACCACGGGAGGCAGGAGCATGCGGCACGACCGGCGCTGCTTTGGGCTGCTGGAGCAAGAAGACCAGAGGTTGAAGAAGCACTACGGCCGTTGGATGGATATCGTACGGTCACTAGAGCTAGAATCGTCCATATTGACTAAGTTGACAAAGCCCTTCGTCCCCGTCAACTTAGTAGGCCCACAAGTCAGCCTCCCAGCAAGGTGGGTCCTAGCTAGCCGGGGGGGTATTCATTTTTTTGTGCGTAATAAGGAGGCACTTCCGGTGGGTCCGAGCTGACAGCGGGGGGAACGTTTTTTTCGTGAAATACGGTGGCCCGTCCGGGGGTCCCAGCAGTCAGGGGGAAATGATTTTTTTTGCAAAATACTGGTGGCCCATCCGGTGGGTCCCCGCTGTCGGGTGGAGGAATAATTATTTTCCATGTAATAAGGAGGCACTTCCTTGCGGCTGCCGTGGACCCAGCTGTCAGCCTCTCCACGTACAGTACTCTTCCGATGGAAGTCGGTCGTTGACCACATTGACCACGCCGTGCCGAGAGCACCACGGCGGTGGACGACGGCAAGGCCTAGGAAGGGGACGACGCGGAGCCGTGCAAGACGCGGCAGTGGATGCCCACGCGGAGAGAAGTACGAGCATTCACTAGTTCCGCTGCGGTGTGAGGCTGCCGTCGCCACAGAATAACAGGGGGTGTGGGCGAGTGGAGGGATGGCCTGGCCAGTGGTGGGAGTAGTATGGGGGTGGTGAGGCCTCCGCGGTAGCACAGCCGGCCACGGGAGGCAGGAGCAGGCGGCACGACCGGCGCTGCTTTGGGCGGCTGGAGCAAGAAGACCAGAGGTTGAAGAAGCACTATGGCTGTTGGATGTACATCATACGGTCACTGGAGTATTGACTAAGTTGACAAAGCTCTCCGTCCCTGTCAACTTAGTAGGCCCACAAGTCAGCCCAACAATATGGTGGGTCCCAGCTAGCAGGGGGTATTCATTTTTTTGGGTGTAATAAGGAGGCACTTCCTTGCGTGCGAAGATATAGCTGGTGGGTCCGACCTGTCAGCGGGGGGAACGTTTTTTTCGCGAAATACAGAGGCCCTTCCCATGGGTCCTAGCTGTCAGGTGGAGGAATCATTATTTTGCATGTAATAAGGAGGCATTTCCTTGCGTGCGGCCGTGGACCTAGCTGTCAGCCTCTCCACGTACAGTCCACTTCCGATGGATGTCGTTCACTGACCAGGTTGACCAGGCCGCGCCGAGAGCACCAGGGCGGTGGATGACAGCGAGGCCTAGGAAGGGAATGGCACGGAGCCAGGGAATACTCGGCAGTTGTTTCCCACGCGGAGGAGTACGAGGGTTTACTGGTTCGTCTGCCGTCGCCGGAGAATAACAACATGTGTGGGTGAGTAGAGGGATGGCTAGGCCAGCGATGGGAGTACGGTGGGGCCGTGAGGCCTGCACGGCAGCATAGCCAGCCGCGGGAGGAGGGAGCAGGCAGTCCCGCCGGCGCTTGTTTGAGCGGCTTGTGCATGAAGAGCAGAGATTGAAGAGGCACGACAGCCATTGGATGGACATCCAACAGTCACTGCTCTCGTGTGTTGACTAAGTTGACAGGGCGTTGCATGTGCGTCAACCTTTTTTATGAAAGCATACGCGTCAACCTGTAGTAGGTGCACAAGTCAGCCTCAAATCTGTGGAAAACAGCATACAGCCCATCTACCATTCTTTCTGATAATGTACAACCCAATTGCTAATTCATAAGAATTTTTTTGGAGCCCATCTTCTTTTTGTTAGCATCACACCCCATATTGTGGCTATGGTTAAAAAGTATACGAAATTTTGCATATTTCGATGCGGTCAACTGTTTTTAATCCAGAAATATCGATTCACATTCAAACTATGTTGAAAAATAATTTATATAAATATAAAATCCAAATAATTGTCCACGCATAAAAATCAATGGAATTTAAGATCTTGTAATGAAAAAAAATTGAAACTAATTCCCGGTTTGATGTGTTTTAAAAATGTACAACCCATTTCTGGGCAAACTGAATGAAACTCTCCTCGTCTTGAAAGATTTGCAGCCCAGCAGAGCCGATAAAGCAAGTAGGCCGTGTTTGGGTATTTCTTTAAAAAAATAGAACTCGGCTAGCCATTTTCAGCAACAAAAAAACACAACTGGTCTCATGATGTGGTAAACATAAATAAAACCCTGGCTAGATGGGCCACAGCCCCCGCACATCCCCGTTATTACCCTGATCCGTCGCTAAAACTAGTATAATAACAATTGCTTGTTCCTCAAAAAAAACTGCACGACTTGTTGGGTCCCTGGTGTCAGCCGCTCGTAGTGTAATTCTCTCGTTTATTGACTACGTTGACAATGGTGTGAGCCCCAGATGTCTAACCATTATGAGGAACCATATTTTTGGGCTTGTACTATAGAGGCACTTGCTTGCGTACTACCATGACGCTGGTGGGTCCCTACTGTCATCCTCTCCACATACAGTCATCTCCTTGTTCCTCTCGGTTGTTGACGACGTTGACAACGCAAGAGGGTGGCACACCACGCACGGCGAGCGAACCAAGGCCACAAGGCGGAGGACGACGGCAAGGCCTCGGACGGAATGAACAGGAGCCGTTGAAGATGCGTCGGTCTAGTCACAGGCGGAGGGGAGTACGAGGGTTGACTGGTTCGGGCGCGGGGGCGTGTTGGGGCTGACGTCGCTGGAGAATAACAGGACGTGTGGGGGAATAGAGGGAGGTACTGGCCAACGTTGGAGGGTACTTACGGTAGGGCGGCGGAGGTGCAGCCAGCCATGGGAGGCGGGAGCAGGCGGAGCCGACGGGGTGGTTTGGTTTGGGCGATTGGTGGAAGAAGAAGACAAGAGATAGAAGATACACGACAGATGTTGGATGTCAATCCAACGGCTGGTAGGCAGAATCGTTTGTTGACTGGCTAGTAAGTCGACACCACCTTGGATAGGCTATTTCCTCGCGGGACCCAAATGCCAGAATCCAAATCTGTCACGGTCATGCAGCCTTTCCTATGAAAATTTACAGCCCATTTGATTTGCTAGTTCGAAATAAGTTTGTGGGTGCTGGTGGGGGCTAATCACTTGGCTTCTGTAATGCACAGTGAGCTCAAGCAGCCGGCGAGAGTGATGTTATTTCCCTTGGTTTGGATTTTTTACAATATTTCACTCTAAATTAAACGAATGGCAAGTCATTTGCCTTGTTTCAAAGAAAATATGACAGTCACAGCCGAGTTGAAAAGGGAAGGAACATCTAACTCCAGCTTACAAACTGTACAAAAGCACGAGGGTTAATTGTTCATCAGGTTCACAAAAAACCAGATTGAAAAGGGCAACAACATCTAACTCCAACACTGTTTTCGGCAGTCATAGTCAAATGGATCGGTCAGGTCCATAGAATGAACATCCTGGGTCGTAAAATTTACTGGATTATGATCACAATATGTTGTAAATAGAAGCCCGACACGTTCGGAAGCTCTTTTGCCCACCTGAAACTCCTTTTTTTGCTCTTCGACATACCCATCCGTCAAAACCATGCTACTGATAAACTTAAGCCTGATGGACAATAGTAACCTCGCATTCAGCAGGAAGAATGTGACAAATCTTGTGTTTGCGCGGTTGGCTACATATCGTTCTAGCATTATTGTCTTCAATCGAATCTCATGAGAAGTGAGAAAATCCCGATGCGTACGAATCCACCGATTGGTTATAACTTTTTTACCCCGTCCTATTGCCTAAATAGACATGAAGATTGAAAACAGATAAGGTCTAAAAGAAGAGTGTCGAAAGAGCAACAACTGAACGGTTAATTCTACTACACTATATGCGGGCTTCCAATGTGCGTGAAATTATCACCTTTATATACAACTTCTCCAGACATGGAAAGCATTGTAGCAAGCCAATAATCTTGTTCAGATCAAAACTATTCATTTGGATATATAAGATCTTGACAGAATCCAGCACCATTGATAGGCCATCCATGGAGAAACTCTTCATTGAGCGTAGAACATAATATTAGTACAAAATGTGTACTCCAAGATGATATATAAATTATGCGCAGAAATTTAAAATGCAGCTTATGGTTACAAGTGTAGATGATAATATAAAGTACCTGAAGAACTATGGAGCCAAACACCATATTGAAATGAGCACAGAGATCATGTATTACACCCAAGGTCTCTAGTTTAGGCGCAGAGAGGACGATTATTTGCAACAGTGAATAACTAGAATCAAGGATCAACCTTTGAAGTGAAGGGGCATCTTGGATGATGAGCTGCCTTCCATCAAAAGAAATTCCAATTTTTACAAGGTTAGGCGACTTTATTTGGAGACAACCAATTCTAACTGTGAAAACAAGCACCAAGCACTCCAGCGTAGGGCAACTAGAGTGGATGATGCTGCGCAATGAGGCCTCCGATATACGAACCCGCACAAGTGGAAGTTTCTTGAGAAATGGGAATCGAAGGTTTAGTACCAGATTGTCTGGTAGGTAGCACTGCGCAAAGGTGGCGGTGTGGAGAGAGGACGAAAACCCCGAGATTGACATCGGTGCTGAGGGCACAAGTTCATGGCGTTCGGTATGTGGTATGTGATTTCCAGGGGAATAGTAGAACTCAAGCAGGTGTAGTTCTGTGAATTCAGGGGATTCCAGCCAGGCGTCCACCGTGCAGGGCATGGTATGCTTGCTCAGGTAGCATGACGGGATGCAGAGGCTTTGAACGGAGCCCTGGTGGGAGGAGATGATGGCTCTGGGGATTTCAAAATCATTGAAGAGAGATAGCTGACGACAGTCGAGATTAAGGGGAACGGCGCGCCATAGAGGGCGCCACCGAATTGAGAGCACTTGGGTGCGGCAGCAATCCTTGGTGGGGAGAAGCAAGACGATCTCCCCAAGGATGGCGTCCGGGAGATCGCTGATGCAGTCCACCCGAGATTCTATGGGTTCCTGGGATCCGGTGGGGGCGGGGTCGCCGCTTCTCCCCGCGCTGCTGGGTGCGGGATCTACAACAGGCGTCGCCGCTGACGGGAGCCTCATCTTCTTGGCGCTAGGGTCAGCCGACTCCATTTTCCTCAAGGGCGTCGCGTCGCGCTCACGGATTTGAGCAGAGTAACGAATGACGAGCCTAGTTGTAGTGCGAGCGAAGAAGAAGGGGAGCTGGGGGTTTTCTGTAGGAGTGAGGAAGAAGGGGAGTTGGGGTTTTCTGTAGGAGTGAGGTGAGAAATTTGGGGGTACGAGTGGAGCGAGCTGACATGAGGTGGGTGGGAGCAAGGAGGAAGAAGAGCACCCAGGTTTTTTTGGGGAGGGGGGCGGTGTGCTAGGTGTGGGTAGCACCTCTCATTGAGTAAATATATGGGCTTTTGAATTATTTTACTATTTACTAGTGTGGATGGGCTGTTTTGTCTTGGGACCCAAGAAACAATTACTACTAGTATAGTGGAGACACTCTATAGCTACTCAGAAAAACAATTACTACTAGTACAGTGGAGACACTCTACCGCTTCTGGCTCCTCCTAGGTCATTGAAACGTCTTCCTCTACTGAATGTCGTTATACTTTTGTTCACCGACATGCTGGCCATGCAGTGCGCGGGCCCGAATGCCATCCACCAAATTAGAAGGCAGTATGCAGGCGGAGAGTCACCCCGGTCGTAGCGCGGTAGTAACGAGCCGTCGTATCACAAAACCCCACCTCCCCGCAGTCTAAGTTTTACGGATGAAGCAACCATCATTTCACTCTTTGTTGAATCCCCTTCTCCCTCACTGTCTTCAAGAAAGGCAACACTTGCATCTGCCACTGTTCTTCTCTCCGAACGAAGGGAAGGTAAGCGGATCCGTGATGTTGGTATATTTTCGTTCAGAGGAAAAAAAAGAACTTTTGCAAAGCAGTAACCAATCCTCACTCTCTTTTTTGTTTCATTGTCATTGCGATTGTGTTTTCCTTTCACTGGTCTCCTAGTATTCGTCAGTTTCATGATGGACAAAGGAGAACCAGGCAAAGATCTGCCGATATTGGAGCAGACGCGGGAGGCTGATCCCCACGAGACAGAGAGCTCCAAGAAGATGGAAGCAACCACCAAGGCGACCCCAGATACTGAGATGGTCAACGCCCCGTTTGAGGTTACAGCCCCCGTGGCACTGCAGGAGCAGTTTTCCCCCTTCGAGGATGTGCCCCCCCCCCCGCTCCTTCTTTGCCGATCTCGATTGTGTTTTTTCATCTAAGTATGTGGTGATTTTTTTTAGAAAAGGAAGTATGTGGTGATTAATAATGCAAAATTTTATTAGCTTCGATGCCATGGTATACGTAGTGGTTTAAATAACTTGTGTTTCTTATACTGAAAAGTAATTCAGAATTTGTTTGTTTCAATTAGAGCCCTGATGCAGACAAGGATTGTGTGGTTGTACATGTCACTCGCTATGAGGCGGACGACCTGAATATACGCACTGGGAAAATAGAGTTCTTAGGCTGTTGGATCCTGGAAGCCATTTGCGGTTATACCAATGAAGAGTTGTATTCCAGCCTCACTGTTGTCAGGCGTGTTGTCTAGGGTGTACTGAAGCACAAGAAGTTCAAAGCTACTCCTTCGTTTGTGAGGAATACTGTTCTTGTCAAGCTTACGCAGGAAGATGACGTGGCATGCCTCCACAAACAAGTTTATCAGTGGCAAGCCCACAAGGTTGTCTTCATGAAGGTTCACAGGATTGAGCTGCTGCGGGATGTCCTCGATGATGTTCATGGCAAGGTCCGTCTTATGTCCAGCCCAAATTAGATCGAGGCATGAAATAGTTGCCCCAGCTAGTGTTTAATAGTAGTTTGGATTGTGTCTAATTATCCGAACCTTGCCTGTTATCGACCCCTCTGGGGCTAGTACTCTGTTTGAATCCGTCTATGGGAACTGCTGCTACTTTTGTGTGCCCGTGAATCATGTGAGAACCATCGTAATTGTTGCCGAAACAGATGTGTCCTCACTAGTTTTTTCATGAATATGGCATGGTAAGACATAAGTTGTCACAGTTTATCATACGAGCAGTGTTTTTTTGATGAAATAGAGCACTCGTTCGAGAACCGTGCGCCGACGTATACATAAGTACTTGTAAACACTGTTGGTGCTAGCCTACTTGTAAGCAGTTGTGTAAAACACGGCACATTGGCTCAGCTCGCTTCAACACTAGGCTATCGACCAGCTAACAATCAACAATCTGCTGTCTGACATATAAGCAACTATGTATCTTGTTACAATGGTTCATGCAGTTAATTGAGGCCACAATGTAATAAATTCCAAACATTCACACGCTAGTCCAGCGCTCATGTGGAACACTCACATTAAACTCGTCTTCATAAAAAACTTGAAAAAGCATAAGTTAAGCAATTTTATACATCTCAATGATTCATAGAACATAACAAACATATACTAGTTCACAGCAAAAGACAAAGTTGTGAGAAGGTTTACAAATCAGGAAAAAACAAGCAAGACTTCTCTCTGAGCAAAGGGCCTCCCGACAGGCTTAAATTTCCTGGAGTTCACTCTGGTTTTTTCTTGTTGCCACCATTCAGGGTTAGGTTCTCTCATTCCAGAATAACCAATTATAATTGTGGTCTCAGCTGGAATGCTGAACTGAACCATGCAGTGTACTGACCAGCTGAAATGCTTGTGCATTCCACTAAATTTAAGCACCGCTATTTGCATAAATAAGCAGACCACAATGCCTCTTGTCCGCGCACCTGTCCAAAAACCGCCGTGCAGCCGTGCCAGCTAGTCCTTGGTCCAGGGATGAACTGGTAGAAAGTGCATTCCGGACTAGGATGCAGTTGTTTTCGCTCGTCCCTGCACTGCAATCAGGAAGTAAAATGTACGAATCAGCTTCTTTTAGATAGCGTTGGTCATTCTACCTTAGTTACTACCAATGTAGGGATACCTTGAAGACGGGAGGTTAGACGATGGCAGCGAGGGATAGCCATCTCATTTTGCGCAGTTGTACTAAAACTGAGGTGTGTGCTTTTGATTGTGCGAATAGAAACGATACGGAGACAGACATCCCGAAACGATATGGAGACAGACATCCCTGTTTGCGCAAATAAGAAATACATTTATTTAAACAGTGACAGATATTACTACTTTCCCCCGTTTCCTCTTAGAACCAAGTCCTAGATTCATGCTACAGCTTTCCCACTTTCTTCCCTGTTTGAACCAACGCTTTGAGTTGACTGTATGAAATAGCTTTACTTCTAATAATAGTAGAAGTCTAGGTGGCTTTGGAACAGCGGACGGAAGTAGAAAAGGATCCACACGAAGGGAGCTGGGGCAGTAGAGCAAGGCAGGTTTTGAAGGAATATATACCCGAGGGTCGTCGGCATGTCGCAAAGACGGCGTCGGGAGGCCGCATCTTGGCCACAATACCACAGGGAGGAAGAAGCGGTCGGAGGCCCTCCCGAGCCGGCGCTCTCTCGGAGAGAACGGCATGGCCGCCAATCGGGACGAGCGGGCAGCCGTTGGTCTCCTCCCTCGCCACCGACGATAGCGTGAACGATGCATCTACACCCCTGCCCCGGTCGAGGTTGTCCGGCCGGATTTGTGACCAGCCATGAGTTGAGAGAGAGTGTGGCCACCTATGTGTTGCTTCGATCTGGAGAGCATGAGAGAGTGAACGAGAGGAACCCTAGTAAAGCAAGCGCTAAGGCTCCTGCTTTTATATATAGTGGAGTGATTTTGTTGTACCAGCTTCAAAAAAATGCGCTCCTACGTGTACCAGCGAGTGGGTGTGAGAGAACTAGTGCGTGGGTGCACCGCTTCTCTTCGTGAGAGTACAATATACTATGCCCAAAGAACGTTCGCCGCAAGAGTAATAGTACAAGTGTGTGACATGTGAGCTAAAATAAAATGTGCGTGCCGTCTTTTGTTTTTTAGAAGTTCTGAGGGTAGGGTGTGAAGAGCACATATGTGCGTGACGTCTACCTGCAGATAGACGGTGGGTGCGACGTGCGAGTCTGCGAGAGGACTCGGGAGAGTCGTGACTCGTGAGGGTGCGTGTGCATGAGAGAGAGGGGGGCACGTATCAATGCGATGCATGTGTCCGTAAATCATTATCCGACAAATGTTCGCCACAAGCCTTTTCCTGACGAACGCCGTAAGGACCATTAGATCGGCATCCGATAGTGTCAGTTTTGCCATGTCATTTAACAGAACAGCCACTCCTCCTACACACAAATCTTCCACGTGAGTGTTAGCAACTGCTGTATGCTCCCTCCGATCCGAAATGCAGTGCATATAGCTTTATTGAAAATTCGAACCTCGCAAACTTTTACCGAGTTTTCGTGTACCAAATTGCACATGTAGAATACCATGTATATATATCATTTCATTCATCTTCGAGAGGTAACTATAAAGTTGGATGAGGAGTCTACAAAGAAAGAGCATCGTATCACCCGCAGCAATTTCAAGCATCCTTTAGTGTCGAGGAATATCATAGGAACTCTATATGATATGATTTTTATAGGATTTTTTCCTTTAGAGCCAATTGGTTCATAGGAATAGATTCATATACTCCACATTTCAAAGGAAATAAACATGATATCATTTCTATAGCTTTAGAGCCACTTGGTTCATATGAATGGATTCCTATACTCCCTTAGTTTCAAATGAAAATAAACATTAGCGTATATTCAATAGAAAATTTCCTATGATATGAACCAAATTACATCTCTTTTCTAATCCCTCCTCATACGAATTGAGAAACATGTCATCTCTAGATTCAATAGAAAAGTTCCTATGATGTGAACCAAATGACATCTCTTTTCCAATTCCTACTCATAGGAATTGAGATGATCCATGTCATCTCTTTCCCTACAACTTCCATGTATACATCTTCTATTCCTAAATAGAGTGTACAACCCACTAGTAGCTTTTTTCCAAAACATGCAACTATGGCACAAGAACTATATAGTGTGCCAATAACTTTGAAAGATGATCGCTGGATGAAGCTAACCCGTTAGTGCAGAGATAGGCGAACCAAGCACTACTGGCCGTTGGATATCATCAACATTCCAGCAGATCTGCCACATGTACAATTTAGAAGACTCCATGGTTGAACTTAAGCATAATGCACAAACCTCAAAACACAAGCACTTCTCCTTTGTTCTAGAATCTTATGTATCATAATTTATTATTATTTTTTTAAATGAATTGCAATTATTTGTTTTTTACTTTATGATTTACTCCCTCCGTTCTAAAATAGATGACCCAACTTTGCACTAACTTTGTACAAAGTTAGTGCAAAGTTGGGTCATCTATTTTGGAACGGAGGGAGTACAATGCACAACCCCATGAATCTTAACATTTTTATATAACTTATTGATATTGAATGAGATGAACTCTAAGAACTAAACGAATATCTACATCATGCATATATGACTCAAAGCTTTACATGCTATAGTGTGTATTTATTCATAATTTGGTTTCGAAATCTCATGCGTTCAATACATGTGTACCTTACTAGTTTTGAGTAGAGTAGCAAATTTCACGCGGCCCCGGGTATATCAAAATGCAGGGCCCATGCATCATTGCTTTTCGGTTGAACCTACGTCCACAATTTTTTGTACGTACTATATCTCCACTGCTCCCCGAACCCAAAATGTTGCCTCGTTCCCGTAAAACCAAGCGGCCCACACATATTTATGGCGTCGGCTCGAACCCGTTTACTACGACGTGGCCCCGCACGCCGTAGTACTCCTACAAACCCTACCTCCGCACTCATCATCGGTTTTCTTCAAGAGGACGAGGGAGAAGCCGATTTGTAGTGGAGGCGCTTTAAAAAAAGGATCTGTAGTGGAGACCCCTACCCTAGGGTGCCCTAGGTAGCTACTGCAGGCATCATTGTTTTCTCTTTTCTTTATGCTCTTGCGCCCTAGAGTGAAATGATGGTTTCTTCGTTCGTCCAGCTTAATGCGGGAAAGGTGGGGCTTTGTGATTTGACCCCTCGTTGCTCATTTTCTACTACTGCGGCGCTACGACCGGGGTGCGTCCAATTCCAACCGCTGCTCCGAACTGTAATTTGGTGCATCGCACGTGGAACAAGACGGTGGATGAGCCACATGTCGGCCAAAGGGGTCATGTTAAGTGTGTCGCCATTTCGTGTGCGGACTGACCTTGCTTGAGTTGCTACGCCAACATGACAGGAGCAGCCTACCACTTGGTTTTGCTCCTTTGTGAATCCCGACTATATTGATCTAAAAAGATACGTGTTGAACTACCCTCTCCGTCTCGGTTTTTTTTATTTTTAGGCATCTCGGTTTATAGGGCCTGCATGTAGTTCTAGGTCATCCATTTGACTAACTAAATATGAGTTACTATGTCACAAAAAGTATATCATTGGATTCTTAAGCGGATGTAGTTGTATTTAAAATTCGAGGGCGGGGCTTTTCCTGCACGGTAGGCGGCGGGGCAGTTCCGCCTAGTCGATTCGACAGAGACGCAAGAAGACGAGGGAGTAGGCTGCTGCAAACGTAGGGCTGTGTGATTTGATAGCGAGTTACTGCTGGACAGGTGGGGCCCCGTGATTTGACTTGCCATTATCATTTTAACTGCGTCGCTACGACCGGCGTGAGTCTCCCAGATTCCTGACCACCTCCATACAGGTGCCTCTCCCAATGCTCCACCATGTAGTAGAGGCTGGCTCTTGCATGAGAGCCCACTTCTCCACTTTTTCCTTGCCTCTCTTTCCTCCACATATGCAAAAATGCCATGTAAAGCGCACTATTGTACTTACTTTTACTTGATCCTATAGGTGCTTAAGCTTGCCACATAGGCATAAAGTCTGATGTGGCAAGTTAATCAAGAAGAGAGAGACTATTTTGGTGACCCAAGGAAGAAACGGTGCTAAGCACGTGTACCTAGGTGAAAAGACAATTTTGAGTCTATAGCTAATTAAATGAAGCAAACTTAGAAACACCATTTCATTGGAAGAGGTCACTCCTTGGCAAATGCAATAAATACATGCGCTTAGCACCGTTTCTTCCTTGAGTACGAAGAAAGAGATAGAGAGGAGTAAAAAAATACACTTATAGACAACCTTGTTGTAGTATGAGTGACTAAGTGATGACTATGTATGACATGCCAACATCAGGTAGCCTAACGCACCGTGTTAAATCTCCAAGGGCGCGATCGCGCGAGCGATGCGACGGTCATGGTAGGCGCGACCATGATACGGGCTGCTGGCAGCCCTTGGATCTGAGATCAAATGGTCGCATGCTAAGTTGCTGAAAATTTGCAGAATAACCCTCCAGGATATGATATTCACCCATAGGTCTAGAATCACGCCAAGCAACCATTCGATCTCAGATCCAAGGGCTCTCGGAAGCCCGTATCATGGGAGAATGGAAAGCCACTACCCTGTCGTTCGCACGCTGGCAGTTCGTTCCTACTCGTCCCCGCACGTCCTTCAATACTACGGCGGTTCACTCCTAGTCGTCCCGTTCATTCACATTACGGCAGTTCCACTAATCCTAACCCTCCTCCCAAATCCATGGCATGTCAAATCTCCACGATCGGCGGTGAGTACAAGGTTAGAACCATCACCGGCGATGAGTTCGACGTCATCTACACCTGTTCTTCTGCGACGTTGAAAGGATGCCTTTCTCGCTTCAGACGCATGTTCGAAAACTCAGATGATGAGTGGGTCGCTGGGCTAGATGTTGAGTACACCACAGTCCTGGGACGAGAGAAGGATCTAAAGGACGAAGAGAGGAAGAAGCCCGCCGTGATCCAGATTTGCGTACATAACGTTTGCTTGGTCTACCACATATGCCATGCCGACGTTGAGTGCCAGGATTTTAAGAACTTCCTCAAGGACAAAATAGTGAAATTCGTTACTGTAGACTTTACGAACGACGAAGAAGTCCTGGGTCGGATAGGCCTCATTGTAGGCAACCCCTTCGACCTCCAGAAGAATCAGCTGGTGCCCTCTCGTCAGCCTTCAATGTTGACCCTGGCAGGAGCCATGGTTCATCCTTCGTACGGTAAACTGGAGAAACCTCCATACATGTTTCATCGTCATGCATGGCAGCGGAATGTACTAGATATAGACCACATCCACTACGCTGCAATGGATGGCTACCTTTGTTTCAATATCTACAAGGGTTGGATGAAGAGCAACAACCAAGTGTGCGGTTCAAACAAAGAAGTATCGGCCAAGAGGAATAGGGACAAGGACGAAGTTGAGGACGTGGACGAGGACTCCGAGTAAGGTGGCAGTGTCATTGCTCATGGTGGTTCTAAACTTCTAATGCAGTGTCTACCGGATTAGTTGCATAGTTTAATTTCAGGTGTGCTTAGTTTAATTTGAGGGGTGTGTTGTGCTGAGACCCCAGCAGAACTATGTTATGTTTTTTCTAGTTACTTTAACTCTTCAATATGTACATACTACTAGTATTACTTTAATAGAATTTAGCACCCCAATTAAGCACGTACTAGCTTTTTTACTAGTACTATATGCATAATTTGGCTACGAGCGCTCTCTATATGTACCACCTTTTTTTTAATTTCAATTTTTGCTCCATGGCGTAATCCATCAATAGTACTACTGTACAAAAGTATACATTTTTAAAAGGCTAGAGTACTGTTCATCACATATATAGCCAGTTAAATTCTCAACCTAGAACGACGTGCATGCCATGTAGTAAACCGATACGGAGGAAGTATAGTAAAAATGAGGTGATTTTACCGAGCGATCGGCGGGGGAGCATGACCTGTCATGCGGTCCCACGTGTCATGATGTACCAAGGCGATGCGCGTGTCCCTCTTGAGGCAGAAGCAATACTAGTACATGGTTTGAGATGATGGCGAACCGAAGTGTGAAATGATGGTTGCTTCGTCCGTCTGGGAAAGTGCGGCATTGTGATTTGATGTCTCATTGCTCATTACTACTACTGGGCTGGTACGAGTGGGGTGCGTCCCCCTGCTGTTCTGCACTGTTATTTGGTGCTTGACACATCGACCTGGTTGCTATATGTCCCACATGTCGACGACAGGAAGTACATAATTCATGAAAGGGAGCATTGACGGAGGAGTATACTATAGAATTCATGAAAGGGGGTGACTTAGTTTTGGAAAAATCTGCTTTTACGGAGTACATACCCACTAGGGTTTATAGGGCTCATCTAAAAAACATTCGTTTTTCCGTTTGATAAGTCTCAATTCTACTATACTAGTAGTAGTACCATTACATGTTGGATTTCGAGGTGCGTTAGATCACCCGACGCAAGCAGTGTCAAGAGGAAACTAACCAATGCATTTACAAGTTCATGGAAATTTAGTGGTCATTCATGCATTCGTTCTAATTAATGCCTCGGTAAACATAACTTCTTGAGAAAAACGAGCGTACTAATTACTTGTGCAAACTACGAAATTAATTAGACCACTCACCGTCTACCTTGGTTGGAGAGATTTTGAAATTGAGCCATAAACTGGAAGGAAGGGAGTAGTAACTTTTGTCTCGATTACTATTTGTGGCCTTGTATAGATGCAAAATGTATTTTTTATAGTGGCCTTGTATAAGTAAATGGAGGGAGTACTAACCAAAGTACGTAGTAGGGACGAGGAGTAAACAGAGGGAGTAGTAAAATTTTCCCCTCGTGCTACGAGCCACCGCGCGCGTGGGCGAGGGAGCGAGCGTAAGGCGTAGTAAGAAAGCTTCACCTCATCCTACGAGCCACCGCGCCCGTGGGCGGGGGAGATGGCGTACTAAGCAAGCTTCTCCTCGTTCTACGAATTGACGGGACACATCAAAAGTACTCCAGTGTATAGAGCCTTGCCTCTAAGGTAGGACCCACATGGTTTGCCTCTTTTTTTAATTTAACATAACGCGTCAAGTCGCAATTTGTTTGTTCACCCGTGGTAGACGATCCTCCCTCCACCAAGTGGACAACCAGTACACGTGCCAAATTACCACGTGGGCTGCCTTTTTCGTACGGAAATGAGCTCCACCGTGTACCCACACGGGTGTGGTTGGGAAAGAGACGGGAGTACGTGCACCGTGCATGCACCTCTTCTCTTCGTGCACGTCCCCCACCTACGTGTGTGTGTGAGAGAGATACAAACCTAGACATAATGCGCCGTCCATCCCCATGCCTCCGCCCAGTCCGACCACCAGTCACCACCACGCCCCACTCCTCCTCACCTTATCTCTCATCTTTCTCCCTCCATTTTTATATACAAGGGGCCACTATCAAAATTACAATTTGCAGATATACAAGGCCACTAACACTAATCGATGCAATATTAATGGTGTTTGCCTCGTGGTACTAGCAAAGGAGGACATTAATTATCCCTTGCATGCATGCGGGAGTTTGTAAAAAAATGCATCTTGATGTTCCGTGCAATGCACGGGCATCTTGCTAGTCCATGAAAACAACACATGGCAAAATTCCACGGCGAACGAGGGATTTGAATCTTTTGGGAGGGGATGTTTGGATCTTGCCCGGGGTAGCCAAAATATTGGCGACCCTTTTGTCCACCGGTGCCTTTGCCACCGATGAACGAGGAATGGCTCGGGTGCTCATGCTGTCATGCATCCTCCAGCGCGCACGTTGGAGACGAGCTCGCACGAGCTGTGTTTTTTGTCCCACAACGCCGCCCGAGCCACCCGCAGACCGACCGGCGACCCGCAAATTACGCCATCCAACCATAGCCGCACACATTATGACAGCAACTCAACCAACCGGACGAAATTCACGCAAACACGTAGACAAACTGATATTTCATATAAACAACGACGAAAATCATATAAAATACCGAATTTTCATACAAACATGACAGATTTCATTACATTCAAATGAACTACGCGGTGCTAGTTTTGGATAGCACAGGTATATAATGCCTGGCCTAAATGGTCGCCCGCCGATCGATTTGTGTTCCTCATGTCCGGCAGCACGATCACCGGACTGTCGGGAGCCCCGGAGGTATATGCTTCAGCGCAAAGGACGACTCGCTTCCCCACTACCCAACAGATATCATTGGTTGGTGCCGAAGATGATGGTGGCCGGCACCGGTTCGAGTTCATCACCGGCCACTACTTCGCCATGGCCGGCACCGACTCGAGTTCATCCTAACATTTCCCTCTTCCGTGGAGTCCATGCAGGGTCGACGAAGGTCCTCGCAAAAAAAGGATCCAGCAAGACACCTGTTGTGTACGCCGGTGTCGCCTCCGCGGTGGCCTTCATGGGACCCAAGCGGCGGCGGCCTCCCGTGTTCTACTTCTCCTCGATGATGGCGGCGGACAGGGAGACGCCGGCCACCGACTCGTCTCTCTCCACGCACCCGGCTTCTGTCGCTGCTTGCATGTCGCGGCCGCCGGCATGGGGGTCTCGGCCACAGAAACGGGAGACGCAGTACGAGGCGGCGGCGTGGACGGCAGCAACGACGCCCGTGCGCCACTCCTCGTCGAGCTGGCCTGGAGCGGCGAGTTGCTGAACCGTGCGCCGGCTTGGGGTGGCAACTGGCTCCGTCGGGCGAGGGGAGGGAGGTGGATCAGCGAGCTGCATAGCTCGTATCCGGCGGGCTACCCAGCCGGCTTGGATGCGGAATAACTACTCTTCGTAAGCCATTGTAAGAGTGGACAAAATGGTGGAGGAGATAGGGGAGCAGCGGAGGTGTGCGATTCTTGGCCGGCGTTTGGCCTCGTTTAAATAGGAGATTAAATAGATGGCGTATGGGAGGAGCTTGGCCGGCATTGCGTTTAACGCCGGCCCGGTCATGAACGAACGTGTGTCCAGAGTGGGTTTCTCGGCTTCCACACGGGCGGGTTTCATGGAGGCGTTTGAATGCGGCACGGAGGCCTGTTCAGCCGGGCGTGCCGCGAGTGGCGCCCTCGACTCTGACCTAGGACACCGCGCCATTCTTCCACTGACATGTGGGCTCTTTGGGTGCATGGCATGCATGTCAGTGACCCAATGCAGGCAGCGCACAGCAGAGGAACCTTTGGTGGGCCAGGGCGGTCAGAAGCGGGCATTTCATAAACCGATGATTGTTCATTGAGTGTGACGTCATCTTTTTCATGTAGATAAGCCTACTATGTTGATAGCCCGTTCGATAGGTTGTGATTCACAAAGACCACTGCAAACATCAATGTTCTGCTTATCACAGATAAGATTGATTAATACCCGTAACAATCCATGTCCTTAACAAAGGGTGCATGCACGTATAGGTTGAACGTGTGTCTTGCGTCGTGTGGTGTGTGCATGCAGGCGTGCGAGTGTTGCGTGTGTGCAAGGGTACGTTTCAGTGTTGCATGCATGGGCGCGTACGTGCGTGTGTTCGTGAGTGCATGTGTACGTGTCAGTGTTGCACGCCAGCATGCGTGTGTGTGTACGTGTCAGTGTTGCACGCTTACATGCGTGCATGTCTTGCGTGCGTGTCTTGTGTACGTGCGGGGTGAGGCTACATGTCAGTCGACTGACTTTTTCATCTCTGGTCATTAGATTTTCCAGCCGTTGGATACGAAATCAAGGGCCCCCAGTTTATCATCAAACTCCACCCCCCTGAGCCGCCAGCCACCACCGGCCGAACCGCCAGCTCCCGCCGCCCGCGGCCGGCCTGCCCTCCCCGAAACCACTCCCCACCGCCGGTCCGCCGCCGCACCGGCCATCCCTCTGCCCCCCCCCCCCTGCCGAGCGTTTTCTCCGGGGATCCCCACCCCACCGCCCAATGAACGCCCCCAACCGCCGGTGACTACCAACCAGAGGTCTCACGACTTCGAATACCCACCGACCACTAATTCATTACCATTTCTGTCCTTCATATACACGCTGACGGGTGGCCCCTATGGTAATGTGCGCTGCTGAATGTGGACCGTTTGACTGGTTAATTGATTGTGTTATCAACAAATTACGGAGCTGTATGGTGAGCCAGTGACCGTATGATCACCCTAAAATGTACTCCTATTTTATTAACACAGTACAGACTCAAACTACCATTTCTTTCTTTCATATACGGGCTGACATGTGGGCCCCACGGTTACACGTCCCGATGGTGCAACACTAGTTGCGCCGCGTGGAACGTTTGACTGGTCAATTGATTATGTCGTCAACAAAATACGGAGTTGTACGGGTGAGCCAGTGACCGTATAATCATGATATGTATTTGTTTAACACGGTACAGACACAAGGGCTCATATATACGCGCAAGCACTCACCGCTATAAGCGCACACACGCGAACCCTACCCCTATGAGCACCTTCGAGAGAGTGGGCCAGCATATATGATCTTGAGATTTTACGAAGTCACCATAGGTGCCTCGTAGTCGAGTGGAACATCTCCTCCCACTGAATGTACGTCGCCGGAAAATACTGAAATTAACACAAGATAAATGCGAGCACCGGGACTTTAACCTTGGTGGGCTCGAGAAACCACTGTCCTCTAACCATCCAACCACATGTTGGTTAGCACGACAAAATGTATGTGGTGACCGTATGAGCTTATTATGAAGTCCAGTGACCATATCGTGCTTTCGCTTCAAATACAATGACCGTAAGTGTCGTCAACAAAATACGGAGCACGCATCAAATGCAAAGTCCATCGGTGTCATCAACAAAATATGGAGACGTATCGTGAGCTAGATACCGTTGTACTATTGTATATGCTTATTTTCTTAGTGGCCGATTGCGTGTGTGGTGTGGTGGGCACATCATTTCTAGTTGTGGTGGGTCAACATGAAGACTCATGGGTCGGTTCCATCCTGCGCCACATATAGGTTGGACCGAGACGTGTTATACGAAGACCCATGTGGAGGACTCAGCGTAAAACACGAAGCTACCAGAGTCGCGGAGGACTCTATCCCCACTGGTGATAAGCCGACTATATATGGTTTGTAACCCTAGGCCCTTAGTATGTTATACAAGCTTGGGGGCTAGTTCGTCGATAGTATACACACACGCACAATGCCTGGTATTCACGTGTACTTTGTACACACCCCTATCACTAATATACAGTACCAGGAGTAGGCTCTTTCTTCAACTACAATTGAATTGTAGCATGTGCATGTGTTTATTTCATATTATCGATCCATAGAGTGAGAGCGGTTTGAAATACAGGCAATGGATGCTTTTGCAATTCATATATAAACATTAATTAGTGCACTCCATGTTGTTAGTGTGAAGCATTTTATACATTTGTCACTTGCATGGATACATTCCAAATTGCTAGCTACGGAATAGAATACATGTCGAATTCAACATAAAGGGGGTTTCGAAGATTCGAATTCATAGGAAGTGCATTCATCTATTTGAACCCGAGATAATGGCATTTGTAAATCAGATGTAAAAGGGGGCATCCGTCTTTGTTGTGAGTTTGAACATGCTATATATATTCATACGCATATCTAACTTTTTTTGCAACCAAGGAGATTATATCTGGAACCATGCATGAACTGAGGTAAGTTGCATATTTTTTAATATATACTCGTGTACAATGTATATTCAAATGTACCCCCTCCATTCCAAAATATTCATAGCTTTAGGATTTTCAAGAGTAAAGATTTGTGAAGTTTGACAAATCCTGAAAGTTCAATTCAAGAGAACCGAAAACGTTAGTGCTTCTGCTCCCAAATATTGAACGAAGCGCCAAATAGGCCTCTGGTCACCCGAAACCGCGCGAGACTAATGTTTTGGTGGTAGGAAATTACTGTCCTGACTCTGGCATGTGTAGCCTATCGGCCCGATGTCCAAAGGTCTAAACCGGGGTAGGTTTGTAACTTCACCAAGACGCCAGAGAAGCATTCATACGCCATGGGCGCCTACCCATGCGCTCGGCCGAAATCTATCCCGCCCACATTTGGGACACCTGACATGACTGTCCTACCCCCAACCCGCAATATGTCCGAAATTTTAGATGGGGGGAAAGTTTGTAACTTTCCCCAAATTTCAAACAAGTGCGTCTCAAACCGAAACAGTGTTCCCCCTTAGTTCCCCGCCTCCCTCCGTTTCCCCATTCATACTCCGTGGGCATGAAAACGACCTCTCCACCACCCGCGAAACCCCAGCCTCCTCCGTCCTCCACCCCATAGCGGCCAATCCACCTCAAGGACTTAGCAGCTAAAGCCGAGGCGGAGCTGCCTCCACGACGCCGACGCCGACGTGCGCCGTACCAGAACCACTCCGACCACGCCGTCCTGCGCCTCACTGCTGCGGCTCCACTGTCGCAACCGTCCACCGCACTGGAGCTGTTCCCGCTACGCCGTCGTTCGCCGCCTTGGATCTGCTTCCCCGCCGCCGATAGACGGCCGCCGCACCACACTCAACAACTTGGCCATGGGTTCGTCCAAGGCTGCACCGTCCTCCACAACTTCTGGTTTCTGGCGAACAACAAGAAGATCGTCGGAAAAACAGAAGGAGGACACAACACTGCCAGCAGAAAGAGGTACTCCTCTTCCCTTATTCGTGCAAATCGTATGTCTCCGCTCACACCATATTCATCCCATGAAAGAAACTAGTTGAGCACTTCTTACTGCATCTTCTTCGTGAGACTAAATGCACAATGTTTCCTCCCTTTTACTATTTCACCTTTGCTAGAGGTCAGTAGCCCGCCTGGATTTCAATTCAGGGTCAGTCGAACCGCAATTAAAAGAAGCAGCACCCGCATAGGCACGCGGAGCACCTAGTCCACCTGTTCCCCGGGGAAGCGGCACATTGGTGTCTATCATAGGGGTGTGGGGCGCAGGAGCTGCTTGCGCCCGATCTGGAGGTCGGCGGGGCTTGAATGGATGGCCGGGGGGCGGTGCAGTGAGGTCGAGGGGAGGGCGCAGGCAGGGGAGGAATACTAGGTGATGACCCACAAGTATAGGGGATCTATCGTAGTCCTTTCGATAAGTAAGAGTGTCGAACCCAACGAGGAGCAGAAGGAAATGATAAGCGGTTTCCAGCAAGGTATTCTCTGCAAGTACTAAAATAAGTGGTAACAGATAGTTTTGTGATAAGATAATTTGTAGCGAGCAACAAGTAACAAAAGTAAATAAGGTGCAGCAAGGTGGCCCAATCCTTTTTGTAGCAAAGGATAAGCCGGAACAAACTCTTATAATAGGAAAAGCGCTCCCGAGGACACATGGGAATATCGTCAAGCTAGTTTTCATCACGTTCATATGATTCGCGTTTGATACTTTGATAATTTGATATGTGGGTGGACCGGTGCTTGGGTGCTGTTCTTACTTGAACAAGCATCCCACTTATGATTAACCTCTATTGCAAGCATCCGCAACTACAACAAAAATATTAAGGTAAACCTAACCATAGCATGAAACATATGGATCCAAATCAGCCCCTTACGAAGCAACGCATAAACTAGGGTTTAAGCTTTTGTCACTCTAGCAACCCATCATCTACTTATTACTTCCCAATGCCTTCCTCGAGGCCCAAACAATGGTGAAGTGTTATGTAGTCGACATTCACATAACACCACTAGAGGCTAGACAACATACATCTTATCAAAATATCAAACAAATACCAAATTCACATGATTACTAATAGCAAGACTTCTCCCTTGTCCTCAGGAACAAACGTAATTACTCACAAAGCATATTCATGTTCATAATCAGAGGGGTAATAATATGCATATAGGATCTGAACATATGATCTTCCACCAATTAAACCAACTAGCATCAACTACAAGGAGTAATCAACACTACTAGCAACCTACTAGCACCAATCCCGGACTTTGAGACAAGAATTGGATACAAGAGATGAACTAGGGTTTGGAGATGAGATGGTGCTGGTGAAGATGTTGATGGAGATTGCCCTCTCCCGATGAGAGGAGCGTTGGTGATGACGATGGTGATGATTTCCCCCTTCGGGAGGGAAGTTTCCCCGGCAGAACAGCTCTGCCGGAGCTCTAGATTGGATCCGCCAAGGTTCCGCCTCGTGGCGGCGGAGTCTCGTCCCGAAAAGTTCCTTTTTATTTTTTTCTCATCGAAAGACTTCATATATGAGAAGATGGACGTCGGAGAGCCACCAGGGGGCCCACGAGGTAGGGGGGCGCCCCCATCCTCGTGAGAAGGGTGTGGGCCCCCTGGCCTTCATCTTTGGTGAGGATTTTTCTTTATTTATTTTAAGACGTTCCGTGGAGTTTCAGGACTTTTGGAGTTGCGCAGAATAGGTCTCTAATAATTGCTCCTTTTCCAGCCCAGCATTCCAGCTGCCAGCATTCTCCCTCCTTATGTAAACCTTGTAAAATAAGAGAGAATAGCCATAAGTATTGTGACATAAAGTGAAATAACAGCCCATTGACGGAGTAATTGACCACGGGTACCCCGAAGACGGCAAGACAATATTTCAAGACATCGGGGCTAGCAAAGCCCCTCAGTTCGACAGCCCGGCTGCTCCTGCCGGCTGCCGACTGCAGCCCGATAAGACACCGACGAGACGGCCATACCTCGGATAAGACAGCTGTACCGCGACGCCATCATCTACAGTGTACCTGTCCCCTTGGCACTATTATAAAAAGTGCCTAGGGGACAAGCATGACATGCACCATGCCACTAGCTATGCCTACATAGCTTGGCTTGTAAGCTACCCAAGGTAGCTTACAACCAAAGCCACTACCACCCATGCCACTAGCTAGCTTACACATTAAGCTAGCTACACACTATATATAGCAGCCATCCATCCATCAACCACACACTCTCATGGGCACTCACGTAGGAGCACACCCATCCATTCGGCCACATGCCTTGGGCATGGCCGGCCACTAGCATACCACATACATGCATTTATGAAACGAGATGCCCGTGGCACTGCTTTCAGATACAGCTCCAGGAGCACTCTATACCAGATATACCAGATATACTCAGACATGCAGGAGTAGGGGTGTTATCTCTCCGGAGAGCCCCGAACCTGGGTAAACTAGTGCGTGCTACTCGCATACCCGCTCCCGGTCCTATCAGCAGCAGTCTTACCCTCACACTAAGCCCTTGTGGCATCTGTCGACTCGCAAGCCCCCCGTAAGAATACCACGGCAGTTGGCGCCCACCGTGGTGCGGTACTATGCTACCGCGCTGCTGCTGGTTTCGCTGTCCGGGCGGGACCCTTTTTTCTTCATCGCCTCCGTCGCGGCGTCGCGCCGTCTCTTCGGTAACGCTCGGGGGCTCGACATCGACCCGCCCCCAGAGCGGCCGCGAGGGGTGGCGCGTCCTTGCCGTGAGCCTTTTCGTCACCACCACCGCAACGCCGACCATCCGTCCACGCGTGCCGCGCGCGGGGCCTCGTTTCGGTCGGCCGTGGCCACCCACGCGCTGCTCGCGTTTGCTCCTCTTCGTGCTACGCCTTGCTCTGGCCGGAACGCGCATTAGCTTCTCCACATGCCATCTTTGCGAGCTAGCTAGTTGCAAGTCAAAGTATGGTCAAACCATACCATAGCATACACTATGCGCATCCCAGATGCAAGCTAGATACGCCCAATACACCGTCCATACACTACTCAAAGAACGGCGTGATTTCTTGTTAGCGCCTATACTACACCATGCCTCGTGCATCTCCAGCCGGGCTGTGTTGACCCAGCCGGACTGCCCGACGCCTCTGCTTCCGTGGCCGCACGTCCGCGCGGGCCCTCTCCTCCGCAGCTGGCACGGCCTCCACAGGTGCGTGCGCCCGCGTACTGCTGCTTCCCACATGCGTCTCACCCACGCACGCCGGCGCTACTCAGCCCGTGTTGCTGCCGGCTGCAGCTCCGCCTGTGTCGCTCTGGCCCCTGGCTGCTGGCCCCGTCCGCGAGCCGCCTGCTGTGGCCGCCTGCCCAGCGAACTTCGCCCCTACGCCGACTGCCCTGCACCTGGCCGCCGGCTGCAGCGCCCGGCCTGCCGCGACCCCGCCTCCGCCGGGTTCCCGAGCCGCCGGCCTCCGCCCTGCTTCGGATGTATCCGGCCTCCGCCTCCTCTGCGCACCAGGCCAGGGCCGGCTCCGAGTCTGCCACGCCGGCTGCAGCCTTGCCTCCCCCGGCCGGCTCCTGCGTCCCCTCTGCCTGGTCCCGCCGTTAGGTTCCCCGGCTGGCCCCTCCTTTGGCCGGCTTCGCCCTCCCGCCTACTAGCGCGTCCGTGCTCTCATCGCCCCCCGCGCCGACCTCCCGCGACGCCGGCCTCCCGCATCACCGCCGCCTTCGTCCTCCCACGCCGCACGCCACGCCTGCAAGCGCTGGCCGGCTCCCGCGCGCCTGGGCCCCGCGTCGCTTTCGCTGGGCTCCTCATCCCACCTCGGGCCGACTACTCGTCGCCGCCTCGCGCCCGCTTCCTCTGCTCGCCGACTGCGCCGCGCCGCCCGCGAGTCGGCTCCGGCTCGCTGCCCTGCTTCTGGCCGCGCCCGGCGCCCAAGTCGGCCCATGCTGCTCCTTGCTGTAGCCTGATGCCAGCTAGGACAAGGAAAAAGGGGCCGTCTGCCCGATGGCTGGCTGGGAGAAAAGTCAAAAAGTCCGACTGCCCAAAGCGGCCGGCTAGAAAAGAAAAGAAAATGCCGGGTGGAGAAAAGTTAGTCTGAGTGCCCATCCGGCCCAGAGGATGCCCAGCGGATCCGGTTGCTAAAAAGAAGGGAAAGAAACATGCGTCCGACTGTCAGATGTGCGTCCGACCGTTGGTTGCCTGGTTGGCTGCAAAGAGCCCGATAGCTGTGTCGGAGCCCGCCTGCCCAGCCGACTGAAGAATAAAAAGAAGAAAACAAAGTAGTCACCGGAAGATCCGGCCTGACTGCTCAGCAGTCTGCCCGAATCTTGGGGGCTACACCCAGCGGGTGCGCTGACGCGCCCCCGCGAAGAAGAAGACGAAGTAGTCGTCGGGAGATCCGGCCCAACTGCTCAGCAGTCGGCCCAAATCTCGGGGGCTACATCCAGCGAATGCGCTGACGCGCCCCCATGAGAAAGAAGACAAAGTAGTTGCTGAGGGATCCGGCCCGACTGCTCAGCTGTCGGCCCGAATCTTGGGGGCTACACCCAGCGGGTGCGCTGACGCGCCCCCGCGAAGATTGCAGACAAGAGAAGAGTTGTGTCCGGCTCCGAGCAGCCAGCAGAAGAGAAAAAGAAGAAGATAGGCGCTGCAAGATGCATCGCCGCCTGGACGGTCGAGCCTGACCGGCCGGGACCCCTTCGAGCACCCGAAGGCTCAACCTCCGTCTCGACTACACGAAAACCAATGTGAGCTCCTTACCCGCATATTTTTTGCACCACGCAAGCACGGATAACCCCGAGCGTTGCTCGGGGGCTGTCTCCGCTTTTTATTACAGTAGCATCACTGTTCGCCCCGGCGCCAGCCAGAGTTGGCCTGGGGGCTGGCCGCTTGGCCAGAGACGTTAGTTCCCGCAGACGGCTTAGTACCGTGCGCGGTACCAAAGGCTCACTCTTAGTCACAGACCGCAGAGCGGCTATCCGGCTAGCAAGGGCGAACGCTGGAGGCCACCCACACGAAAAACGTCCAGGAAGAAAAACGGTTCGGGTGACCCGGCCGTTTCCTTTATGAGTATCTGCTCGGTTAAATCTGCTCCTAGATTCTGAGTACTGTACACTCTGCTTCACGGCCCACTCTCAGCCACAGATCACAGAGCGGCTGTCCGGCGAGGGAGAGCACAAGCCAAAAAGCGGAGGGAACATGAAAAAGATTGAAGGGGGGCTCGGACGAAACCGAGTCGGCACCCTCCGCATAAAACTTGCAATGCTAAAAGCAAACATTTGATATATCTGCGTGGACTAACTTTGTCTTTTTCATGATCATTTCCATGAACACTCGCCAAAAAACCTCTGCCCAACTTTGCCAAGTTGCCCGGAGGCTTGGGGGCTACTGACAGAGTAATTGACCACGGGTACCCTGAAGACGGCAAGACAATATTTCAAGACATCGGGGCTAGCAAAGCCCCTCAGTCCGACTGCTCGGCTGCTCCTGTCGGCTCCCCGTCCGGCTGCTCTGCCCGGCCGGATGCCAGCTGCCGACTGCGCCGACCAGCCGGCTGCTGACTGCAGCCCGACAAGACACCGACAAGACAGCCATACCTCGGACGATACAGCTGTACCACGACGCCATCATTTACAGTGTACCTGTCCCCTTGGTACTATTCTATAAAGTGCCCATGGGACAAGCATGACATGCACCATGCCACTAGCTATGCCTACATAGCTTGGCTTGTAAGCTACCCAAGGTAGCTTACAACCAAAGCCACTACTGTTGGGGATCGGAGCAGAAATTTAAAATTTTCTACGCATCACCAAGATCAATCTATGGAGTAATCTAGCAACGAGGGGAAGGGGAGTGCATCTACATACCCTTGTAGATCGCTAAGCGTAAGCGTTGCAAGAACGCGGATGAAGGAGTCGTACTCGTAGCGATTCAGATCGCGGTTGATTCCGATCTAGCGCCGAACGGACGGCGCCTCCGCGTTCAACACACGTACAGCCCGGGGACGTCTCCTCCTTCTTGATCCAGCAAGGGGAGAGGAGAAGTCGAGGGAGAACTCCAGCATCACGACGGCGTGGTGGTGGAGCTTGTGGTATTCCTGCAGGGCTTCACCAAGCTCTACGGAGGAGGAGGAAGAGTTGGAGGAGGGAGGGCTGCGCCATCAGGGAGAGCAAATCACACACGTGTTGGGCAGCCCCATCCCTCAAGTATATATAGGGGGAGGGGAGGGGCTGCGCCCCCACCTAGGTTTCCACCCCTAGGGGTGGCGGCCATCCCTAGATCCCATCTAGGGGGGCGGCCAAGGGGGGAGAGAGAGGGGGCGCACCTAGGGTGGGCCTTAGGGCCCATCTGCGCCTAGGGTTTGCCCCCTCTCCTCTTGAGGACGCCTTGGGCCTTGGTGGGAGGCGCCCCAGCCCATCTAGGGGCTGGTCCCTTCCCACTATTGGCCCATGTAAGCCTCCGGGGCTGGTGGCCCCACCTGGTGGACCCCCGGACCCCTCCGGTGGTCCCGGTACACTACCGGTGATGCCCGGAACACTTCCGGTGGCCAAAACCATACTTCCTATATATCAATATTTACCTCCGGACCATTCCGGAACTCCTCGTGACATCCGGGATCTCATCCGGGACTCCGAACAACATTCGGTAACCGCGTACATACTTTCCCTATAACCCTAGCGTCATCGAACCTTAAGTGTGTAGACCCTACGGGTTCGGGAACCATGCAGACATGACCGAGACAACTCTCCAGCCAATAACCAACAGCGGGATCTGGATACCCATGTTGGCTCCCACATGTTCCACGATGATCTCATCGGATGAACCATGATGTCAAGGATTCAATCAATCCCGTATACAATTCCCTTTGTCCATCGGTATGATACTTTCCCGAGATTCGATCGTCGGTATCCCGATACCTCGTTCAATCTCGTTACCGGCAAGTCTCTTTACTCATTCCGTAACACATCATCCCGTGATCAACTCCTTGATCACATTGTGCACATTATGATGATGTCCTACCGAGTGGGCCCAGAGATACCTCTCTGTTTACAAGGAGTGACAAATCCCAGTCTCGATTCGTGCCAACCCAACAGACACTTTCGGAGATACCTGTAGTGTACCTTTATAGCCACCCAGTTACGTTGTGACGTTTGGCACACCCAAAGCACTCCTACGATATCCAGGAGTTGCACAATCTCATGGTCTAAGGAAATGATACTTGACATTAGAAAAGCTTTAGCAAACGAACTACACGATCTTTGTGCTAGGCTTAGGATTGGGTCTTGTCCATCACATCATTCTCCTAATGATGTGATCCCGTTATCAACGGCATCCAATGTCCATGGTCAGGAAACTGTAACCATCTATTGATCAACGAGCTAGTCAACTAGAGGCTTACTAGGGACATGGTGTTGTCTATGTATCCACACATGTATCTGAGTTTCCTATCAATACAATTCTAGCATGGATAATAAACGATTATCATGAACAAGGAAATATAATAATAACCAATTTATTATTGCCTCTAGGGCATATTTCCAACAACTACCACCCATGCCACTAGCTAGCTTACACATTAAGCTAGCTACACACTATATATAGCAACCATCCATCCATCCACCACACACTCTCATGGGCACTCACGTAGGAGCACACCCATCCATTCGGCCACATGCCATGGGCATGGCCGGCCACTAGCATACCACATACATGCATTTATGAAACCAGATGCCTGTGGCACTGCTTTCAGATACAGCTCCAGGAGCACTCTGTACCAGATATACCAGATATACTCAGACATGTAGGAGTAGGGGTGTTATCTCTCTGAAGAGCCTCGAACTTGGGTAAACTAGCGCATGCTACTCGCATACCCGCTCCCGGTCCTATCAGCAGCAGTCTTACCCTCACACTAAGCCCTTGTGGCATCTGTCGACTCGCAAGCCCCCCGTAAGAATACCACGGCACCCATAATGCAATAAATATCGATATAAAAGCATGATGCAAAATGGACGTATCAACTCCCCCAAGCTTAGACCTCGCTTGTCCTCAAGCGAAAAGCCGATAACAATAAATATGTCCTCATGTTTAGAGGTAGAGGCGTCGATAAAAATAAAATACGGACATGAGGGCATCATGATTATTCTCTTAATAGCAACTTATATAGATTTTGTCATATGATTACTTATGTTCAAGTGATGATCTATTCACAATGCAAAAGTATAAATCATAAACCTTATTGGGCTCCGACAAACTATAATCTCAGTCATTGAAGCAATTGCAATTTATCATAACATCGGAAAGAGTCTATGTCAGAGCTAAAAATCAAGTCCACATACTCAACTATCATTTGGTCCTCCATAATTGCTAACACTCACGCAATACTTGTGGTTACAGAGTTTTAATCGGACACCGAGAAAGATAGGGGCTTATAGTTTTGCCCACAACCTTTTACCTCAAGGGTAATGTCAACAATAATGGTTCATGCTCCCCTATATCCAATTAGATATATATATATATATATATCATGTTCTTTCCAACATGCTGAGCTTGCCAAAGGATAAAGTGAAAAAGAAAAGGTGAAGATCACCATGACTCTTGCATAAGGTAGAAGATAATGATAAAGGATAGGCCCTTCGCAGAGGGAAGCGGAGGTTGCCATGCGCTTTTATGGTTGGATGCATAAAATCTCAATGCGAAAGAACGTCACTTTATATTGCCCCTTGTGATATGAACCTTTATTATGCAGTCCGTCGCTTTTATTACTTCCACATCACAAGATCGTATAAAGCTTATTTCTCCCACACCAATCAATCATACATACTTAGAGAAATTTTTATTGCTTTGCACCGATGACAACTTACTTGAAGGATCTTACTCAATCCATAGGTAGATATGGTGGACTCTCATGGCAAAACTGGTTTAGGGATTTTGGAAGCACAAGTAGTATTTCTACTTGGTGCTGAGAATTTGGCTAGCATGAGGGGGGAAGGCAAGCTCAACAAGTTAGAGGAACCATGACAACATACTTTATCTCAGATATAAGAAAGACATAACTCATTACGTTGTCTTCCTTGTCCAACATCAACTCTTTAGCATGTCATATTTTAATGAGTGCTCCCAATCATAAAAGATGTCAATGATAATATATCTATGTGTGAAAACCTCTCTTTCCTTATTACTTCCTATTAATTGCAACAATGACCAAAGCTATGTCTGCCAACTCCCAAAAACTTTTAATCATCATACTCTTTCTATGTGAAGTCATTACTCTCAATAAGATCAATATGAACTTTTTGTTTCTTTTTATTCTTTTCTCCTTTTCTTTTATTCATCCAAGATCATGGCAAAACAATCAAGCCCTTGACTCAACACTAATCTTTATTATATATAGCTCACGGACTCGATTGCAAAGAGAGATCAAAAAGCAAAACTCAAAACTAGATCATGCCATAAACTCTATTCTACTAGATCAAGATACTACTAATAGGATCGAACTAAGAAAAACGATAAAAATAGGAGTTGTGATGGTGATACGATACCGGGGCACCTCCCCCAAGCTTGGAAGTTGCCAAGGGGAGTGCCCATGCCCAGATACTCAATTCTTCTTTGTTGGAGGAGACGGTGGAGGTGTTGTTGATGATGCGGGCTTGTCATCCATCTTCCAAGGCATAGGTTCACCATCATAGAAAGATGATCGAGTCTCTGGAATCCTCAAATCTGCAGCCAAACTCATTCTTTTGAATCTATATTCATACTCACAGTTTTGGTTTTGCAGGTCATAGATTTGGGCTTGGAGGTGCTCGATCTTCTCATGTAGCTTGAAGATGGCCTCCTCGGTGTTCTTGGCATCCGGCTTGAAGTTGTTAGTGAACTCCGCGAGCATCATGTGGCTAGCGTTGATTCCACACTCCACCATCCTTTGGCACTTGAAAACTTGTTGCCCCACTGCTTCGAGCCTCGTCTCCATGCTTCCGGTCCCCTTTGGTCCCTCTTCATCGCGTATGTGCAGCAACCCATCACACAACTCAATGGTTTGAGGGTGTCACAGCACCTCCGCAAGGTAAGGGTTGATGACCTTCTCGAAGAACTTGTCCTTGGAGGCGCTTGGGGCCGTCATGATAACCTAGATCTGTCAGAAAACAGCTCGAAACAAGAACAGAGGAGGTTTGCACGATACGGGAGTCAAAACCTTCGGGAGAATATATAATGAATTTTTACCGACCAAAATACGTAACGTGCAAGAAAACGGAGTCCGAAAGACACACGAGGTGCTCATGAGGTAGGGGGCGCGCCCACCACCCTCGTGGGGCCCTCGTGTCTTTCCCGGACTGCTACTTATTTTTCTATTTTTCTAAATATTCCAAAACGGAGAAATATTGCCTTAAAAATTGTTTTGGAGTCGGTTTACTTACCGTACCACATACCTATTCCTTTTCGGAGTCTGAAACGTTCCGGAAAGTGTCCCTTATGTATTCCTCCGGGGTTACGGTTTCAATAATATTGGTTTCAACATTTATGGGATTACCTGAGATATAATGTTTGATTCTTTGACTGTTTACCACCTTCGGATTTGTGCCCTCGAAGTTTTTGATTTTTTATGGCACCGGAACGATATACCTCCTCGATAACGTAGGGGCCTTCCCATTTAGAGAGAAGTTTTCCTACAAAAAAATCTTAAACGAGAGTTGTATAGCAATACATAATCACCTAGATTAAACTCGCGCTTTTGTATCCTTTTGTCATGCCATCTTTTAACTTTTTCTTTAAACAACTTGGCATTTTCATAAGCTTGGGTTCTCCATTCATCAAGTGAGCTAATATCAAATAACCTCTTCTCACCGGCAAGTTTAAAATCATAGTTAAGCTCTTTAATAGCCCAATATGCCTTATGTTCTAGTTCGAGAGGTAAGTGACATGCTTTTCCATAAACCATTTTATACGGAGACATACCCATAGGATTTTTATATGCAGTTCTATAAGCCCATAATGCATCATCAAGTTTCTTAGACCAATTCTTTCTAGACCTATTAACAGCCTTTTGCAAAATTAATTTGAGCTCTCTATTGCTCAACTCCACTTGACCACTAGACTGTGGGTGATAAGGAGATGCAATTCTATGATTAACATCATATTTAGCAAGCATTTTACGGAAGGCACCATGAATAAAGTGTGAACCACCATCAGTCATTAAATATCTAGGGACTCCAAACCTCGGAAAAATAACTTCTTTAAGCATTTTAATAGAAGTGTTATGATCAGCACTACTAGTTGGAATAGCTTCTACCCACTTAGTAACATAATCAACAACAACTAAAATATGTGTGTATCCATTAGAGGCAGGAAAAGGTCCCATATAATCAAAGCCCCAAACATCAAATGGTTCAATAACAAGTGAATAATTCATAGGCATTTCTTGACATCTATTAATATTACCAATTCTTTGACATTCATCACAAGACAAGACAAACTTACGGGCATCCTTGAAGAGAGTAGGCCAATAAAAACCAGATTGTAGTACCTTATGTGCAGTTCTATCTCCAGCGTGGTGTCCTCCATAAGACTCGGAATGACACTTGCATAAGATCTGTTCCTGTTCATGCTCAGGTACACAACGTCTAATAACACCATCTACTCCTTCTTTATAAAGATGTGGGTCATCCCAAAAGTAATGTCTCAAATCATAGAAGAACTTTTTCTTTTGCTGGTATGTGAAGCTAGGTGGTATAAACTTGGCAACAATATAATTAGCATAATCAGCATACCATGGAGTACTACGAGAAGTACTTATAACATTTAATTGTTCACCAGGAAAGTTATTATTAATAGGCAGTGGGTCATCAAGAATATTTTCTAACCTAGACAAGTTGTCTGCAATGGGGTTCTCAGCTCCCTTTCTATCAACAATATGCAAATCAAATTCTTGTAGCAAGAGAACCCTTCTAATAAGTCTCGGTTTAGCATATTTCTTTTCCATAAGGTATTTAATAGCAGCATGATCAGTTTGAATAGTTACTTTAGAATCAACAATATAAGATCTGAACTTATCACAAGCAAATACAACTGCTAAAAGCTCTTTTTCAGTAGTAGCATAATTTCTTTGAGCATTGTCTAGAGTCTTACTTGCATAATGAATAACATTTAATTTCTAATCAACTCTTTGCCCTAGAACAGCACCTACAGCATAATCACTAGCATCCCACATAATTTCAAAGGGTAAATTCCAATCAGGTGGCTGAACAATAGGTGCAGAGACTAATGCTTTCTTAAGTATTTCAAATGCTTCTACACAATCATCATCAAAGACAAATGGTATATCTTTTTGCAATAAATTAGTCAGAGGCCGAGAAATTTTTGAGAAGTCCTTAATGAACCTCCTATAAAATCCAGTGTGACCAAGGAAACTTCTTATACCTTTGATGTCCTTGGGACATGGCATCTTTTCAATAGCATCAACCTTGGCTTTATCAACTTCAATACCTCTTTCAGAAACTTTATGCCCCAAGACAATACCTTCATTAACCATAAAGTGGCACTTTTCCCAATTCAAGACAAGATTAGTTTCTTCACATCTCTGCAAAACTCGATCAAGATTGCTCAAGCAATCATCAAAAGAGGAACCATAGACGGAAAATCGTCCATGAAAACCTCACAAATCTTTTCATAAAAGTCAGAGAATATAGTCATCATGCATCTTTGAAAGGTAGCAGGTGCATTACATAAACCAAAAGGCATACGTCTATAAGCAAAAGTACCAAAAGGGCATGTAAAAGTAGTCTTTGATTAATCTCTAGCCGACATAGGTATTTGAGAGAAACCAGAATAACCATCTAGAAAGCAATAGTGTGTATGTTTGCATAATATTTCTAGCATTTGACCAATAAAAGGTAAGGGGTAATGATCTTTCTTAGTAGCTTTATTTAATTTGCGGAAACAATTACTATCCTATAACCTGTGATAATTCTTTGTGGAATCAATTCATCTTTATCATTAGGAACAATAGTAATACCTCCCTTCTTAGGGACACAATGGACAGGACTTACTCACTATCAGCAACGGGATAAATTATACCTGCCTCCAGAAGCTTAAGTATTTCTTTTCTTACCACTTCTTTCATTTTAGCATTCAGACGTCGCTGAGGATCACAAACTGGTTTGGCATCTGCTTCCAAATTTATTTTATGTTGACATAGAGTGGGACTAATGGCCTTAAGATCATCAAGAGTATATCCAATAGCAGCACGATGTTTCTTCAGAGTTTTCAATAATCTTTCTTCTTCATGCTCTGAAAGGTTAGCACTAATAATAACAGGATATATCTTCTTTTCATCAAGATAAGCATATTTAAGATTATCAGGCAAAGGTTTAAGTTCAAACACGGGATCACCCTTGGGTGGAGGAGGATCCCCTAAAATTTCAACAGGAAAATTGTGTTGCAGGATAGGTTCCTGTTTAAAGAATACTTCATCTATTTCCCTTCTTTCATTCATGAAATATCATTTTCATGGTCTAGCAAATAGTGTTCTAAAGGATCACTAGGAGGTACAACAATAGAAGCAAGACCAATAATTTCATCCTTACTAGGTAATTCTTCCTCATGATGTTGTTTACTAAATTTAGAGAAATTAAACTCATGAACCATATCATCCAAGCCAATAGTAACAACATTCTTTGTGCAATCTATGGTAGCATTGACAGTATTTAAGAAGGGTCTACCAAATATAATGGGACAAAAACTATCTTGTGGGGAACCAAGAACAAGAAAATCAGCAGGATATTTAGTTTTCCCACACAAGACTTCAACATCTCTAACAATTCCAATTGGTGAAATAGTATCTCTATTGGCAAGTTTAATTGTGACATCAATATCTTCTAACTCAGCAGGTGCAATTTCATTGTTAATTTCTTCATATAAGTCAATAGGTATTACACTAGCACTAGCACCCATATCACATAAGCCATGATAACAATGATCTCCTATTTTAACAGAAATAACAGGCACGCCCACCACAGGTCTATGTTTATCTTTATCACAAGGTTTAGCAATTCTAGCAGTTTCACCTTCGAACTGAATAACTTGCCCATCAATATTATCAGACAAGAGATCTTTAACAATAGCAGGTTCTACTTTAACTTGCTCAAGAGGTGTATAAGTTCTAATATTGCTTTTACGAACAACAGTTGAAGCTTTAGCATGATCCTTTACTCTAAGAGGGAAAGGTGGTTTCTCAACATAAGAAGTAGGAACAATAGGATCATTATAAGTGACAGTCTTTTATTCAACTTTAATAGGTGCAGCTACTTTTACTTCTATGGTAGGATGATATTTAAACCACTTCTCCTTAGGGAGATCAACATAAGTAGCAAAAGATTCACAGAAAGAAGCTACTATCTCAGAGTCAAGTCCATATTTAGTGCTAAACTTACGGAAAATATCGGTATCCATAAAAGATTTAACACAATCAAACTTAGGTGTCATACCCAACTCTTTACCTTCGTCGAGGTCCCAATCTTTAGAGTTGCGTTTAATTCTATCCAATAAATTCCATCTGAATTCAGTAGTCTTCATCATAAAAGAGCCAGCACAAGAAGTATCGAGCATGGTGCGATTGTTTTCAGAAAGCCGAGCATATAAGTTTTGCATAATTATTTCTCTCGGGAGCTCATGATTGGGGCATGAATATAACATTGATTTAAGTATCCCCCAAGATTGAGCGATGCTTTCTCCTTCACGAGGCCAGAAATTATATATATAATTGCGATCACGGTGAACAAGATGCATAGGGTAATACTTTTGATGAAATTCCAATTTCAATCTTTTATAGTCCCATGATCTCATATCATCACATAGCCTATACCATATCAATGTGTCTCCCTTTAAAGATAAAGGGAAGACCTTCCTCTTAGCAACATCACCGGGTATACCTGCAAGCTTAAATAATCCACAAACTTCATCCACATATATTAAGTGCTCGTCAGGATGCTTTGTTCCATCTCCTGTAAAAGGGTTAGCTAGCAGTTTTTCCATCATAGCCGAAGGAAATTCAAAAGGAATTTCATTTTCAATAGGTTCAGTAGGTTGAGGAGCAACTCTTTGCTCTACTGGACGGGGTGAAGATACCCCGAACAAGCCCCTCATAGAATTACTTTCCATAGTAACAAGTGACAGTAAATTTCAGCACACTATATAAATTTTTCCTTACCAAATTCCACCTACCAAAGGCCCTACACTCCCTGGCAACGGCGCCAGAAAAGAGTCTTGATGACCCACAAGTATAGGGGATCTATCGTAGTCCTTTCGATAAGTAAGAGTTTCAAACCCAACGAGGAGCAGAAGGAAATGATAAGCGGTTTCCAGCAAGGTATTCTCTGCAAGTACTGAAATAAGTGGTAACAGATAGTTCTGTGATAAGATAATTTTTAGTGAGCAACAAGTAACAAAAGTAAATAAGGTGCAGCAAGGTGGCCCAATCCTTTTTGTAGCAAAGGATAAGCCGGAACAAACTCTTATAATAGGAAAAGCGCTCCCAAGGACACATGGGAATATCGTCAAGCTAGTTTTCATCACGTTCATATGATTCGCGCTCGGTACTTTGATAATTTGATATGTGGGTGGACCGGTGCTTGGGTGTTGTTCTTACTTGAACAAGCATCCCACTTATGATTAACCGCTATTGCAAGCATCCGCAACTACAACAAAAGTATTAAGGTAAACCTAACCATAGCATAAAACATATGGATCCAAATCAGCCCCTTACGAAGCAACACATAAACTAGGGTTTAAGCTTCTGTCACTCTAGCAACCCATCATCTACTTATTACTTCCCAATGCCTTCCTCTAGGCCCAAACAATGGTGAAGTGTTATGTAGTCGACGTTCACATAACACCACTAGAGGCTAGACAACATACATCTTATCAAAATATCAAACGAATACCAAATTCACATGACTACTAATAGCAAGACTTCTCCCTTGTCCTCAGGAACAAACATAATTACTCACAAAGCATATTCATGTTCATAATTAGAGGGGAAATAATATGCATATAGGATCTGAACATATGATCTTCCACCAATTAAACCAACTAGCATCAACTACAAGGAGTAATCAACACTACTAGCAACCTACTAGCACCAATCCCGGACTTTGAGACAAGAATTGGATACAAGAGATGAACTAGGGTTTGGAGATGAGATGGTGCTGGTGAAGATGTTGATGGAGATTGCCCTCTCCCGATGAGAGGAGCGTTGGTGATGACGATGGTGATGATTTCCCCCTCCGGGAGGGAAGTTTCCCCGGCAGAACAGCTCTGCCAGAGCTCTAGATTGGATCCGCCAAGGTTCCGCCTCGTGGCAGCGGAGTCTCATCCCGAAAAGTTCCTTTTTATTTTTTTCTCATCGAAAGACTTCATATAGGAGAAGATGGATGTCGGAGAGCCACCAGGGGGCCCACGAGGTAGGGGGGCGCGCCCTAGGGGGCGCCCCCCACCCTTGTGAGAAGGGTGTGGGGCCCCTGGCCTTCATCTTTGGCGAGGATTTTTATTTATTTATTTTAAGATGTTCCGTGGAGTTTCAGGACTTTTGGAGTTGCGCAGAATAGGTCTCTAATAATTGCTCCTTTTCCAGCCCAGAATTCCAGTTGCCGGCATTCTCCCTCCTTATGTAAACCTAGTAAAATAAGAGAGAATAGCCATAAGTATTGTGACATAAAGTGAAATAACAGCCCATAATGCAATAAATATCGATATAAAAGCATGATGCAAAATGGACGTATCACTGGGCCGGTGGTCGCTGGCGTTTCGAGGAAGATCGTCAACACTGACTCGCTGGAGGTAGATGAAGGCGATATGCCCGTTCTTTGTACATCGGACGGTGTAGAAAAAATGGACTGACCTATTTGCTTTCAGTCGACTGTTATTTTCATAGAATCCTGTAGTAATTTAGTGTGCCATGCATTTTGTAGAGCTATCATATGTCTCCCGTCATTTATTTCTCACCGACCTGCTATCTGCCACCTTTACACTATACTAATTATGCACACACTTCACCCATACTCACACTATTGTTTTTTTATGCATGGGTATTTCAGACTCTGATGCAGTGTTGATGAATGCAGAAAATAAAAGACAGAAGTCGCTCCAGTGTAATTCGAAGATAAGCACTAAGCGTTCCAGCGCTCTAGCGGGTGCAGTGTCAGCAGTTGGAGATAGTAAACGTAGCTCTGCAGTTGATGATCTCAATTGCCACACAGAACCATCCTAGGTGCTTGCTTTAACTTCGCGCTGTCAAATGTGGTTGCATGTTGCATATGGTGTCTAGCTTGTATTGCTTCCAATTTGGTTAAATTGCATCTGCTTACTTTACACATTATACCTTTGATAATGACATGCCTTCCTGTTTTTGATACATACTACATATGTCTATTAACCATGTTCGTACATCAAACTAATGCTCTTTTGTATCCCTCATCAATCACTTATGATGAGACGGTCACCCGGGTGGGTTTCTGTGAGACGCCATACTTGCTTAAAGAGTGCAGTGTCATCCTCCCCACATGATTCTCAAGAAACAGCAAGGCTAAATGAAGATAGTCAACGTAGCTCTCTAGTTGATCATTGCAATTCCCCCCACACCACTATCGCAGGTGCTTGCTCTTACTTGGCAGTGTGATATGTAGTGTTCGTCTTACATGAAAGTAGTGTTCGTCAGTATCATGCATCAATGAGTTCTGAAGAGCAAATTTTATTCCTTTTTCTTGTGGGTTTAACTTGACAAGGCAAAATCAAGAAAGAGGAAGGAAACGAGTAAGGAAGGCGGTGATGGTGGTCCTCTGCAGCAACGTAAATGGAGCATATGTACCGATTCTCCTTGTACTGATAGTGCATTACAAGGTCCAAGTCTCCGCTCCCCGACTCCACCATCCAAGGTGCTTGCTCTAACTTGGCAGTGTGATATCTGGTTGCATGTTGCATATGGTGTCTAGCTCGTATTGCTCCTAATTAGCGTAAACTGCATCTGCTTAGCTTACACATGATACATCTGAATATGACACGCTTTCCTGTTTTTGGTACATACTATATCTTATGATAAGGCACCTTTAAGTCGCCACTGTGATATTGGTTGTGTCTTGCATATGATTTCTAGCATGTACTGCTTCTAATTTGTTGAAACGCCATACAGTTTGAACTTGGCAGAGTGATATTGGTTGCATCTTTCATTTGGTGTCTAGCTTGAAGTGCTTCTGATTTGTTGAAATGCCTTTTGCTTAGTTACCACATCATAGGTGTGAATATGTCACACCATCCTGTTTTTCATACATATTCCATCCTCGCATCATGTGTTTTCCTTTCATCCTAGTGTTCATCAGTATCATGCATGAATGAGTTCTGAAGAGCGAATTTTATTCCTTTTTCTTATCGGTTTGACTTCACAATGCAAAATCATTACAGCTGAAGGAAATTAGTCTGACAGTGGATGATGGTGGTCCTTCAGAGCAACTCAAACAGGGGGTCTCTACAGATTCTACTCCGCCATCCCCCCAACAAGATTCGCAAGACAACACAAGGCTGGACAGTCAACGTAGCTGTGTAGATGATGAGCACATCTCCCCTACTCCACCATCACAGGTGCTTGCTCTAACTTGGAACTATTATATGTGGTTGCATGTTGCGTATGATGTCTATCTTGTATTGCTTCTAACTTGAATTGCATCTTCTTACTTTACACATAATGCCTGTGAATATGACATGTGTTCCTGTTTCTAGAACATACGTGTACATGATGAGCACATCTCCCCTACTCCACCATCACAAGTGCTTGCTCTTACTTGGAACTGTTATACGTGGTTGCGTTTTCCGTATGATGTCTAGTTTGTATTACTTCTAATTGTGTTGAATTGCATCTACGTAGCTTACAACTTATACCTGCAACGATCACTTACCCATAAGACACATTTAACTTGGGACTGTGATGTAGGTTGCATCTTGCATTGTCTTCTAGCTTGTACTGCTTCTAATTTCTTGAAATGGCACTTACGATGAGACACTTTTTACCTGATAGAGTGATATTGGTTGCATGTTCATATGGTGCCTAGCTTTCATTTCTTCTAATTTTGTTGAAATGCCTTCCGCTTACTGTTTTTTCATACATATTCCATCCTCCTATCGTACGTGTGAATATGAAGCACTGTCTTTTTTGTATATATTCCATCCTCCTATCCTGTGCTTGCCTTACATCAAAGTAGTGTTCGTCTGTATCATGCATCAACCAGTTATGCAAAGCTAATTTTATTCATCTTCTTGTGGTTTTGACTTCATAAGGCAATATCAGAAAATAGGAAGGAAAAGAGTAAGTTAGGGGATGTTGGTGGTCCTTCGCACCGATGCAAATAGAGACTCTCTAGATTTGCCACTGCTGTTGCTAATGAAGTTGAAGTCCCAAGTCTACATCTCCCGTACTCCACCATCGCAGGTGCTTGCTCTAAGTTGACAGTGTGATAATTGGTTTCATGTTGCATATGTTGTCTAGCCTGTATTTCTTCTATTTTGATTAAATTGCACCTGCTGAGTTTATACGTTATACATGTGCATATGACATGGCTTTCTGTGTCTAGAATACACTGCATCTATCTATCATACCATGTTCTTACATCAAAGTACTGCTGTTGTGTATCCCGCATCAGTCACTCATGATTGGACGCTTTTAACATGGCAGTTTGATAGTGGTTGCATCTTGCATTGATTTCTACGTTGTACTGCTTCTAATTTTTCGAATTGCCACTTATGACAAGACACTTTTAACTTGGCAGAGTAATATTGGTTGCATCTTTCATATGGTGTCTAGCTTGCATTACTTCTATTTTCTTGAAAATCCTTCTGCTTAGTTTGCACATCGTAGCTGTGAATATGTCATGATGTCATGTTTTTCTTACATATTCCATCCTCATACGGTTGTCTTACATCAAAGTATTGCTTGTCTGTATCATGCATCAATGAGTTCTGAAGAGTGATTTTATTCTTTTGTGTTGTGGCTACAGCTTGACATGGCAAAGTCAAAAAAGAGAAAGGAAAATAATATAGTAGGGAGTGCTGTTACTCGTCGGGTGAAACGGAAAAGGTTCTGCCGTCGAGATTCTGCTGGTACTTATAGTGCAGTAGAAGGTCCAAGTCCACCGACTAAATATACAAACATAGTATCACCTGCTCCACCAGCTGCAGCATCCACTTCAACTATACCAGCATCTCAACCAGTTACTCATTCGTTTGCTCCGGAACTGGCCATTTCCCAAGCTGCCTTCACACCTAACACTACTTTCGAAGCACTGCTGACACAACAGGACTTGGCAAGATCAGATGAACCTCATGAGCATCAACACCAAGACGGTACCTGACCGAGTCAAGTTGAAGTTGCATGCTCCTTTATATGTACTCTCCAGTTTGATGTACACTAACACTTTCCATATTCATTGTTGAACTAGCACCACGGCGCAAGCGGAGATAGACATCAGGGATAATGCTTGACAGATTAACAAAATCTAAAGGAGGAAGAATGGAGATCCATTTTGAGGCAGGTTTAAAAAGGCCACGTGATGCTACAGAGTCAGCCAAGTTAGTATCAGAGGCAGCCGTTGCCGTTAGGTGTCATGCATGTATCCTCCCAACGTGGATCCAGTACAGGAATGAGAAAGACAATACCCAGTTTAACACCTTCTGAGGGAGTCCTGGATTAGGGGGTGTTCGGGTAGCCGGACTATACCTTCAGCAGGACTCCTGGACTATGAAGATACAAGATTGAAGACTTCGTCCCGTGTCCGGATGGGACTTTCCTTGGCGTGGAAGGCAAGCTTGGCGATGTGGATATTCAAGATCTCCTACCATTGTAACCGACTCCATGTAACCCTAACCCTATCCGGTGTTTATATAAACCGGAGGGTTGTAGTCCGTAGGCAATCAACTCCATACACAACAATCATACCATAGGCTAGCTTCTAGGGTTTAGCTTCCTTGATCTCGTGGTAGATCTACTCTTGTACTACCCATATCTTCAATATTAATCAAGCAGGACGTAGGGTTTTACCTCCATCAAGAGGGCCCGAACCTGGGTAAAACATCGTGTTCCCTGCCTCCTGTTACCATCTGGCCTAGACGCACAGTTCGGGACCCCCTACCCGAGATCCGTCGGTTTTGACACCGACATTGGTGCTTTCATTGAGAGTTCCTCTGTGTCGTCGTCTTTAGACCCGATGGCTCCTTTGATCATCAACAACGATACGGTCCAGGGTGAGACTTTTCTCCCCAGATAGATCTTCGTCTTCGGCGGCCTCGCTCTGCGGGCCAATTCGCTTGGCCACCTGGAGCAGATCGAAGGCTTCGCCCCTGGCCATCAAGTCAGGTTTGGAAGCTTAAACTACACGGCTGACATCCGCAGAGACTTGATCTTCGACGGGCTCAAGCCACGGCCAAGTGCGCCGCACTATCTCGAGGGGCATGATCTAGCTCTGCCCCCGGACAGTGTCCTGGAGGCCGCACACGCATCGGTTCCGACCCCTAACGCGGAGCCTATTGCGCCAATTGAGGATGAGCGGTTGGACGTCACCTCGGGGGCTGTGATCCCGAAAGCGATCGAGCCGAACGCTAGCCCCGCACTCTACACGACCCGTGACTCCGAGGATCCGGACTCCGAACCCCCCGCGCCCCTGCCAATCGAATCCGATTGGGCGCCGATAATGGAGTTCACCGCCGCAGACATCTTTCAGCACTCGCCTTGTGGCGATATCCTGAACTCTCTCAAGTCTCTCTCCTTATCAGGAGAGCCCTGGCCGAACTACGGTCAGCGAGGATGGGATACGGACGATGAAGAAATTCAAAACCCACCCACCACCCACTTGGTAGCCATTGTCGACAATTTAAACGACGTGCTCAAATTCAACTTCGAAGACATCGACAGCATGGATGACGATGCAGGAGATACCGACGAACCAACGCCCATAGGGCATTGGATAGCAACCTCATCTCACGATGTGTACATGGTGGATACCCCTAAAGGAAGCGACAATGAGGAAAAAGGGGATGGGACGGGAGATCGACCCCCCGAAAAGCAATCAAAGCGTCGGCGTAAACGCCGACCCAAGCCCCGCCTCGACAAAAACCCAGCCATAGAGCAGGACGAGCCGGTAGACGACGAGCAGGCCTTAGAGCAACCGTCCGAATAGGGCAACATGGATAGAGAAACCGAACATCCCTCCTCCGGCGAAAATGGCATTCCGGACGACCTCACGCCGAATAAACCTATGGAGCAGAAGAATCTCCACGAGAGGCTCGTTGCAACTGCACGCAGCCTAAAAAAGCAGAAGCGGAAGCTAAAAACAACAGAAGATGCACTCCGGATTAGATGGAGCAAAGTAATCAATACCACAGATAAGTACGGCGACAGTCGCCGCGCTAAAAGCTATCCGAAAAGAAAGCTACTGCCTGAATTCGACGAAGAAGCCCTAGAGCCCTCGCATTCAAAAAATGAAAAAGCCACACGGTCGGATAGACGACCCCATAAAGCAGCAAGCGGCGCCGCACCTAAATCGGCATGCGACCCACTTAAGGATTCGCATCATGGCCCAGTCAAGTCCATTTATGGGCCAAGAAAGCAAGCTCTCGTAAGCAACGCTATGAAGCCATCATCAGAATCCGGCACACCCAAATACAGGGGCGCCGCACACCCCCTATGTTTCACCGATGAGGTCCTGGATTATGAATTCCCAGAGGGATTCAAACCCGTAAACATAGAGGGATATGATGGAACAACAGACCCTGGAGTTTGGATCGAGGATTATATCCTCCACATACACATGGCTAGAGGAGATGATCTCCACGCCATAAAATATCTACCCCTTAAGCTTAAAGGGCCAACCCGGCATTGGCTTAAAAGCCTTCCCGAAAACACAATTGGAAACTGGGAAGAGCTCGAGGATGCTTTCCAAGCAAACTTTCAAGGGACTTATGTCCGCCCTCCGGATGCAGACGATCTTAGTCACATAACTCAACAACCCGGAGAATCAGCTCGGCAGTTCTGGAATAGATTTCTCACTAAAAAGAATCAGATAGTCGACTGTCCGGACGCCGAAGCCTTAGCAGCTTTCAGGCATAACGTCCAAGACGAATGGCTCGCCAGACACCTCGGCCAAGAAAAGTCAAGAACAATGGCCGCACTAACAAGCCTCATGACCCGCTTTTGTGCAGGGGAGGACAGCTGGTTGGCAAGGTGCAGCCCCAGCGACCCAAGTACATCCGAAACTAGGGATGGAAACAGAAAACCGCGACGCAACAAGGACCGTTGCCGGACTAAGGACAAAAGTCCGAAGAGCACGGCAGTCAATGCCGGATTCAAAGGCTCACGACAAAATCAGGAAAAATTGCCCCCCCCCCCCAGGATAACAGGGACGATCCATCCAACCTAAATAAAATCCTGGACAGGATATGTCAGATACACAGTACTCCCGAGAAGCCTGCTAACCATACCCACAGAGACTGTTGGGTTTTCAAACAATCCAGCAGACTCAATGCCGAACACAAGGGGCTCGACACACCAAGCGAAGACGAGGACGAACCCCAAAAGCAGAGCACCAAGAAACAAAAGAACTTCCCACAAGAAGTAAAAACAGTGAACTCACTTCACATAACAAAACGTGCGGCGCCCGTAAAGGTACGCACCACACGGCCCATCCCCAAAGGGTCCTGCCACTGGTTGTCAAAACCGATCATCTTCGATCAGCTAGATTATTCTAGGAATATCAAGAATGTAGGCTGGACTGCCTTGATACTTGATCCATTAATTGGCGGACTCCAGTTTTCAAATGTCCTTATGGACGGCGGCAGTGGACTAAACCTGATATATCAGGATACAATCCAGCACATGGGGATAAACCCAGCAAGAATCCGCCACAGCAAAACCTCCTTTCAAGGGGTAATACCTGGTCCGGACACCCATTGTATGGGTTTTTTCCGGCTCGAAGTCATATTCGGCTCTGCCGATAACCTCCGCCGCGAAAAGCTGACCTTCCATATCGTCCCGTTCTCAAGTCGCTATCAAGCACTACTGGGACGCGAAGCTTTCACTCACTTTAACGCAATACCACATTATGCATCTCTTACGCTTAAGATGCCCGATCCATGAGGCATCATCTCTTTAAGGGGAAGCACTAAAGTGCGCCTCCCCAAGCGGAGGACTGTGCGGCCGCTTTGACAGCCCCACAGCGAAATGGCCTCACCGGCCAAAAAACTTCGAAATAGGTCATTCAAGACCACGAACGCGGATAGACGAGTTCGGTGCAAAACTATCATTGATGCAGGCCTAGAAGCCATATACCCCCTCACTAGGGGCTCCACGCATATACAATAAGAGACAATAAAGCTCAATCTTATATATATTACTTTATACTTTGCTTATTTTAAACTTTTTCGGCACGACCTGTTTTCAACTCAGTTCCTCTCTTTTACAGATGAACATCGTGCAGCGCCCGTCCAGGATACGGCACAACGGAGACACAGGCGCAGACGTGCAGTAGGGACCCGTCCTAAAGGATTCTTTTTAGATTAAGACCCTGCATAAACCTTTTTTACTATCTCTTGTTGCTACACATCCCCTGGTTTTTTCTTTCTGATATAACCAAGGAGGAGGCTGGCGTCTTGGCATGTGGCCACGTCAGAATTTTTGCACGTACCTGGACACTAGGGGCTTTTTTAATAAAGAGTGTTGTTTCGCCCGCACTCATAAAGACCGAACACCTTAGGGAGTGTTCGGCGTTGCGAGTTTTGGCATTATATGCATCAGCTCCGAATCATGATTTTGGTCAAATGTTGGGTTGCCCGGCTCCTGAGTTCGGCTACCTTACGTTCCGCTCTATCGGCTAAGGTAGCACCAGGAGAACTACTGCGATTGTGCCCCGGTTCGGCCGGGCGAGCACCTCAGTAGAGAAAGCCGAAAACGGACTGTCATGATGTAGCGTGAGACTGGTCAGCCACTCGATGACCTATCGGAATCTATCGGATTCCTCCGCTTTAACAAAGGACCGCTTCCCGGTCAGGCACATACGTGCCCCGAACTCGGACGAGCGCAGTTGCCACCAAGGAGCTACCTAAATAGTCTCACTGTCAAACTCCTATGGCTAAGTGAAAGTGTTAAAGCATTATAGTCCGGTTGCCTGGCCCGCTGCGCTATCACCTCCTTTGTAGGACCAAGAGGTTGGGTTAAGTGTGAAAATGCGTCTTCTGCGAGCACCCCCACACTATGTGCGTGGGGGCTGAAGCCAACGACTGCCATCTTTCAGATTATATACTATAATATATATATAACGGCCGCACAGGAGGTGTTCCCAATACTTGGAGGCACAAGTATAAAAAAGGCCACTACAGTTTATCAGAATATTACTTTATAATTACATATGCTATCATAACATAGCATCTTTCGGGCACTGCGTCTCTATTACACGAGCGCCTTCAAGAACTTCCTGAAAATAGTGCTCGGAGGGTACTCGGCTTTTGTCCGAATCTCGGGACGCAACAACGGTGGTCTCCATCTCTGCCCAGTATGTCTTAACACGAGCAAGAGCCATCCTAGTGCCCTCTATGCATGCTGACCTCTTCATTGCATTTATACGCGGCACCGCGTCAAGGAATTGCTACACCAAGCTGAAATAACTCTTCGGCTCCGATCTCCCAGGCCACAGATGACCCATGACGTACTTCATGGCGAGTCCGGACAATCTATTCAGTTCGGCCCATTGAGCCAGGCGATCGTCCACTGCAAGTGGATGCTCTGGATTGTGGAACTGTGACCAGAAAAGCTTTTCCACTTCGCGATCTTTTAGATGTCGAAAGTGTTCGGTCGCATCAGCAGCACTTGCTGCCAAATCCAGATAGGTGTCCTCCACACTCCACATCCGGTCCAACGGAGCAAACTTTGGATCACAAAACTTCCTCCACAGCATAAAGGGCTTTCCAGCCGCAATCTGTTCGGCCTGACGCAGCTCCTCCTTCGCAGCTCTCATCGCAGAGCGAGCGTCCTTGGCATCGGCAACGGCCTTCTCTAAGTCCGTCTGTCTCGCCCGGTCTTCTTTCTCAAGAAGTTTGCAACGGTCTGCAGCACTCTTTAACTTCTCGGCCATCTCGGCCATCTCTTCTTTGCTTCGGCAGTGAGCAGCCTGTTCGGCTCTCAGCTCTTCAAGGGCCTTCTCGGCAGCCGCATCGCTTTTTCTGGATTGCTCCTTAGCTCGGGCAAGTTCTGCCCTAAGATTCTCCATGGCGGCCGTACCATCTGCGTCAAGCACACACATTGTAAGACACTGGCATGAAGCTCCTCTTACCTGATGCTGCCCGAAGAATTACATACCTTGAGCCTCATCAAGCCGCTTGTTGACAAGCGCGATGTCGGCATCTGCCACGTCCAGTTGCCGCTTTAGTTCGGCCACATCATCAGTTCGGCTTGATTCTGGACACCTCGCCACCTACATTCAAAGGCGACATCTTAGACCTGGGATTATGATCCTCTGCGTGCCGTCATTTCTTGACAACGCGCAGAGTCTCAGGGGCTACTATCTACACAGGGCGCATCTTACTTATGCGCAACTGACAAAAGTGTACATTATCTAACGTACCTCAAAACCCGTCAGTAAACTTTTGACAGCCTCATGCAATCCGCTTTCTGCGGATGAAATCCTTTCAATCACCATGCCCATCAATGCACGGTGCTCCTCTGAGATAGAAGCTCGCCCCAGCAGAATCTTTAGCTCCTCCGGCCGAGCACCAGACGGTGCCGGACTTGTCCTATGGCCTCTTTCGAAGGTCGGGCGTGGAGAGCCTTGGGGGCCACATAGCTATCTTCCGCCCCTGCCGGATTCAGAGAAATCCTCCGCGACGACACCTCAGGGTCGCCCGCCTCGCTAGGCAGTACGGCAGGGGGAGGCGTCCCGCTCTCCATCATCTCCGGAAGAAGATCCCCCGAAGACGAGCTCTGCTGAGAAGGGCTGAGGTCCGAGCTACAAGGTAAAATTTCGGTTAATCTTCTCAGATATAAATCAAGGATTTCTCTCATCCCTCAAAAGGAAAACCTCTCTCTACTTACGGCTCGCTGGAGGGCTGATCCCTTTGAGGGCGTAGTTCGGCCGAGGAACTCCCCGGCGTCGGACCCTCTGACGAGGATTTTCTCCCCCGCTTCGGGGCCATGGTCTCCGGGTCGTCAGAGGCGGCCCTCTCTTCCCCTTGGGGGAGGAATTGTCGGTTCCTCCCTTCAGAGTAGCCTCCTTCGAGGAGGCCATAGTTCCCTTGTCCTTCCCCTTACTTCCCTCCAAAGGCATTATCTTCAACATCCTGACAAGCACGGGATCCGGCCTGGTTTCGGGAAGGGGAGCCGGACACCTGATCAGCTTTGCCTTCGCTATCCACTCCTGTTTAAAAGGACAGCTCTTTTAGGGGCAAGTTTATGACGATTATATGGATAGTAGGTCCGGGCACAAGGTTACTTACTTGGGTATCCGGGCGATTGCAGCTTAGGCCCGCGTCCTCGGTCAATTCCGGACACATCATTTGTGATCCGAAGAACATTTTATACATCTCCACGGGCGTTGCGCCCATAAAATGCTGGAGAGCTCGTGGTCCCTCCGGATTAAACTCCCATAGACGAAGGGAGCGATGTTTGCCGGGTAGTGTTTGGTGAATCAGCATGACCTGCGTCACCTTGACCAGGTTGAGGTCTCTTTCTAAGAGATCCCTGATGCGGCCCTGCAACAAGGGCACGTCTTTGGATAACCCCCAATCTAATCCTTTGTTGACCCATGACGCTAGCCGTGATGGGGGACCCAAGCGAAAGGCAGGAGGCGCCGCCCACTTGGCGCTCCTGGGAGCGGTGATATAGAACCATTCTCGTTGCCACAAGCCGAGCTCCTCTTGAAAGGAGCCCTCGGGCCATGGAGCATCAGCATTCTTACTTATGACAGCACCTCCGCACTCTGCGTGCCGTCCCTCGATCATCTTCGGCTCCACTCCAAAAGTCTTGAGCCATAATACGAAGTGAGGAGTAACACGGAGGAACGCTTCGCACACAACGATGAATGAGGAAATCTGGAGGATGGACTCCGGGTCTAAGTCATGAAATTCCAGCCCGTAATAAAACAGCAGCCCCCTCACGAAGGGATCCATCGGGAAGCCTAACCCCCGAAGGAAGTGAGACATGAATACTACGCTCTCACCGGGCTGGGGACTGGGAATAGCCTGCCTTTGAGCAGGCAACCTATGCGGAATTTCGGCGGTCAAGAACTTAGCCTCTCTCAACATTAGCACGTCCTCCTCCATGACGGAGGAGGGCATCCATCGGCCTTGAAGGTCGGAACCGGACATTGTCGAAGGTCAGAAGCGCCTGGAATCTGGAGCCTAGGTGTTGGAACTCGAGGCGACGGGCGAACTCGTTTGAGATTGGAAAAAGGAGTAAGGCCTTGGTCTCTTTATAAGAGGTTGAATACCAGGAGCCCTCCCCATAACCGTTTGGGACTCACCTTTAATCGACAAAACATGCTAACGGGAACGATTGGATTACCCACATCCGTATTGATGAGAATCCCGTAAAAGGGGGGCACACGATCTCTGCTTTGACAAGACGTGCCAAGGAAACCGCCTCGCAAAACACGCTGAGGTGGAAAAGTGAAAACAATTCGAGTAAAGGACTTGGCTGTAGTGTGATGACGCACTGCAGAATACGTCAGCAGATTTGATTTGTGTTAATATTATTCTCTCTATGGCAATATGTGGAAGCTTATTTTGCAGAGCCGGACACTACTCTTGGTGTTTACAATCTTCTATGAAGGACTTGGAGGAGGAACCCGCCTTGCAATACCGAAGACAATTTGCACGCCAGACTCGTCGTCATTGAAGCCTGGTTCAGGGGCTACTGAGGGAGTCCTGGATTAGGGGGTGTTCGGGTAGCCGGACTATACCTTCAGCCGGACTCCTGGACTATGAAGATACAAGATTGAAGACTTCGTCCCGTGTCCGGATGGGACTTTCCTTGGCGTGGAAGGCAAGCTTGGCGATGCGGATATTCAAGATCTCCTACCATTGTAACCGACTCCATGTAACCCTAACCCTATCCGGTGTCTATATAAACCGGAGGGTTGTTGTCCGTAGGCAATCAACTCCATCCACAACAATCATACCATAGGCTAGCTTGTAGGGTTTAGCCTCCTTGATCTCATGGTAGATCTACTCTTGTACTACCCATATCTTCAATAATAATCAAGCAGGACGTAGGGTTTTACCTCCATCAAGAGGGCCCGAACCTAGGTAAAACATCGTGTTCCCTGCCTCCTGTTACCATCCGGCCTAGACGCACAGTTCGGGATCCCCTACCCGAGATCTGCCGGTTTTGACACCGACACCTTCCTTGACCATTTATCTATAAGTAATGTTATTCATCGCAATTAGTAATATTGTCTTGCTCTGTCCCATATTTCTAGCTTCCTCCTAATAAGACTCACATTCTTTTTTCAACAGATGAGGTTCAAGTTGGATCCGAAAGATGATGCAACTAGACAAGCATGCACTCATGTTTTTCAGTCTGCTCTGCGACAGTATCGGTACGACCTTAGAAAATCTCACTTTGAAGGCAAGGCTAACAATGAAATCGCCCAAACATCTCCAATGGAATATATTACAGATGAAGACTGGACAGCCCTCGTTAAACACTGGTCTGATCCAAAGTATCAGGTAGGCTATATGTATTTGATCAGACTACATATTGAACTTGTATTTATGTATGTGCCTTACAAGTGTATCTTCTTCTAAGCTAACTGTTTGAAGAACAAAACCAACCGTTCTAAAGTGAAATTCCAACAGACCACAGGATCTCATAGCTATATTGCACACTGCAAGGCTCTTGTAAATAGCTGCTACTTCCTTCTTTTTTTGTGCCATATTATCGTATCTATATTGACTTGTTCCAAATACAGAGGAAATCACGTGCAGACCAAAAAGAACCTGAACCGAATGCAGTGCAAATCTTCAAGGATTGCCACACCAGCAAGATGAAGGGCATGAGCACACCAGTTCAAGCCGCTATTGTAAGTCCTTACTCCTCCTGCCTTGAACTGATTGGTACTGTGATGTGTTCATTTAACTACTTGGTTTGCAGTGAATGTCAGTTACTCTGTTCACTTTTATTCATAGTTGTCTTAATGTATCATTTCACCTTACATGGTTTAAAAGAGATGAAGGATATTCTTTTGGTCTTGATCTGTAATCTAGTTATTATGTTCACGTGCGCACACAATGATAAAATAGCATGTTTGTTTTATATCTGTTTGCCCATGATATGAATGATATCATACTATGTTCATCCTACTTTAAACCATGTCTCTTTATCCTTTGATGTCAACGAATGTGAGGAAATAGACAATACAGTAGGCATGCTACATGGACATATGTTCCGAAAGTGATTTTATTATGTAGTTGGCACTACAATACATGCTAATGTATTACAGTAGTTCACCAAAATAAGTTATGTATAAACGTTTAACCTACTTTGTTTGTTTTTGTCTCATTAGTAACTTATCTGGTACACTAATCTACAAGTTCAAACTTTCAGGAAGCTATATATGGAACAAATGATTGAACAACCACAACCACCTGAAGATGACGAGGCTACTACAGGCACAATGTCACCTCTTGCTGCAGTGCGTCAGTATCTCTCCACTAACAGTGTAAAAAGCACCTTCCTGCGTAATTCTGGGTTGGTTGTCAAGGTAACCTCGTCCAAATCGCCTAGTGAACAAAATCTTCCCACTAGACAGAGTGATATATCTGTGCTCCAGACACAAGTCCAATCCCTAATGGACGTTGTTTCGGAAACAAGAATAGTGGTTGAGAAATGTCATCAAGATATGAATGGTTTTGAAACTAGACTATCAGACATTCGCTTCGTTGTTCAAGAGCAATGGCGGAAAAAAGGTGGAGATTGTGCTGCTCCATCAGATTCTACAGCCTAAAACATTAGCACTCAGGTTAAATGATCTGTGCTTCTATACATCTGATGGTGCTTTTATCTGGAAGGACTGCAAACTTTATGCCAACAGGCCTTTTGTTGTATGGTTGGAATTTATTTTGTTGTGATACAACATTTATGATGCTGCCTCAGGCTGCAGTAATTACGACGCTATTTTTGTATAGTGTAGGTTTATCTTAGTAATGTATTCGGCCGAAAGCTTCGTAGGAGCCCAACATGCCAACATTCGTCGGGCCCATTCCAATTGGGCTAAAAACGATTACGGGCCGAAATTGGCATGTAGCCACTAAAAATATCTGGGCCTAAATCAGCATAAGCTTTCATATTTTTCTGGTAGGCCTGTGCCCATAGTGGGCCTTTGACAGGCCTAAACATAATTTGGGCCCTTAGTAAAAATAGGCCGTTTACAGGTGTAAATATCTCGAGCCCATAAAATACATGGGCCTTTAATAGACCGAAAGTGAGATTGGGCCCTGATTGTGCCAATTAACCCACTCGACTTTAACAGGCCGAAATTCGGACGGGCCATAAATGCGCCGACCTAATACACGGGCCTTTAACAGGCCGGAACTTCGGTCGGGCTAGATTATCGTCATTTTTATATGGACCGTTAATGGGCCCGATATGACGTTGGGCCACATATGGCCCATGGTTTACGTCCGGCGTTAACAGGCTGAAAATGACAACAGGCCGAAAGTGGCCCAAAGCTATAGTGGGCCTCTAACAGGCCGAATGTCACACATGGCCAAATATGACCCAAATCCTTCACGGTCGTTTATGGGCCGAAAGTTTTGATGGCCTGTAAATGGGCCCAAATGAAGTCGGACCTTTAACAGGCCAGAAATACACCGGGCCATAATTCGGCCCAATTACTTAGCGGACTGTTAACTGGCCAGAAGTGACCATGGGCCGCGTTGATGACAAGTTTAGGACAGGCCGTTGACGGGCCGATTTGACAGAGAATGTTGGGCCTTTAGCTGGGCTGGCCCATTATGGTCGGCAGAATCTTGTGGGCCTTTAGCTGGGCCGGCCCATTGTGGTCTGCAAAATCTTGTTGGACTTTAGCTGGGCCGGCCCATTATGGTCTGCAAAATCGTGTGGGCCTTTAGCTGGGCCGGCCCATTATGGTCCGCTAAATTTTGTGGGCCTTTAGCTGGGCCGGCCCATTATGGTCCGCTAAATCTTATGGGCCTTCGGTTGGGCCGGCCCATTTAATCTTTGTGGGCCACTTTTGGGCCGGTCCATGTATCAACATATCATAGGCCCATCTCGACCGTTGGATGAGTGACACCTGTGCCAACGCAGAGCTGACGCGTGGATCCGTCAGCCAATGAGAATTTTACACGTGGAAAATCGGCATTGGTCGTGGCTGTTAACGGGTTATCGGATCCAAAATCTGACCCGATAGCTTAACGGCATTCCGTTACGGTGGATGCCACGTGTCGGTCACCCTTGACGAAAGCACATCAGTGACGCGCGATTTATCGTCATGGAAGTGGACACTTCCGTGATGATAATTTTGGCAATGTCATGGAACACTTCTACGACAGCACAGGTATGACTATCTTGATTCTGTCATAAATTTGTCATGGATGTACATGCATGACAGAAAACATGACCTACTGTGACAAACATGTATGATCACGGAAGTGAATTTTTGCTGTAGTGAAGTGGCTCCAAGATTGATATGATCATCATCGCACACTCCCTATACTTTCGGGATTAGTGTTAAACCTAAATAAATGTTATTTGGTGTTTACGTTGAGCATGAATATGATTTGATCATGTTTATTGCAATACGGTTATTCATTTAAGTTAGAGAATAATTGTTATTCTGTTTACATGAATAAAACCTTCTATGGTCATACACCCAATGAAAATGGTTCATTGGATCTCGATCATAATGATAGACATATTCATAATATTGAAGCCAAAAGATGCAAAGTTAATAATGATAGTGTAACTTATTTGTGGCACTGCCGTTTAGGTCATATTGGTGTAAAGCGCATGAAGAAACTCCATGATGATGGGCTTTTGGAATCACTTGATTATGAATAATTTTGATGCTTGCGAACCATGCCTTGTGGGCAAGATGACTAAGACTCCGTTCTCCGGAACAATGGAGCGAGCCACTGACTTATTGAAAATAATACATACCGATGTATGTGGTCCAATGAGTGTTGAGACTCACGGCGGGTATCGTTATTTTCTGACCTTCACAGATGATTTGAGCAGATATGGGTATATCTACTTAATGAAACATAAGTCTGAAACATTTGAAAAGTTCATATAATTTCAGAGTGAAGTGGAAAATCATTGTAACAAGAAAATAAAGTTTCTACGATCTGATCGTGGAGGAGAATATTTGAGTTACGAGTTTGGTCTTCATTTGAAAGAATGCGGAATAGTTTCGCAACTCACGCCATCTGGAACACCACAGCGTAATGGTGTGTCCGAACATCGTAACCGTACTATATTAGATATGGTGCAATCTATGATGTCTCTTACCGATTTACCAAAATCATTTTGGGGCTATGCATTAGAGACAGCTGTATTCATGTTAAATAGGGCACCATCTAAATCCGTTGAGACGACACAATATGAACTGTGGTTTGGCAAGAAACCAAAGTTGTCATTTCTTAAAGTTTGGAGTTGCGATGCTTATGTGAAAAAGTTTCAACCTGATAAGCTCAAACCCAAATCGGGGAAATGTGTCTTCATAGGATACCCAAAGGAGACTGTTGGGTACACCTTCTAATCACATATCCGAAGGAAAAATATTCGTTGCTAAGAATGGATCATTTCTAGAGAAGAAGTTTCTCTCGAAAGAAGTGAGTGGGAGGAAAGTAGAACTTGATGAGGTAATAGTACCTTCTCCCAAATTGGAAAATAGTTCATCACTGAAATCAGTTCCAGTGATGCCTACACCAATTAGTGAGGAAGATTAATGATGATGATCATGATACTTCAGATCAAGTTACTATCAAACCTCGTAGGTCAACCAGAGTACTGTCCGCACCAGAGTGGTACAGTAATCCTATTCTGGAGGTCATGTTGCTTGACCATAACGAACCTACGGACTATGAGGAAGCGATGATGAGCCCAGATTCCGCAAAATGGTTTAAGGCCATGAAATCTAAGATGGGATCCATGTATGAGAACAAAGTATGGACTTTGGTTGACTTGCCCAATGATCGGTAAGCCATTGAGAATAAATGGATCTTCAAGAGGAAGACGGACACTGATAGTAGTGTTACTATCTACAAAGCTCGAATTGTCACAAAAATGTTTTCGACAAGTTCAAAGTGTTGACTACAATGAGATTTTCTCACTCATAGAGATGCTTAAGTCTGTCCAATTCATGTTAGCAATTGCCACATTTGATGAAATCTGGCAAATGGATATCAAAACTGCATTCCTGAATGGATTTCCTGGAAGAAGAGTTGTATATCATGCAACCAGAAGGTTTTAACGATCCAAAGGGTGCTAACAAAATGTGCAAGCTCCAGCGATCCATCTATGGACTGGTGCAAGCATCTCGGAGTTGGAATATACGTTTGATGAGTTGATCAAAGAATATAGCTTTATACAGACTTGCGGTGAAGCCTGTATTTACAAGAAAGTGAGTGGGAGCTCTGTAGCATTTCTGATATTATATGTGGATGACATATTGCTGATTGGAAATGATATAGAATTTCTAGATAGCATAAAAGGATACTTGAATAAAAGTTTTTCAAAGAAAGACCTCGGTGAAGCTACTTACATATTGAGCATCAAGATATATAGAGATAGATCAAGACGCTTGATAAGTTTTTCAATGAGTACATACCTTGACAAGATTTTGAAGTAGTTCAAAATTAAACAGTCAAAGAAAGAGTTCTTGCCTATGTTGCAAGGTATGAAGTTGAGTAAGACTCAAAACCCGACCACGGCAGAAGATAGAGAGAGAATGAAAGTTATTCCCTATGCCTCAACCATAGGTTCTATAAAGTATGTCATGCTGTGTATCAAACATATTGTGCACCCTGCCCTGAGTTTGGCAAGGGAGTACAATAGTGATCTAGGAGTAGATCACTGGACATTGGTCAAAATTATCCTTAGTGGAATAAGGATATGTTTCTCGATTATGGAGGTGACAAAAGGTTCGTCGTAAAGGGTTACGTTGATGCAAGTTTTGACACTGATCCAGATGACTCTATGTCTCAATCTGGATAAATATTGAAAGTGGGAGCAATTAGCTAGAGTAGCTCCGTGGAGAGCATTTTTGACATAGAAATTTGCAAAATACATACGGATCTGAATGTGGCAGACCCGTTGACTAAACTTCTCTCACAAGCAAAACATGATCACACCTTAGTACTCTTTGGGTATTAATCACATAGCGATGTGAACTAGATTATTGACTCTAGTAAACCCTTTGGGTGTTGGTCACATGACGATGTGAACTATGGGTGTTAATCACATGGTGATGTGAACTATTGGTGTTAAATCACATGGCGATGTTAACTAGATTATTGACTCCAGTGCAAGTGGGAGACTAGAGGAAATATGCCCTAGAGGAAATAATAAAGTTATTATTTATTTCCTTATTTCATGATAAATGTTTATTATTCATGCTAGAATTGTATTAACCGGAACATAATACATGTGTGAATACATAGACAAACAGAGTGTCACTGGTATGCCTCTACTTGACCAGCTCGTTGAATCAAAGATGGTTAAGTTTCCTAGCCATAGACATGAGTTGTCATTTGATTAACGGGATCACATCATTAGGAGAATGATGTGATTGACTTGACCCATTCTGTTAGCTTAGCACTTGATCGCTTAGTATGTTGCTATTGCTTTCTTCATGACTTATACATGTTCCTATGACTATGAGATTATGCAACTCCCGTTTATCGGAGAAACACTTTGTGTGCTACCAAACGTCATAACATAACTGGGTGATTATAAAGGTGCTCTACAGGTGTCTCCGAAGGTACTTGTTGAGTTGGCGTATTTCGAGATCAGGATTTGTCACTCCGATTGTCGGAGAGGTATCTCTGGGCCCTCTCGGTAATGCACATCACTATAAGCCTTGCAAGCAATGTGACTAATGAGTTAGTTGTGGGATGATGCATTACGTAACGAGTAAAGAGACTTGCCGGCAACGAGATTGAGCTAGATATTGAGATACCGACGATCGAATCTCGGGCAAGTAACATACCGATGACAAAGGGAACAACGTATGTTGTTATGCGTTTGACCGATAAAGATCTTCATTGAATATGTGGGAGCCAATATGAGCATCCAGGTTCCGCTATTGGTTATTGACCAGAGACATGTCTCGGTCATGTCTGCATAGTTCTCGAACCCGTAGGGTCCGCACGCAAAGTTCGATGACGGTTATATTATGAGTTTATGTGTTTTGATGTACCGAAGGTAGTTCGGAGTCCCGGATGATCGGGGACATGACGAGGAGTCTCGAAATGGTCGAGACGTAAAGATCGATATATTGGACGACTATATTCGGACATCGGAAAGGTTCCGAGTGGTTCGGGTATTTTTCGGAGTACCGGGGAGTTACGGGAATACGGGGAAAGAAGTATATGGGCCTTATTGGGCTTTAGGGGAGAGAGAGAGAGAGGCGGCCCCCCCAATGACTAGTCCGAATTGGACTAGGGGGAGGGGCGGCCCCCTCCTTCCTTCTCTTCCCTCTCCCTTCCTTGTCTCCTACTCCTACTACTTGGAAAGGGGGAATCCTACTCCCGGTGGGAGTAGGACTCCTCCAGGGCGCGCCATAGGGGCCGGCCCTCTCCCCCTCCCCCCCTTTATATACGGAGGAGAGGGGCACCCCATAGACACAGCAATTGATCTTTTGGATCTTTTAGCCGTGTGCGGTGCCCCTCTCCACCATAGTCCACCTTGATAATATCGTAGCGGTACTTAGGCGAAGCCCTACAATGGTAGAACATCAACATCGTCACCACGCCGTCGTGCTGACGGAACTCTCCCTCAAAGCTCGGCTAGATCAGAGTTCGAGGGACGTCATCGAGTTGAATGTGTGCAGAACTCGGAGGTGCCGTACGTTCGGTACTTGATCGGTCGGATCATGAAGACGTACGACCGCTTTCGGTCTACGAGGGTACGTGGACACACTCTCCCCTCTCGTTTCTATGCATCACCATGATCTTGCATGTGCGTAGGAAATTTTTGAAATTACTACGTTCCCCAACACTAAAAAAAAATTTATCCATAACACCCTTTTGCGATACAATGAATTTATCTACAAGTTACTTCTTTTTTCTTTTCTCACAATCAGATAAATGGTTTTTTGGCAACATGGTTACAAAATAAATGGAGAGAAAACACCTGAATTCTTGAATCTAGGTCCTGGTCTCTTGGAGTAAATTAGAAGAAATCCCATGCTGCTCCAGCTATCACTAATTCAAATTCAAGTAATGCCACAACAACAAAATCTATTTGACTACAATGTCATACAACAAGGAATCAAGCAAGTCAAACATCCTTACACCAATTGATAATTACAGAAAATAGACAAGGGGGAAAGTTGAGATGCAAAAAATTAAAAGGAACTGCTTACCTCGAACGGTCGGATCTTGACACTAGTAGAAAAAGGGCCTAATGTGAAGCTCATTAGTCCCGGATTGTAATTGAACCAGCACTAATGTGACCGTTAGTGCCGGTTCCAACGGCTAGGCGGGAGGCACTCATTAGTACCAGTTCGTGGCGAACCTTTAGTACCATTTCGTGCCACGAACCGGTATTAAAGAGGTGGTGGAATTTAGTACAGGTTGGTGGCTCCAACCGGTACTAAAGACCCCCTTCTTTAATACGGGTTCGTGCCACCAACCCGTACTAAAGGGGTGCACTGCTGCCCGCAGTGCACAATGTTTAGTCCCACCTTGCTAGTTGAGAGGAGGTCGCACCGGTTTATAAGCCCCACCGTGGCTACCGTGTCGAGCTCCTCTCTAAGCAGGCCTTTGTGGGCCTATTGCAAGTCTTCTGCCCTGTGGTGCCTACTGGGCCGTACGGGCCTGCATCCTGGCCCAACTAGAGGTTGGGTTTCTAGTCGTATGCAGGCCATGCCGGCGCAGTAGGTGGGCTGTTTTTGCTTTATTTCAAAAAAAGTACCAACCGGAACTAAAGGTCCCCCAGACCACGGCACGCCTCATGCCACATGGTGGCCCTTTAATGGGCGGTTCGTGCCGGTTATAGAACCGGCACTAAAGGGCCTTACGAACTGGTGCTAAAGCCCGGTTCTGCACTAGTGTGACCACGACCCTAACAATGGATGGCAAGGCTGCGGGCTGCTACTCTCCACGTTCCTGCCAGGGCACATGGAGTGTCTCCGCTAGCCGGCTCGCCTATGTGGCTCTATTCGCCGGGGCCCTTGTGGGTATTTCTAAGATGCAAAGAAATCCACTAGAGTATTATGATAATAAGCGAAATTTCATTGATTAGCTGGGATATTTGGGGTCTTGGCCTCTTAGGAACTTGGGGCAATAATTGGATTTGGGGAAGAGGAAGACGATGAAAACGGGAGGGGACGATGAGTTGGCAGCGTGTTCTTGGGAGAGAGAGTTAAGGAAAGGATTCAGGGATTGTTGACTTGTTTGTGCGTGACTGCTCGCTTCTTTATGGGCTGGGCTATTTCTCATGCGCACTATTTTTTTCTTGAAAAATATATCCAGTAGACATGCACAATGTATGCCCCCCTGCTCGCTGCCATGGCCTAGGGTCGGCCGTACACAGTGGCGGATCTACCATTGGGGCGAGGTGGGGCGGCCGCCCTGGGTCCCCGCCGGCGGAGCAACGATCCCCGCCTACCTATCGTCTGGTGGCCGTCTGATTTCATGGCGGCGGCGAGCAGTTTCCATGGAGGCGGCTTGTTTCTTGTTTCCACGAAGCAGTACGTGAGGCAGGGCTGCGTGAGGGAGAGAAACGCGTTTGGGCTGGGTTGCAGCAATAGGGCTAACCTGTAGCATTTGCACAATTGCATTTAAGGCCCAAGTGATCGAACGCATGCTGCCGGATACCGAACATCGATCCAGCTCTGTAGTACTGAATGGGTTGGTCTCCTACTGTCAAAATCAGTGATAAGCAGACTATGGCCCATTTTTATACTTTGCGGAAACGTAGAGGCCATCTAGCTTGACAACCTCGTGTTCTTTGTACAACTACATGTTAGAGGTATACTGCCATCTTATGAAAATATACAATAATTTTTTTGGGGGGGGTAGAAAATATACAATAATCCTTCCATTTCAAAATATAGCACGCCCACGCTTTTCAAGGTTCAACTTTAACCATAAATTTAATCAACGAGACCAACTGCGGCGGAGGCAAACATTATATAATTGAAAACTTCTTTTGAATACGAATTCATTGCTATAATTTTTAGTCCTGCCGCAGTCGGACTCGTTGGTTATATTTATGGTCAAAGTTGAAACACGAGAACCAAGGACGCACTATATTTTGGAACGGAGGGAGTAGTTATCACACTTGAGCCAATACATTTATAATTTTGTAGGCCTCGCTTGAGATTGTGGACATGTATTGTGACATCAAGTGAAGAATCCATATTAATTGTTTCAAAGACCTTCTTATGTTTTTGGTAGTTGAATGACATGAATTTTGATTAAGTAGATTTATATTTCCAACAATGTTCGCCCCGGCTAACTTCAATTTCTGGGTCCGCCACTGGCCCTACATATAGTAAATGTACTCCCTCCTTTTCGGTTTATAGGGCTCAATTCAAAAATCTCACCAACCAAGGTAGATGGTGAGTGGTGGAATACTTTTTGTAGTTTGCAAAAGCATCCAATTAATGCTCTTGTTTTCCTTAAAAAATTATATTTACCAATGCATTAATTGCAATGCATGCATGCATAAAGTACATGCATTGGTCATTTTTTCTTAATACTTGCATGCAATGATTTAATGCACCTTGGAATCTGAACATATGATGGGGAACAACCAAATTGAGCCTTATAAAATGGAAAAACTAAAACTTTAAGATAAGCCCTATAAACCGGAAAGGAGGAAGTATATGACATACTTTAAGATATGATGCATCGGTTACCCTTTTATATCCACTCCCTCCGTTTCTAATAGAAGTCGTTTTAGAGATTTCAATATAAACTACATACGGATGTATATGGACATACTTTAGAGTGTAGATTCACTCATTTTGCTCCGTATGTAGTCCCTTACTGGCACGGAGGGAGTAGCACAAAACACATTAAATGTGATACAGGTCATTGTAGAACTTGCAGCTAAGTGTGTATTTAATGTGCCATATTTATATACTTCTAGACAAAATTTTAGAGATTCCAATGCGGACTGCATACGGAGCAAAATGAGTGAATCTACACTCTAAAATATGTCTATATACATTCGTATATACTAGTCTTTATTGAAATCTCTAAAAGAAACAAAGGGAGTAAAACAAAACACATTAAATGTGATATAAGTCATTGAAGTCTAGAAGTCTATATGTGGCACATCATTTCACGCCATTCCATATCCTTTTGACACTTTTTTAAAAGGCTTGATTGACCCTTTGGCTCTCATTGGAGCGTGTAATTCAAGAATGGACGGAAGTTCCGCCGCCGCTTGTTTTTTGGTGATGCTGGTGTTGTTGGGAAGCACTACATCTGCAGGTGTGTTCTCTCTTTCATTTTTCTAAACTAAATTTCCTAGGGCATGTGTTATTTCAAATGAAGAACCTTGAGAAATCTTCATAAGATTTCAAAATCATACTACCAAGAGTTTTCTCTAATATGATCTTGGTTGATGCACATTCTGTGTATTGCCTTGAGGCTTTTCACAACTTATCACTTGTACGCAATGATGTAAAGATCTTGTTATTACAATCCATCTCTCACTATCATGGTAATTTTTTATTATGTTTGTGTACGCAGAGAAATGCTTGACTTCTTCTTTTAGTCGGATGTTTGTTTGTACCAAGGGTACTTGCAAGTCTCTATGCCTGAGTCGTTTCGGTTTCCCTGGGCAGGTGATCCGCGAACATCCGTGCAGTGAATTTTTCTTTGGCAAGTGCACCTGCAAGGTTTGCGTTGATGGATAGAGCTTAATGGATATGCAAAGTGCACTTCATGTTATAAATAAATAATCCATTACATCGTGTCCTTGAATGACGTATGTTATGCATGTGAGTGTATGCTTGGGAAACAACATGGGAGACATAATGTATTCGAGAAACACTACTAGGAAAAGGGATATAGATAGGATTGACACTAATAGCGCACCAGGGAAGTAGTGCGCCACTACTATATACTAATGGCGCACCAGTTGGTGATGCGCCATTAGTGTGGAAGACACTAATGGCGCACCAGAAAACAGGTGCACCACTAGTGATAATTTTTTTTTTACATACATACTAATGGCGCATCCTACCGAAGTGCGCCATTACTAGTTCTAACTAGTAATGGCGCACCAGACAGGGAGTGCACCAGTACTGAATTTTTTTTAAATTTTTTTTTTGCAAAACTACTAATGGCGCACCCTGTAAAAGTGCGCCATTAGTATATATTTTTTTACTTTTCTGCAAAATTACTAATGGCGCACCACCTGCTGGTGCGCCATTAGTAGGTTACTAATGGCGCATTTGCGGGTGGTGCGCCATTAGTAACCTGGGACCCCAACAAGATATTTTGGACAGCCACACCTACCCACTCACTTTCCCCACTTCATTCCCTCCACCTCCTTCTCCAAGCTTTCGGCTGCCTCCTCCTCCTCACCTCATTTCCACCATAGATTCATCAAAATTAAGTGGTGAAATTACCTTTTTTTGATAGGTAAGTAAGGGAAAAGCTATCTTCATGATGTAGATCTACTTTTTTTCTCCCTAGCTCGCTCCAACGTAACAACATGCACATGCACCTTTTGTGGCCTAGCTAGATCTATGTATGTTTGTGGTGTTGCATGTGTTTGTGGTGTTGCATATATGTTTGTGTTTGCAGGTACCGGTATTTGAAATGCGATAGTTGCCAATATTTTGCCGGAATGTTGATTCATTTCCGTTTCGGTGAGAATTTTGGCACTATGCATTCTTTTTGGTCCTATTTTTAGGGAAGGTCATGCCAAATTTTTTCTTGGTTCTAAAATATCGTTTTGTTCTACCCCGCAGGTGACCATGGTCCGCACGATGACCGAAGGCATCGTGAATAGGTTTTTGAGCTCCGCGAAGGCCGAGATGCTTCAAAAGAACGAGACGGAGATAAGATGTCCGTGTCGAAGATGCAAGCTGAAGAGCCTTATTGCGGACCCGGATTCCGGGCAGGTGCGGGACCACCTGCTCTTGCATGGTTTCATGGATGGCTATCGGTGGCAAGGTGATGAAGATGACTATGAAGTCGTCCATGGGGGCCGGGCAAGAAATGAGGAAGGGCAACAAGACAAGTACCACCGCGGCGAGGGCGGGCAAGAAGACGAAGAATCTCCAGGACATGATCACGACGGTGATGTTGTACACAGTCATCATGTAGAAGATGTCGTACATGATGATGAGGAAGATCAAGATGAAGGGCATGATCATGAAGATGAAGATGCCAGAGCAGACGACGATGGAGGTTGGGTGCAGGACCCTCATATTCAAGAGCTGCTTCTCAAGCAGACGGATAACGCAAGAGCTGCCGCCCGAGAGAAAGCCAAGCTGGATCAACTGGAGATAGACGCGGTTACTCCATTGTATGAAGGATGCAGGCCCGAGGATACCCGCCTGAAAGTAACGCTCATGGCTCTGGAGATGAAGGTAAAACACAAAATGACCGACGCATGCTTCGACGAGAACATGTCATTCTGGCACGAACGTCTTCCCAAGGGGAACAAGTGCCCGACCAGTTTCGAGGAGGCGAAGAAAATTGTGTGTCCTATGGATTTACCGCACGTGAAATACCATGTGTGCATGAACAATTGCATCATTTATCAGGACGAGCACGCGGAGTCTACCATATGTCCGGTGTGCAGCGTCACTCGATACAAGAAGAGGAAAAAAGCTCCTCGAAAATCGGTGTGGTACTTTCCGATCACTCCTCGTCTGCAGCGGTATTTCGCGGACCCTAAGGTAGCAAAGCTCCTGCATTGGCACGCGGATAGGGAAGAGAAGAAGCGGGAAGATGACGGAAATGATCCGGAGATAAATAAAAAAGACAAGATGATGAGTCAGCCTAAGGATGCAAGCCAGTGGCAAGCGTTGAACTTCGAATACCCAGAATTTGGGAAGGATCCAAGGAACATCGTGCTAGGCGCGAGCACCGATGGAGTCAATCCGTTTGGCAGCCAGAGAAGCACACATAGCACCTGGCCTGTGTTTGTGTGGATGTACAACCTTCCCCCCTGGTTGTGCATGAAGAGGAAGTACATTCACATGAGTATGCTAATTGAAGGGCCGAAACAACCAGGGAATGACATCAATCTGTATCTGGGGCTGCTGAAAGAGGAGCTAGACACGCTGTGGAAAACGCCAGCCAATACATGGGACGCCGCAGAGAAAGAATATTTCCCTATGAGAGCCGCACTGCTCACGACGGTGCACGACTATCTCGGTTACGGATATCTCGCGGGGCGGGTAGTCCACGGATTTTCTGGATGCGTAAGGTGCATGGATGACACAATGTATCGCCAGCTAGATAGAGATCTCGGGTCTTTGAAAACCGTGTTCATGGGACATCGAAGGTGGCTTCACGACGATGACCCGTGGAGGAAACGCAAGGATCTGTTCGATGGTGAAACCGAACCCCGAAAACGCCCGCGTACGAGGAGCGGCGAGGAAATAGATGAGCTGTTGAAAAATTGGAAAGATTGCCCACTGCCGGGAAAGAAGCAAAATGTGCCAGAGCCGGGAAAGAAGCGAAAGGCGCCAGAGCCGCTGTTGAAGGTATGGAAAACGAGGTCTGTTTTCTGGGACTTGCCGTACTGGAAGATCCACCGTGTGCCTCACAGCCTTGATGCCATGCATATCATGAAGAACGTGTGCGAGAGTCTGCTTGGTACCCTGCTCAACATGCCAGAGAGGACCAAAGATGGGCCGAAAGCAAGGGCAGACTTGAAATCAATGGGCATCAGGCAGGAGCTTCACGCTAATGATGATGATGATGATGATGATGATGATGAGGCGAAGCAGGACACAGAAACTCGTCGCAAAGGCAAAAAGGCCAAGAAGACCGGAAGTGACTACCCTCCCGTGTGCTTCACTCTAAGTCAGGAGGAGATCGAGCAATTTTTCACCTGCCTCGTAGGAGTAAAACTTCCTTACGGTTACGCGGGGAAGATAAGCAGATACCTAGACCCAGCGAAGCAGAAGTTCAGCGGGATGAAGTCTCACGACTGTCACGTGCTGATGACGCAGATACTTCCAGTTGCAATCCGTGGGATCATGGACGCGCACGCCCGTGAAATGCTATTTGGCCTATGCAACTTTTTCGACGTCATCTCTCGCAAGTCAATTGGCGTGAGGCAACTCAGAAGGCTACAGGAAGAGATCGTGGTGATACTATGTGAGCTTGAGATGTACTTCCCGCCCGCATTCTTCGACGTTACGGTGCATCTGCTGGTCCATATCATGGAGGATATCATCCAACTCGGGCTGACGTTCCTGCACAACATGATGCCATTCGAAAGGATGAATGGTGTCATCAAAGGATACGTTCGCAACATGTCACGTCTAGAGGGAAGTATAGCCAGGGGCTTTCTGAACGAAGAGTGCATCTCCTACTGCACGAATTATCTAGGCATCGAGAACCCCGTTGGTCTGCCTGTCAACAGGCACCTCGGCAGGCTCGCTGGATGGGGTCACCGTGAGGGTCACCGCGAAATGCATGTCGACTTCGAGGGTCGACTCGCCGACTTTGAAAGAGCAAACCTAGTCGCGCTACAATACATAGACGTGGTCGATCCTTGGGTGGTAGAGAACAAAACCTTTATTGAGAAGACGTACAATGACCGAGGCCAACAGAGGACGGACGGAGATATAATCAAAGAGCACAACTCATGTTTCACGCGTTGGTTCAAGCAGAAGCTTCTGTCGTACCCTTTACATGAGGATTCTTCCGTGGAAGAACAACTCATATTCGCCTTGTCACAGGGCGCCGAGCACAACCTGATGACCTATGAGGCGTACGATATCAACGGCTACACATTCTACATCGAGAACAAGGACATGAAGAGCGATGGTTATCAGAACTCCGGGGTAACGATGGAATCCTACACCGGTAACGACAAGGACAGATACTACGGAAGGATCGAGGAGATCTGGGAGCTGAGCTACGCTGGAGAGAAGGTCCCGATGTTCCGTGTCAGATGGGCCAAGAGCGTCCTAAAAGAAGACCGGTATTTCACCACCATGGTTATACCCGAAGCCAAATCCAAGACCGCGGGCGCAAACGTCACCGCGAAAAATGAGCCATGGGTACTGGCTTCCCAAGTGGACCAATGCTTCTTCATTACCGACCCGTCAAAGCCCAGTCGTGTTGTCGTGAGGAGAGGCAAAAGGAAGATGATCGGAATGGATGGAGTAGCCAATGAGCAAGACTTCGACAAGTACGGCGACCCGAAGATCGAACATGACAACGACGATGAAGTAGCAGCACACACCATAAGAAGAAGCGGGACCACCCTACCTAAAGGATGTCCGTTCCACAGAAGAACTCCATTTGCGAAAAAGAAGGGCAAGAAGATTGTGAACAGATAGCTAGCTAAGATCGATTGTATTTAAATCGTAGTCTTCATTTCTCGATTGTATTTCATGGGCACTTTTTGATATCATGAATATTTTTAAATTTCACGGGCACTTTTTGAATTCATGAGGACACTCGATCTCGATCCCCCTCCACCGCCGTCGACGAGCACCCGGCCCCCCGCACCCTCCCCCACTCCACCGCCGCCAACGGGCACCCCCCGCACCCTCCCCCGCTCCACCACCGTCGCCGATGATATTTTCAAGTAACAAATTTGAACATATTTTTTAAAAAATTATTACTGTTTTTATAAAAAAAATTACTGTTATGATTTAAACAAGTTTGAACATATTTAAACACAAATAAATATCAAACAGCATTTAAAATGCCAAAAAAATTTGCGGAGCCTGGGAATCGAACCCAAGACCTCCTAGTGTGTGTGCTACGTGCTGACCAATCAGGCTAGTGGGCGGGTTCTGATGTGGATTGGGTTAGGTGCAATATAACCTGTGCTCGAACTATAATAAAAAAACATTCTAATGGCGCACCGCTGCGGGGTGCGCCATTGCTATCTAAAAAAGATTTCTAATGGCGCACCGAGGTGTGGTGCGCCATTAGTAAGATTCCCCCTAGCTATCCTCCCTCTCCCTCGCCAGATCCCCTTCGACCCTCTCTCCCTCGCCACCAGATCCACCCGCGCGCTGCCCCGACCCACAACGCCGCCGCCCCGACCCTCACCGGACTCCACCCCCGCCACCCCCGCGCCCCCGGGCCCCCACCCCGGCCGCCCCGACCCTCGTCGGACTCCACACCCCTGCTGCCTCCAGAGAGACCACCCCTCACCCGATTCCCCCTCTTTCCCCATCGAGTCGCCTCCTCCTCGACTCGTACTTGAGCGCGAGAGCTCGTGCGGTGACCGCGCTCGCCATCGTCATTGTCGCGGCCACCATCGTCCCCACGCCAAGATAGTGTGTCCCCCGGCTTCACCGTCGTCTTCCACGTTGTCTACAAGTCCAGATCGAGCCAGGGCACCGCCGAACGACGGGATCGAGATCGTCTTCTTCCTTCTGCCATCGTCGATTTCGCCTCGATCCGCACCGCCTCGACCGCCCCCGACCTCGCCGAGTTCGCCTACGCCCCCCCCTCCCCGTGAGCCCATCTGTCGATCCCCTTCTTCCTTCGCGTGGATCCATCACCGTAGACGCTGCTGCCCGCCTGACCCGAGCTCGCTCCGCCCCCGCGCCCTCTGGCCGCTTCGCCCGCGTCCTCCTGCAGTCACCTGCGCCCGTCACTGCCGCTGCTCTATTGCCGCCGCCTGTTGCTAGCTGCACCGCGGCCGCTGCTTGCTAATGTTGCTAACGCTGCAACTACTAGCGGTCATGGCCATGGCCATGGCCGTGTGCTTTGTGTGCATGTGTGTACAAAGCCGTATGGACTTTGTGTGCGTGTGTGTACAAAGCCTGTATTGATGATGCTAAAAAGAGATAGGAGTAGTAGTGGTGGCCATCTAGTTGGACTACTACTGCTAGGACTTGCTCCAGATTTTAGGATTTCTTTTCTTTTAGGATTTATTTTCTTCTAGGACTAGGTTTTTATTATTTTTCTGTTGTGATTGTTTTTTGAGCTCTTTCTTTTTCATTTCCTACTATCCTTATCCTAATTATCTTAAATTGTTATGATGTGTGTAACAGGATTAGATCTTGGATTTGCTAGTGGACTTTGGGAGTTTCTTAGCCAGCTTGGTGACTCCATATTTTTCACTATTTCAGCAAGTCTTTTGTAAGCATTAAACTTTCAGCACTACATTTCTATCTTATGTGTACATCTGTTTGCTTCCAATTGCTATATATGTATTGTTGTTACTAAAAATGATGAAGCTCCTGTCAATTGCTATACATATATATGTGTATGATGATCCCCCTTTCCTGCAGTAGTATAACTAGGATATAAAGCACATTGAACTAACAATCTTGTATGGTGCCTAAACTACAATGATTCAGGAACATCAGATGACATAGCATGTGGATATTGACATAGGATGAGTAGATTAATAAGTGAGCCAAAAGTGATGGACAAACCTCATGCTAGGAATTCTCGAGGGTTGCAGTACATGGAATGCATTTGCAAATGCAGCCAAAACCTGATATATACCAAAAAAATTGTATAGAAATATGCTGAATTTTCTGCTCTGATTGTTGCTCAAAGAAATTTAGCAAAAAAATGGGGTCCTGGGAGACGTCGCTGCTGCTTGAGGCCCTTGAGAGGCCCTTCGTGTCGTGATGATTTTGCAGGTACCCCGAGAGGCCCTTGAGTTTTCCGGAATGTCGATTAACTTCCGTTCTGGCAAATTCGGGTACTCCATATGTCCTATTTTCAGCAAAGGTCATGCTGAAATTTTCCGTGAATTTTAGCATGACTTTGCTAAAAATCGGACATATGAGGTACTTGCTACTAATGCATGGGCCGGGGTATCTTAGTACTTAATTAAGTAGGATCAACTGCCCCTTTATTCTTGCTGCATTAAACCATAGGTGGCAATAGAGCCAAGTGATTAGGCCCGACTTAGAAATTCTCCTCAGCATCGATAAACCCTAGATGATAAACCCAACATAGGTGGCAATAGAGCCAACTAATTAGTGCGAAGTGATTAGGCCCAACCTAGGGTGCCTCAGCATCGATAAACCCTAAATGATGAAAACTTAGCATTTAGGGTGCCTCGGCGTCGACAAACCCTAAATGATGAAACCTTGGCTTTTAGGGTGCCTCGGTGTCGATGAGAACCTAAATGATGTACGCTTAGGCTTTTATGCCTCGGTGTCGACAAACCCTAAATGATAAAAGCTTAGCTTTTAGGATGCCTCGGTGTCGACAAACCCTAAATGATGAGACCATGATCTTGTTCCTTGACAATAACCAACTTTTTTGACCAAACTTTTTTCCTATTTAGAGCGAAACATGGCCCACAACGATGAGGCCGGCGGTTCGGGCGGCAAGCAATTCTGGGAGCTGTCCCAGGAGTTGGAGGAAGAACCTCACCGCTATGACGACACCGCGGAAGACACCGATCCTGACTACACAACCCCTAGTGGCGTCGGGGATGACACCACTGATGATGGCGCCGCGGATGCCACCACTGCTGATGGCGGCGCACGCACAGATGGCAGCCAACCGAAGAGGCAACGGAAGGACCGGCACCCGAACGTGCTCGGCACCGTCAGGGAGGAATTTACTGAAGTGAACTCCGACGGGCATCCGACGGCGCCCAAACACGTAGTCAAGGGGTACTCGATTCAGCTCGGGTGCATTCTCCGGAGCACCGCCTCGATCAACACCGAGAACCTAAGGCATAAGGACCGAGGGAATTTGCACAGCCTCCTCTTCACGAAGCTGCATGAACGATACAAGTTCCCCGCTAAGTTCGCAAACACACGCCTCTCGGGTAATAAAGTGAATGGTGCCGCTTCACGACGATGAGCACGACCATGTCTACTTGGAAAAGCACGGTGAAGGCAATGATTGACAAAGGTGATAGTTATGAGAAGATCAAGGCGAAATATCCTTTGATGAGCGAAGATGACTACAAGGAGTTCAAGATCAAGTGCGAGAGCCCCGCAACCTCCGAATAAAGTCAGTGGGGGAAAGAAATGCGGTAGTTGAACATAGGGGTCCACCAACTCGGTCCCGGCGGTTACAGAATGGCGGAGCCTGTATGGGACAAGGAGGACGCGGAGCGTGCCGAGCAAGGCCTACCGCCCCGCTTCGAGAAATACAGTGACAAGCAGACCAGGAACTTTCTCGGGCCCGGTACAAGGAGGACCAAGTAACAAAGGAGCTTACCACGGATCCGAAGACCAAGGAGCTTGAGCTTGTTCTGGTAAGGAATACACCCCCGCGTAATTAGCTCCATATGGTTGCATTCTAATTAATCCCCAATATTTCTAAATGGTTCATGTTCCTTCCGCGGGACAAAGAAAGCAGTAGCGCGGGGTCATCTCAGAGCTCCCCTTTCGACGCCCCTTTGAATAGGGCATTGAACGTAATGAAAAACAGGGATAAGCTCAATAAGCCGACGTCAGCTGGTCGTGTGGCCGGCAAAGGCTTGTCCACAAAATGGTCGTCATACTATGGTGCTGGTGGGCGAAAGGAGAAAAAGACCAGCTCGGAAAGCCAGTCGCGCGAGGTTGAAGCACTCAAGGCGCAAGTGGCGCAGATTCCGGAGATGGTCCAAAAGCAAGTGCGACAACAACTGGGATCGACGCTTATCGGCATTATGCCTACCTTGATTCATGGGATAACAACATGGATTGCGGGTGGCCAACAGGGGCCACCCCCGATTCCCAGCTTCACGGCCAGCAACTCACACAACGCGCAGGCGGCGCCATTGGTGTCTCCGGCGGCGGCGGTATTGGTGTCTATGGCGGCGGCGCCATTGGTGTCTCCGGCGGCGGCGGTATTGGTGTCTCCGACGCCGGCATTGGAGCTTAATGCACCCGGGTGTACGCCGGCCGGCACCTCGCCAGCAAGAGGCCCCTCCGTCAGTTGCACGCCCGCCATTGGCGGTGCCTCGACATTAGCCGAGCTCGACGGCATCACGGTAACTAAGCCTCTCGGCCGAGGACTTCATCTCCTTGCCTTTGACTGGGCATCCCTGACGCCCTACATGTTTTCGTAGGGCGCCGCCAACGTCCCTTGCACTCTCCTGCACTTCGTGGGCGGCGAGTTGGTCGATGTCGCCAAGGGCAGAATCATTCAACCGGACAACCCCGTGTTCCACGGTAATCCGATGCCACCCACAATGTATAGGGTTGAAGTGGTTCGGGTGCTGCCAGGCTGCGACGAGCTGTTACCTCCGATTCGACCCGCTGGGGCCGACGAAGAAGATGAGATTACCCTCAGCGCCTGCGTAAGCTGGCCCCTGCTTTGGCCGAAGAGCCAGATTCGTTTGGGGGCGGGGGACACCACCCCACAGACAAGACCGACAGTCGTGCCGGCGCCAAGCCATGGCAAGAACGCCGCAATGCTACCGGACATGCCGGACATCCCTATGGCACAGGATCCGGACATGCATATGGCACAGGATCCGGACGACGACGACGACGATGGTACATTTACCAACGTCGATAAGTACTTTGCCGAACATGGGTACGATGACGAGTTCTGCGGGCCTCCTTCTCAAGAACCCAAACAAGACAACCGCGATCTAGCTGGTACGGCGGAGAAACCCAATTGCAACAGGCGTCGTCTGGCGTTTAGTTCTCAGGAGACGCCAAAAGTCTATTAGTATGGAGTTTCTTCATGCGCTTTATACCAATATGACCCAAATGGCAGTGCCACAAATAAGTTGCACTATCATTATCAACTCTGCATCTTTTGGCTTCAACATTATGAATATGTGTATCACTACTATCGAGATTCAGCAAGAATAGACCACTCTTTAAGGGTTCATGACCATAAAAGATATTACTCATATAAATAGAACAACCATTATTCTCAGATTTAAATGAATAACCGTCTCGCATCAAACAAGATCCAGATATAATGTTCATGCTTAACGATGGCACCAAATAACAATTATTTAGGTCTAAAACTAATCCCGGAGGTAGATGTAGAGGTAGTGTGCCGACGGCGATCACATCGACTTTGGAACCATTTCCCACGTGCATCATCACCTCGTTCTTAGCCAGTCTTCGCTTAATCCGTAGTCACTGTTTCGAGTTGCAAATATTAACAGAACCAGTATCAAATACCCAGGTGCTACTGCGAGCTCTGGTAAGGTACACATCAATAACATGTATAGCACATATACCTTTGTTCACCTTGCCATCCTTCTTATCCGCCAAAATACTTGGGGCAGTTCCGCTTCCAGTGACCAGTCTGTTTGCAGTAGAAGCACTCAGTCTCAGGATTAGGTCCAGACTTGGGTTTCTTTTCCTGAGCAACAACTTGTTTGTTGTTCTTCTTGAAGTTCCCCTTCTTCTTCCCTTTGCCATTTTTCTTGAAACCGGTGGTCTTATTGACCATCAACACTTGATGCTCCTTCTTGATTTCTACCTCCGCAGCCTTTAGCATCACGAAGAGCTTGGGAATTGTCTTATTCATCCCTTGCATATTATAGTTCATCACGAAGCTTTTGTAGCTTGGTGGCAGTGATTGAAGAACTCTGTCAATGACACTATCAACATGAAGATTAACTCCCAGTTGAGTCAAGTGATTATGATACCCAAACATTTTGAGTATATGCTCACTAACAGAACTATTCTCCTCCATCTTGAAGCTATAGAACTTATTGGAGACTTCATATCTCTCAATCCGGGCATTTGCTTGAAATATTAACTTCAACTCCTAGAACATCTCATATGCTCCATGACGTTCAAAACGTCGTTGAAGTCCCGGTTCTAAGCAGTAAAGCATGGCACACTGAACTATCGAGTAGTCATCAGCTTTGCTCTGCCAGACATTCATAATATCTGGTGTTGCTCCTGCAGCAGGTTTGGCACTTAGCGGTGCTTCCAGGACGTAATTCTTATGTGCAGCAATGAGGATAATCCTCAAGTTACGAACCCAGTCCGTGTAATTGCTACCATCATCTTTCAACTTTGCTTTCTCAAGGAACACATTAAAATTCAACGGAACAACAACACGGGCCATCTATCTACAACAACATAGATAAGCAAAATACTATCAGGTACTAAGTTCATGATAAATTTAAGTTCAATTAATCATATTACTTAAGAACTCCCACTTAGATAGACATCCCTCTAATCATCTAAGTGATCACGTGATCCATATCAACTAAACCATAAATGATCATCACGTGAAATGGAGTAGTTTTCAATGGTGAACATCACTATGTTGATCATATCTACTATATGATTCACGCTCGACCTTTCAGTCTCAGTGTTCCGAGGCCATATCTGCATATGCTAAGCTCGTCAAGTTTAACCCGAGTATTCTGCGTGTGCAAAACTGGCTTGCACCTGTTGTAGATGGACGTAGAGCTTATCACACCCGATCATCACGTGGTGTCTCGGCACAACGAACTTTGGCAATGGTGCATACTCAGGGAGAACACTTTTTATCTTGAAATTTAGTGAGAGATCATCTTATAATGCTACCGTCAAACAAAGCAGAATAAGATGCATAAAAGATAAACATCACATGCAAACAATATAAGTGATATGATATGGCCATCATCATCTTGTGCTTGTGATCTCCATCTCCGAAGCACCGTCATGATCACCATCGTCACCGGCGCGACACCTTGATCTCCATCGTAGCATCGTTGTCGTCTCGCCAACTATTGCTTCTACGACTATCGCTACCGCTTAGTGATAAAGTACAGCAATTACAGGGCGATTGCATTGCATACAATAAAGCGACAACCATATGGCTCCTGCCAGTTGCCGATAACTCCGTTACAAAACATGATCATCTCATACAATAATATAGCAGCATGTCTTGACCATATCACATCACAACATGCCCTGCAAAAACAAGTTAGACGTCCTCTACTTTGTTGTTGCAAGTTTTAGGTGGCTGCTCGGGCTGAGCAAGAACCGTTCTTACCTACGCATCAAAACCACAACAATAGTTCGTCAAGTTAGTGTTGTTTTAACCTTCTTAAGGACCGGGCGTAGCCACACTCGGTTCAACTAAAGTTGGAGAAACTGACACCCGCCAGCCACCTGTGTGCAAAGCACGTCGGTAGAACCAGTCTCGCGTAAGCGTACGCGTAATGTCGGTTCGGGCCGCTTCATCCAACAATACCGCCGAACCAAACTATGACATGCTGGTAAGCAGTATGACTTGTATCCACTATAAGAAATATGTCAACTTGTGACCTTGACTATTGGTCACTGAAAGGTCATTGTTTTTCATTTGTGACCTTTTTTGACCAAAAACAGAAGGTCAAAAGCTGACGGTCGTAAACTGAAATTAACGACCTTCTCTGTGAGAAGGTCGTGGACGTTTATGACCAAAATATACCTATTGTTTTGTTTTGGTCACTAGCAGCCTCCCTAGGCCACGTACGCATCCGACATGGCAACCTGATGTGGTACAAGAATCAGCCCGATCCAATTTGGTGTTTATATGGGCCGAGCCCATTAATTCAGCCTTTTTAATATTTATTTTTCCTATTAATTTTTGCTAGCTACATGGGCTGGCCCAGCAATTCGGCCTTTTTATTTCTAGATGCGGCCTTTTGCAGCGTATGATCTTTTATTTTTTGCCATTTTATTTTCCACTGTTTTACATTTGTCCCAAATATCATAATATCATACACTGGTCCCACACGTCAGAAATTTCAAATGTGCTCAAATTATTTTGATAAGTGGGTCGCATGAGTCATGTTTCCATTGCACACATTTTCAAATCACATACATAATTACTATTTCATATGAAACATAAATTGTAATTCTGAAACATACATGAAATTCACAAACAGAGAGAAGATACATTAATTCACATACATAATTACTATTTCATTCACAAACAGAGAGAAGATACATTAAATTCCCAGATAACCCAGCTATTATTACATAACTTGCTATATAAGAATGTCTTGGAGCTTCTTTGAACATCTTTCGTCTTGAATTTACTCAAAATAGCTGCCAACAAGAAAACAAAATAACAAGAATAGGGTGAATAACAACAACAACAACAACAACAACAACAACAACAACAACAACAACAACAACAGGTAATGGGGTGCTATTCCATCTAAACAAGAGACTGAACCCAACAAGCTAGATTCATTCAGCATCATCAACAATTCAGTAATGTACTGCAGTTTAGAACTGATGAGAAAAACAACTACACGACTTCATAACTGAACATATTCAAGTAAAAACTGTACAAGTTACATTCCAGTCAACAAATTGTACAAGTTGACGATTCCCTGCTGCATATACATATCACTTGTGTCATGTTTGGGGGTTCAGAATGTACACAACATGTTTATGGTAGATGAACTGCAGCTGCTAGGAATAGTAAAGCAAAGATGTACTGCCACTAATCAGCAAAAACATAACATTTTCTCAGAGTTAATGATAGCACATGGATAAAGATGGAAACAAAAATTATTTATAATCTTGGAACCCAACATAGCAAATCAAACCGAGAGAGGGGCAGAGGTGGCATGGAGGAGAAAGGACCTTGAGCTGATGCTGCTCCTCTCCATGGCTGTGTGTCACCCTCCATCTCCTTCCCTGCATCCAGTGAGTTGAGTTCTTCTGCAGAGCACCAATAAATCATAGCAAACAGAGAGGCGTGAGGAACAGCACAAATACATATGTTAGGAAGGGCGTACTGCTGCAATGCTAGCAACTTTGCCTTATTCAAACTTTGATTCAACTCTGAACACATACATTTGACAAGAAAGCTTTGATATGTCATGTTGTTATAATCCTTCAAGTGGCCTCCCAGGTGAAGGACGAACTAGAGAAAGCACCACAAAATTACATGGCTTCTATGCAGTGTATTCATAACCAGAATGTTTCAATGTAATCTTAAGTAGATACAAGTCCCTATGATAATGAAGAATAAACACTTCGGAAAAAAATATGAGGGGTGAGGGGGAGTAATATTCTGGACTAGAGACAGAATATTTGGATTGCAAAATTTAGCCGTCTTGGTGCTTGTTTTATTTGTGCTGAGCTTTATTCCAACCTGAGAAGATATTTGTGCTAGCGGTTCATTTTTCCTTGCCTGGAAAAGGTTTAAAAGTTTTCACTTTTGCCTCTATTTGTGTTTTTGTTGAGCAAACGATCTAAATATAGTATTCACCTAGACATATTATCAGATCCAACAAACTGAAACAAAGACAAATGACAGCATATAGAGTAGCAGATATGCCCCTAAAGGATTTGTTCCTTATTACACCTTGTTTTGGGACATTAACCAGTAAGCTACAATCCTCTATCATCTTCTAACAGTAAGCTAGACACCTCATGGCAACAATCAATCACAAATATTTTAATTACTTAGACAAAGAATCATCTCAAATAATAGTATGACTAGCTAGCTACGGAGTAGTATATAAAGCAGCTATGCAGCGGCAGCAGTAAGAGCAGCTGCACCGTAGAGCAGGAGCAATACGCAGCAGCAGAGAGCAGCAGCGGCAGTTGGAAGCAACAGAGGGGTAGCAACAGAGCTTCAGCGACAGCAGCAGGGAGCGCGAACGGCGAGCGTGAGGCTATGCGCGGGCGCAGGAGGCGGCGGTTAGCGCGCTGGGATCCGGCGAAACACACCAGAAACTAAGTCACACATGCATGCTACTAATCCACTGTCCTGTAGTTGTGTCAAACCAACCACCATCAGTATCCGGTAGTACTCAACAATGAAAGCAGAAAAATATACCACCTCATCACCGATTTCACGCAGGTGCTTGATGAAGTTATGGAACCGGTTCTTGTACCTAGAGATGTAGCTGCAAACATGCATGGAAGACGCACGCAAAATTAGTTTAAATTGTGAGAGCATACAGGGAAACTCAGCTTAATCACCATCAGCAGTAACCATTAATAAAATAAAATGAATTATGTTGATGCAATTCGTAATTTCCGTTTCAAAAAGAATGCAATTCACAGTTTTCTTCACATCCAACAAAGAAGCAACTACAAAGTTTCCACTACAGATCAATCCTGGACTGTAGACTGTAATTGTATATGCAGTGCAGCAAAGAAGAATGGTTTTTGTTTTTCGTCACTCCAATTCTATGCAGTACATTAGACATTCAGATGAACTTTGCCCACTCCAATTCTATGATCAAACTAAACCGCAGTATTGCAGAAAATTTATACACAAAAATTATGGGGTCATCGTACCATGACTAGGTAATCACAGCAATATATAGTGATTTTAGATGGGTGGAACGCAGGGGTGTGGAGTATATACAGTGACTAATAATAATCACGGGATCATCGTACCATCACTAATAATAATCACAATTGAAGTATATACAGTGATTTCAAAGGGGGGAACCCAAGGAGGCTATGGAGTGCGTGGATGGTGTTGGTACCTGGGCGTTGAGGAAGGAGCAGGCGGCCTCGAGGGCGAGCTCAAGGGCGTGAAACTCGAAGGGGAGCTCGTCGCCCTCGGCGCGCTGGAGGAGGCGGCGCTGCAGCTCGGCGGCGTACTGGAAGATGTAGCTGTCGAGGGAGTTGAGGAGGAGCACCTCGTCGGCGGTGATGACGAGCGGATCTGCTCAAGGTTGACAACGATGGTGCGCTCACGGCCGAGGACGGTGGAGGGGTAGACGAAGAGCGGGTCGAGGAGGCGGAGGTCGCGGGCAGGGAGCTCGCAGCGGCGCATCATGGTGGCCTTGTCGACCTCGAGCGTCTGCACAGCGCATCATGGCGGATCCAGCTGCGCGTGCCGCCGCCGCGCTTCTTGAGGTTGGGCACTTCGAGGCCGGCCGGGAAATCCCGTCATCGTGGTCGTTGCCGTAGGCGCCAGATGCAGCTCCGTCCAGTCGCAGCTCCAAGCCACGGAACGGGGTAGAAGAGGACGGGGCTCGCGGGATCCGCAGCGGCGAACGGTTGCGGCTTGATAGGGCTAGGCCGTAGATCTGGTCAAGGCCGTCTGGGTGGAGAGGTCGGGGGCTAGGTGCGGGCGGCGGAACCCTAGGACGACGACCATGACGGGTGGGGGCGGCGAGGTCGGCGCCGTGGGTGAGGAGGAAGGGTTGCCTCCCGGCGGTGGAGTGCCTAGGGTGGTGGAAGGGAGGGGCGGCGGAGGAGGAATCGGGAGATGGGGACGAGGGAGGAAGGGTGGGCGGCGGCGGCGAGGAGATGGGGACGAGGGAGGAAGGGTGCGACGGGGGGAAGGGTCGATCTGAGCTAGGGTTTGGGCTGCGGGTGGGGCTATCTCTTTTTCTTTTCTTTTTTCTTTTTTTCTGTAGATAGATGGATGGTTCGGAAAATCAGTGATTTAAAATAGTTTTCAAGTACAAAAAATAAAAGGAATTTGTGAAGTAGCTATCAATAATATTTTGCAAAAGGGCACCACATAAATTTTCACTAGAGTTAGACCACATTTTATGGGTAAGGACCAATGTATATGCACTTCTGATCTTTATAGCTATTTTTAATCATTTTCCGAGTGGCAAAAATGGGTTTTTTTGTGAAGAACCTATCAAATATTTGTTGCAAAATTGGACTCCATTAATTTTATAAAATACTAAGCCATATTTAATTCACAATTGACCAAATGGTTGGGTGTCAAAATCTCTGATCCACCTCTCGTGAAAAAGACAAATTTCCGCTGATTCAGCAGGAAGCGGGTCAAATTTGAACTGCAGCTGCCTCATAGTTTGCCCTTTATTTTTCCAAAAATCATTTCTAAGTACATAAGTATCTATTTAATCAGAGAAACATCAAAAGTTTTCCAAGATTCAACCACTATTTAGGAACGGTCAAGCCCGCCGTTTTGACCGCATTTTAAAACGGGCATAAAAAATTCAAAAAAAAATCAAAAAATTGGAAAACCTTCGCATTGTGTCATCATATGTGACCAAGTTTCGAGGAAAATTAATAAACTTGTAATACGATAATTCTTTTAAAAAAGTGTTCTCAGAAATGAGCTAATATGCGTGAAGATTCATGGCTATCAAGTCAAATGATCAATCTTATGGCCACATTCATGGCATAGTTTGTTTAAATGATCTCATATCGTGCACAAGGGTGCATCTTGGAATGACAAACAATTTTGCCTAAGGAAATTTTCATTTTCTTTGCACGGAAAATTCATTTTCCATTTTTCCGAGTGCCCAAAATGAGTTTTTTGTGAAGGACCTACCATATATTTGTTGCAAAATTGGACCTAATCAATTTTATAAAATACTAGGCCATATATAATGCACAATTGACAAAATGGTTGGGTGTCAAAAGTTTTGATCCACCACTGGTGAAAAAGACAAATTTCTGCCGATTCAGTTGGAAGCGGGTCAAATTTGAACTACAGCTGCCTCATAGTTTGCTATTTATTTTTTCCAAAAATCATTTTTAGGTACAAAAGTATCTATTTAATCAGAGAAACACCAAAAAATTCCAATATTCAACCACTAGCTATGAACGGTCAGCCGGCCGTTTTGACCGCATTTTGAAATGAGCATAAAAAATCACAAAAATCAAAAAATGGAAAACCTTCGCATTGTGTCATTATATGTGGCCAAGTTCCCAGAAAAAATAATAAACTTGTAATACGATAATTATTTTAAAAAAGTGTTCTCAGAAACAAGCTATCAAGTGTGAAGATGAATGACTTTCAACCCAAATGCTCAATCTTATGGCCACATTCATGGCATAGTTTGTACAAAAGATCTCATATTGTGCACAAGGGTGCATCTTGGAATGGCAAACAATGTTGTCTAAGGGAGTTTTCATTTTCTTTGGACGAAAAAACCATTTTCCATTTTTTTAGTGTCCAAAAGGAGGTTTTTTTTAAGAACCTCCCAAATAATTGTTGCAAAATTGGACCAAATAATTTTTCTAAAATACTAGGCCATATTTAATGCACAATTGACCAAATGGTTGGGTGTAAAAAGTTTTGATCCACCTCTCGTGAAAAAGACAAATTTCCGCCGATTCAGTTGGAAGCGGGTCAAATTTGAACTGTAGCTGCCTTGTAGTTTGCTCTCTTTTTTTCCAAAAAACATTTCTAGGTACATAAGTATCTATTTTATCAGAGAAACACCAAAAAAATTCCAAGATTCAACCACTAGCTAGGAATGGTCATTCTCGCCGTTTTGACCGCATTTTGAAACGGGCATAAAAAATTCAAAAAAATTCAAAAAATCGGGAAACCTTCGCATTGTGTCATTATATGTGGACAAGTTCCCAGGAAAAATAATAAACTTGTAATACGGCAATTATTTTTAAAAAGTGTTCTCAGAAACGAGTTATCATGTGTGGAGATCAATGGCTTTCAAGCCAAATGATCAATCTTATGGCCACATTCATGGCATAGTTTGTTCAAATGATCTCATATTGTGCACAAGGGTGCATATTGGAATAGAAAAAAAATGTTGCCTAAGAAAGTTTTCATTTTCTTTGTATGAAAAAACCATTTTCCATTTTCCGAGTGCCCAAAAGGAGGTTTTTTTGTGAAGGACCTCCCAAATAATTGTTGCAAAATTGGACCAAATAATTTTTCTAAAATGCTAGGCCATATTTAATGCACAATTGGCCAAATGGTTGGGTGTAAAAAATTTTGATCCACCTCTCGTGAAAAAGACAAATTTTCACCGATTCGGTTGGAAACGGGTCAAATTTGAACTGTAGCTGCCTTGTAGTTTGCTCTTTATTTTTTCCAAAAAACATTTATAGGTACATAAGTATCTATTTTATCAGAGAAACACCAAAAAAATTCCAAGATTCAACCACTAGCTAGGAACGGTCAGTCCCGCCGTTTTGACCGCATTTTGAAACGGGCATAAAAAATTCAAAAAAAATCAAAAAATTGGGAAACCTTCGCATTGTGTCATTATATGTGGCCAAGTTCCGAGGAAAAATAAAAAACTTGTAATAGGCAATTATTTTAAAAAACTGTTCTCAGAAACGAGCTATCACGTGTGGAGATCAATGGCTTTCAAGCCAAATGATGAATCTTATGGCCACATCCATGGCATAGTTTGTCCAAAGGATCTTATATTGTACACAAGGGTGCATCTTGGAATGCCAAACAATGTTTCCTAAGGGACTTTTCATTTTCTTTGGGCGAAAAATTAATTTTCCATTCTTCGAGTGCCCAAAATGAGTTTTTTTGTGAAGGACCTACCATATATTTGTTGCAAAATTGGAGAAAATCAATTTTCTAAAATACTAGGCCATATTTAATGCCCAATTGATGAAATAGTTGGGTGTCAAAAGTTTTTATCCACCTCTGGTAAAAAAGATAAATTTTCGCGGATTCAGCAGGAAACGGGTCAAATTTGAACTTCAAGTGCCTCATAGTTTGCTCTTTATTTTTCTCCAAAAATCATTTCTAGGTAAATAAGTATCTATTTAATCATAGAAACATCAAAAAAAATTCCAAGATTGAACCACTAGCTAGGAACGGCAATGCCCGCCATTTTGACCCCATTTTGAAACGGGTGTGAAAAATTCAAAACAAAAATCAAAAAATTGGGAAACATTTTTGAAATTCATGAACATTTTTTGGGTTTGATGAATATTTTTGTAATGCATGATCTTTTTTTGAATCCCTAAGCATTTTATTAATTGATATTTTTTTGTAATTAACCAATATTTTAAATTTTCTTAACATTTTCTAAAATGTTGTGAATGATTTTTGAATTCACAAACATTTTTTAAAAATTTATATAACATTTGTTGAATACACAATCATTTTTTCAAATATAAATTAAGAAAACAGGGCGCCGTATTCGGGCCTTCCCAAAAGAGAGGAGAGTAGGCGGACAGTAAGACTACAAAAGCAGTTCCTCTTACATTGTATCATGTAGGAAGCAGCGGTGGAGTGGTTTGGAACCGCCAACAGGTGGACAAGGGCGTGGGTTCAATTCCCACAACCTCATATTTGTTTTATTGTGTAGTTTTTGTTTCAGGCCTTGCATTATGGGTCCCGCTTGTCAGGTCGGTTGGGTCCTGCTTGTCAGGTCGGTGGTGGGGCTTGCTTGTCAGGTCGGTGTGGGTCCTGCATGTCAATTTGGTGGTGCCCATATGTCATGTTGGTGGTTGTTGGGTCCCACATGTCATTGGATTGAAGTATAAACCCAATGCAACATAGACACGTAAGCAAGAATTGACACGTGTACATGACACGTAGGTGAAACCGCTGAGGTGACCGACACATGGACATAACACATAGGCAAAACTGTTGACGTGGACATCCAATTATTTTGAGGCATGTGTAGTTTTTGTTTCAGGCCTTGCATTATGGGTCCCGCTTGTCAGGTCGGTTGGGTCCTGCTTGTCAGGTCGGTGGTGGGGCTTGCTTGTCAGGTCGGTGTGGGTCCTGCATGTCAATTTGGTGGTGCCCATATGTCATGTTGGTGGTTGTTGGGTCCCACATGTCATTGGATTGAAGTATAAACCCAATGCAACATAGACACGTAAGCAAGAATTGACACGTGTACATGACACGTAGGTGAAACTGCTGAGGTGACCGACACATGGACATAACACATAGGCAAAACTGTTGACGTGGACATCCAATTATTTTGAGGCAATACGAATTAGAAAATATGACCTTTTAAATTGGTCGCAATTGGGTAAAAATAAGGGGAGTGAACAATATTGTTTGCTTACGACCATTTGGCGTAAGGAAACCATGACCTTTTTGACCGAAATGGTCGTTATGCTTTAGGGTTTGGAGTCCTTCGAACAGCTTTTGACCAATTGGTCTCAAATGGTCGTAGATTTACGACCAATTCTTTCAGGGTCATGACAGAAGGTCACAAGTTGACATATTTCTTGTAGTGATCGCCCATAACTCACTTGTGTTCTACTCGTGCATATAAAATCTACGCATAAAACCTAGCTCGGATGCCACTGTTGGGGAACATAGTAATTTCAAAAATTCTCCTACGCACACACAGGATCATGGTGATGCATAGGAACGAGAGGGAAGAGTGTTGTCCACGTACCCTCATAGACCGTTAAGCGGAAGCGTTATGAAAACGCAGTTGATGTACTCGTACGTCTACACGATCGACCGATCCTCAGTACCGAACATACGACACCTCTGCGTTCAGCACATGTTCAGCTCGGTGACATCCCATGAACTCACGATCCAGTAGAGCTCGGGGAAGAGTTTCGTCAGCACGACGGCATGGTGACGATGTTGATGAAGTTACCGCAGTAGGGCTTTGCCTAAACACCGCTACAGTATGACCGAGGTGGATTATGGTGGAGGGGGCACCGCACATGGCTGAGAGAGATCTTTGTGATCAACTTGTGTGTCTAGAGGTGCCCGCCTGCCCCTGTATATAAAGGAGCAAGGGGGAGGCCGGCCGGCCCTTGTTGGCGCGCCTAGGAGGAGGAATCCTCCTCGTAGTAGGAGTAGGATTCCTCCCTTCCCTATCCTACTCCTACTAGGAGGGGGAAAGCCAGGGAGAGAAAGAGAAGGAAAGGGGGGGCGCCCCCCCTTCTCCTAGTCCAATTCGGACAGGGGGAAGGGGCGCGCTGCCTGCCCTAGGCCGGACCCTTTCTCTTTCCCTTATGGCCCAACAAGGCCCATTAGCCCCCGGGGGGGTTCCGATAACCCCTCCGGTACTCCGGTAAAATCCCGATTTCACCCGGAACTATTCCGATGTCCAAATGTAGGCTTCCAATATATCAATCTTTATGTCTCGACCATTTCGAGACTCCTCGTCATGTCCGTGATCAAATCCGGGACTCCGAACTACCTTCGGTACATCAAAACATATAAACTCATAAAACCGATCGTCACAGAACTTTATGCGTGCGGACCCTACGGGTTCGAGAACTATGTAGACATGACCAGGACACGTCTCCAGACAATAACCAATAGCAGAACCTCGATGCTCATATTGGTTTCTACATATTCTACGAAGATCTTTATCGGTCAAACCGCACAACACTATGTGTTGTTCTCTTTGTCATCGGTATGTTACTTGCCCGAGATTCGATCGTCGGTATCCCAATACCTAGTTCAATCTCATTACCGGCAAGTCTCTTTACTCATTCCGTAATACATCATCCCGTAACTAACTCATTAGTTATCATGCTTGCAAGGCTTATAGTGATGTGTATTACCGAGAGGGCCCAGAGATACCTCTCCGACATTCGGAGTGACAAATCCTAATCTTCATCTATGCCAACTCAACAAGTACCATCGGAGACACCTGTAGAGCACCTTTATAATCACCGAGTTACGTTGTGACATTTGGTAGCACACAAAGTGTTCCTCCGGTATTCGGGAGTTGCATAATCTCATAGTCATAAGAACATGTATAAGTCATGAAGAAAGCAATAGCAGTAAACAAACAATCAAGTGCTAAGCTAACGGAATGGGTCAAGTCAATCACATCATTCTCCTAATGATGCGATCCCATTGATCAAATAACAATTCATGTCTATGGTTAGGAAACTTAACCATCTTTGATCAGTGAGCTAGTCAAGTAGAGGCATACTAGTGACACTATGTTTGTCTATGTATGCACACATGTATTATGTTTCCGGTTAATACAATTCTAGCATGAATAATAAACATTTATCATGAAATAAGGAAATAAATAATAACTTTATTATTGCCTCTAGGGCATATTTCCTTCACCAAGTATGGCTACGCCCGGTCCTTGAGAAGGTTAAAACAACACTAACTTGAAAAACTATCATTGTGGTTTTGATGCGTAAGTAAGAACGGTTCTTGCTCAGCCCATAGCAGCCACGTAAAACTTGCAACAACAAAGTGGAGGACGTCTAACTTGTTTTTGCAGGGCATGTTGTGATGTGATATGGTCAAGGCATGATGCGATATTTTATTGTATGAGATGATCATGTTTCGTAGCCGAGTTATCGGCAACTGGCAGGAGCCATATGGTTGTCGCTTTATTGTATGCAATGCAATCGCCCAGTAATGCTTTACTTTATCACTAAGCGGTAGCGATAGTCATAGAAGCATAAGTTGGCGAAACGACAACGATGCTACGATGGAGATCAAAGTGTCGCGCCGGTGACAATGGTGATCATGACGGTGCTTCGGAGATGAAGATCACAAGCACAAGATGATGATGGCCATATCATATCACTTATATTGATTGCATGTGATGTTTATCTTTTATGCATCTTATCTTGCTTTGATTGACGGTAGCATTATAAGATGATCTCTCACTAAATTATCAAGGTATAAGTGTTCTCCCTGAGTATGCACCGTTGCGAAAGTTCTTCGTGCTGAGACACCATGTGATGATCGGGTGTGATAGGCTCTACGTTCAAATACAACGGGTGCAAAACAGTTGCACACGCGGAATACTCATGTTAAACTTGACGAGCCTAGCATATGCAGATATGGCCTCGGAACACTAAGACCGAAAGGTCGAGCGTGAATCATATAGTAGATATGATCAACATAGTGTTCACCATTAAAAACTACTCCATCTCACATGATGATCGGACATGGTTTAGTTGATTTGGATCACGTGATCACTTAGATGATTAGAGGGATGTCTTTCTAAGTGGGAGTTCTTTACTAATATGATTAATTGAACTTTAATTTATCATGAACTTAGTCCCGGTAGTATTAGCATATCTATGTTGTAGATCAATAGCTCGCGTTTAGCTCCCCTATTTTATTTTTGATATGTTCCTAGAGAAAACTAAGTTGGAAGATGTTAGTAGCAATGATGCGGATTGGATCCGTGATCTGAGGACTATCCTCATTGCTGCACAGAAGAATTATGTCCTTGATGCACCGCTAGGTGACAGACCGCTTGCAGGAGCAAATGCAGACGTTATGAACATTTGGCAATCTCAATATGATGACTACTTGACAGTTTAGTGCACCATGCTTAACAGCTTAGAATCGGGACTACAAAAACGTTTTGAACGTCATGGATCATATGAGATGTTCCAGGAGTTGAAGTTAATGTTTCAAGAAAATACCCGAGTTGAGAGATATGAAGTCTCCAACAAGTTCTATAGCTAAAAGATGGAGGAGAATAGCTCAAGCAGTGAGCATGTGCTCAGATTGTCTGGGTACTACAATCGCTTGAATCAAGTGGGAGTTAATCTTCCAGATAAAATAGTGATTGACAGAATTCTCTAGTCACCATCACCAAGTTAGTAGAACTTCGTGATGAACTATAGTATGCAAGGGATGACGTAAACCATTACCGATCTTTTCATGATGATGAAATCGATGAAGGTAGAAATCAAGAAAGAGCATCAAGTGTTGATGATTAACAAGACCACTAGTTTCAAGAAAAGGGCAAAGGGAAAGAAAGGGAGCTTCAAGAAGAACGACGAGCAAGTTGCTGCTCAAGTGAAGAAGCCCAAGTATGGACCTAAGCCTGAGACTAAGTGCTTCTACTGCAAAGGGACTGGTCACGGGAAGCGGAACTGCCCCTAGTATTTGTCGGATAAGAAGGATGGCAAAGTGAACAATGCTATATTTGATATACATGTTATTGATGTGTACTTTACTAATGTTTATAGCAACCCCTCGGTATTTGATACTGGTTCAGTTGCTAAGACTAGTAACTCGAAACGGGAGTTGCAGAATGAACAAATACTAGTTAAGGGTGAAGTGACGATGTGTGTTGGAAGTGGTTCCAAGATTGATATGATCATCATCGCACACTCCCTATACTTTCGGGATTAGTGTTAAACCTAAATAAATGTTATTTGGTGTTTACGTTGAGCATGAATATGATTTGATCATGTTTATTGCAATACGGTTATTCATTTTAAGTTAGAGAATAATTGTTGTTCTATTTACATGAATCAAACCTTTTATGGTCATACACCCAATGAAAATGGTTCGTTGGATCTCGATCGTAGTGATACACATATTCATAATATTGAAGCCAAAAGATGCAAAGTTAATAATGATAGTGCAACTTATTTGTGGCACTGCCGTTTAGGTCATATTGGTGTAAAGCGCATGAAGAAACTCCATGCTGATGGGCTTTTGGAATCACTTGATTATGAATCATTTTGATGCTTGCGAACCATGCCTCATGGGAAAGATGACTAATTCTCTGTTCTTCGGAACAATGGAGCGAGCCACTGACTTATTGGAAATAATACATACCGATGTATGCGGTCCAATGAGTGTTGAGAATCACAGCGGGTATCGTTATTTTCTGACCTTCACAGATGATTTGAGAAGATATGGGTATATCTACTTAACGAAACATAAGTCTGAAACATTTGAAAAGTTCATATAATTTCAGAGTGAAGTGGAAAATCATCATAACAAGAAAATAAAGTTTCTACGATATGATCATGGAGGGGAATATTTGAGTTACGAGTTTGTTCTTCATTTGAAACAATGCAGAATAGTTTCGCAACTCACGCCATCTAGAACACCAAAGCGTAATGGTGTGTCCGAACATCGTAACCGTACTACATTAGATATGGTGCAATCTATGATGTCTCTTACCGATTTACCAATATCGTTTTGGGGCTATGCATTAGAGACAACTGCATTCACGTTAAATAGGGCACCATCTAAATCCATTGAGATGACACAATATGAACTGTGGTTTGGCAAGAAACCAAAGTTGTCGTTTCTTAAAGTTTGGACTTGCGATGCTTATGTGAAAAAGTTTCAACCTGATAAGCTCGAACCCAAATCGGGGAAATGCGTCTTCATAGGATACCCAAAGGAGACTATTGGGTACACCTTCTAATCATAGATCCGAAGGCAAAATATTCGTTGCTAAGAATGGATCCTTTCTAGAGAAGAAGTTTCTCTCAAAAGAAGTGAGTGGGAGGAAAGTAGAACTTGATGAGGTAATAGTACCTTCTCCCAAATTGGAAAATAGTTCATCACTGAAATCAGTTCCGGTGATGCCTACACCAATTAGTGAGGAAGATTAATGATGATGATCATGATACTTCAGATCAAGTTACTGTCAAACCTCGTAGGTCAACCAGAGTACGGTCCGCACAAGAGTGGTACGGTAATCCTATTCTGGAGGTCATGTTGCTTGACCATAACGAACCTACGGACTATGAGGAAGCGATGATGAGCCCAGATTCCGCAAAATGGTTTAAGGCCATGAAATCTAAGATGGGATCCATGTATGAGAACAAAGTATGGACTTTGGTTGACTTGCCCAATGATCAGTAAGCCATTGAGAATAAATGGATCTTCAAGAGGAAGACGGACACTGATAGTAGTGTTACTATCTACAAAGCTCGAATTGTCACAAAAATGTTTTCGACAAGTTCAAAGTGTTGACTACAATGAGATTTTCTCACTCATAGAGATGCTTAAGTCTGTCCAATTCATGTTAGCAATTGCCACATTTGATGAAATCTGGCAAATGGATATCAAAACTGCATTCCTGAATGGATTTCAAGAAGAAGAGTTGTATATGATGCAACCAGAAGGTTTTAATGATCCAAAGGGTTCTAACAAAATGTGCAAGCTCCAGCGATCCATCTATGGACTGGTGCAAGCATCTCGGAGTTGGAATATACGCTTTGATGAGTTGATCAAAGCATATAGTTTTATATAGACTTGTGGTGAAGTCTGTATTTACAAGATAGTGAGTGGGAGCTCTGTAGCATTTCTGATATTATATGTGGATGACATATTGCTGAATGGAAATGATATAGAATTTCTGGATAGCATAAAAGGATACTTGAATAAAAGTTTTTCAAAGAAAGACCTCGGTGAAGCTACTTATTGAGCATCAAGATCTATAGAGATAGATCAAGACGCTTGATAAGTTTTTTCAATGAGTACATACCTTGACAAGATTTTGAAGTAGTTCAAAATGGAACAGTCAAATAAGGAGTTATTGCCTGTGTTGCAAGGTGTGAAGTTGAGTAAGACTCAAAATCCGACCACGGCAGAAGATAGAGAGAGAATGAAAGTCATTCCCTATGCCTCAGCCATAGGTTCTATAAAGTATGCCATGTTGTGTAACAGACCTATTGTATACATTGCCCTGAGTTTGGCAAGGGAATACAATAGTGATCTAGTAGTAGATCACTGGACATTGGTCAAAATTATCCTTAGTGGAATAAGGATATGTTTCTTGATTATGGAGGTGACAAAAGGTTCGTCGTAAAGAGTTACGTCGATGCAAGTTTTGACACTGATCTAGATGACTCTAAGTCTCAATCTGGATACATATTGAAAGTGGGAGCAATTAGCTAGAGTAGCTCCGTGCAGAGCATTGTTGACATAGAAATTTGCAAAATACATACGGATCTGAATGTGGCAGACCCGTAGACTAAACTTCTCTCACAAGCAAAACATGATCACACCTTAGTACTCTTTGGGTGTTAATCACATAGCGATGTGAACTAGATTATTGACTCTACTAAACCCTTCGGGTGTTGGTCACATGACGATGTGAACTATGGGTGTTAATCACATGGTGATGTGAACTATTGGTGTTAAATCACATGGCGATGTGAGCTAGATTATTTGACTCTAGTACAAGTGGGAGACTGAAGGAAATATGCCCTAGAGGCAATAATAAAGTTATTATTTATTTCCTTATTTCATGATAAATGTTTATTATTCATGCTAGAATTGTATTAACCGGAAACATAATACATGTGTGAATACATAGACAAACATAGTGTCACTAGTATGCCTCTGCTTGACTAGCTCGTTGAATCAATGATGGTTATGTTTCCTAACCATAGACGTGAGCTGTCATTGATTAACGAGATCACATCATTAGAGAATGATGTGATTGACTTGACCCATTCGTTAGCTTAGCACGATGATCATTTAGTTTGTTGCTATTGATTTCTTCATGACTTATACATGTTCCTATGACTGAGATTATGCAACTCCCGTTTACCGGAGGAACACTTTGTGTGCTACCAAACGTCAGAACGTAACTGAGTGATTATAAAGGTGCTCTACAGGTGTCTCCGAAGGTACTTGTTGAGTTGGCGTATTTCGAGATTAGGATTTGTCACTCCGATTGTCGGAGAGGTATCTCTAGGCCCACTCGGTAATGCACATCACTATAAGGCTTGCAAGAATTGTAACTAATGAGTTAGTTGCGGGATGATGTATTACGGAACGAGTAAAGAGACTTGCCGGTAACGAGATTGAACTAGGTATTGAGATACCGACAATCAAATCTCGGGCAAGTAACATACCGATGACAAAGGGAACAACGTATGTTGTTATGCGGTTTGACCGATAAAGATCTTCATAGAATATGTGGGAGCCAATATGAGCATCCAGGTTCCGCTATTGGTTATTGACCGGAGACGTGTCTCGGTCATGTCTACATAGTTCTCGAACCCATAGGGTCCGCACGCTTAAAGTTTGATGACGGTTATATTATGAGTTTATGTGTTTTGATGTACCGAAGGTAGTTCGGAGTCCCGGCTGAGATCGGGGACATGACGAGGAGTCTCTAAATGGTCAAGACGTAAAGATCAATATATTGGACGACTATATTAGGACATCGGAAAGGTTCCGAGTGGTTCGGGTATTTTTCGGAGTACCGGGGAGTTACGGAATACGGGGAAAGAAGTATATGGGCCTTATTGGCCTTTAGGGGAGAGAGAGAGAGAGGCAGGCCGCGTCCCCCCCCAATGACTAGTCCGAATTGGACTAAGGGGGAGAGGCGGCGCCCCCTCCTTCCTTCTCTTCCCTCTTCCCCTTCCTTGTCTCGTACTCCTACTACTTGGAAGGGGAGGAATCCTACTCCTGGTGGGAGTAGGACTCCTCCAGGGCGCGCCATAGGGGCCGGCCCTCTCCCCCTCCTCCACTCCTTTATATACGTGGCCAGGGGCACCCCATAGACACAGCAATTGATCTTTTGGATCTTTTAGCTGTGTGCGGTGCCCTTATCCACCATAGTCCACCTTGATAATATCATAGCGGTGCTTAGGCGAAGCCCTGCAACGGTAGAACATCAACATCATTACCACACCGTCCTGCTGACAGAACTCTCCCTCAAAGCTCGACTGGATCGGAGTTCGAGGGACATCATCGAGTTGAACGTGTGCAGAACTCGGAGGTGACGTACGTTCGGTACTTGATCGGTCGGATCGTGAAGACGTACGACTACATCAACCGCGTTGTGCTAACGCTTCTGCTTTCGGTCTACGAGGGTACGTGGACACACTCTCCCCTCTCATTGCTATGCATCACCATGATGTTGCGTGTGCGTAGGAAATTTTTGAAATTACTACGTTCCCCAACACTAAAAACAAATTTATCCATAACACCCTTTTGCGATACAATGAATTTATCTACAAGTTACTTCTTTTTTCTTTTCTCACAATCAGATAAATGGTTTTTTGGCAACATGGTTACAAAATAAATGGAGAGAAAACACCTGAATTCTTGAATCTAGGTCCTGGTCTCTTGGAGTAAATTAGAAGAAATCCCATGCTGCTCCAGCTATCACTAATTCAAATTCAAGTAATGCCACAACAACAAAATCTATTTGACTACAATGTCATACAACAAGGAATCAAGCAAGTCAAACATCCTTACACCAATTGATAATTACAGAAAATAGACAAGGGGGAAAGTTGAGATGCAAAAAATTACAAGGAACTGCTTACCTCGAACGGTCGGATCTTGACACTAGTAGAAAAAGGGCCTAATGTGAAGCTCATTAGTCCCGGATTGTAATTGAACCAGCACTAATGTGACCGTTAGTGCCGGTTCCAACGGCTAGGCGGGAGGCACTCATTAGTACCAGTTCGTGGCGAACCTTTAGTACCATTTCGTGCCACGAACCGGTATTAAAGAGGTGGTGGAATTTAGTACAGGTTGGTGGCTCCAACCGGTACTAAAGACCCCCTTCTTTAATACGGGTTCGTGCCACCAACCCGTACTAAAGGGGTGCACTGCTGCCCGCAGTGCACAATGTTTAGTCCCACCTTGCTAGTTGAGAGGAGGTCGCACCGGTTTATAAGCCCCACCGTGGCTACCGTGTCGAGCTCCTCTCTAAGCAGGCCTTTGTGGGCCTATTGCAAGTCTTCTGCCCTGTGGTGCCTACTGGGCCGTACGGGCCTGCATCCTGGCCCAACTAGAGGTTGGGTTTCTAGTCGTATGCAGGCCATGCCGGCGCAGTAGGTGGGCTGTTTTTGCTTTATTTCAAAAAAAGTACCAACCGGAACTAAAGGTCCCCCATACCACGGCACGCCTCATGCCACGTGGTGGCCCTTTAATGGGCGGTTCGTGTCGGTTACAGAACCGGCACTAAAGGGCCTTACGAACCGGTGCTAAAGCCCGGTTCTGCACTTGTGTGACCACGACCCTAACAATGGATGGCAAGGCTGCGGGCTGCTGCTCTCCACGTTCCTGCCAGGGCACATGGAGTGTCTCCGCTAGCCGGCTCGCCTATGTGGCTCTATTCGTCGGGGCCCTTGTGGGTATTTCTAAGATGCAAAGAAATTCACTAGAGTATTATGATACTAAGTGAAATTTCATTGATTAGCTAGGATATTTGGGGTCTTGGCCTCTTAGGAACTTGGGGCAATAATTGGATTTGGGGAAGAGGAAGACGATGAAAACGGGAGGGTACGATGAGTTGGCAGTGTGTTATTGGGAGAGAGAGTTAAGGAAAGGATTCAGGGATTGTTGACTTGTTTGTGCGTGACTGCTCGCTTCTTTATGGGTTGGGCTATTTCTCATGCGCACTATTTTTTCTTCAAAAATATATACAGTAGACATGCACAATGTATGCCCTCCCTGATCGGGCTGGGCCCCTAGGTCGTCACACTCGCCGCCATGGCCCAGGGTCGGCCCTACATATAGTTAATGTACTCCCTCCTTTTCGGTTTATAGGGCTCAATTCAAAAATCTCACCAATCAAGGTAGATGATAAGTGGTGGAATACTTTTTGTAGTTTGCAAAAGCACCCAATTAATGCTCTTGTTTTCCTCAAAAAATTATATTGTAACATCCCAAATTTTCAATTTGGAATGTTATACACTAGGTCATCATTGCATATCATATTTTGTTGCATTTTGGTTGATCCTAGAAATTCTACGCAACTTAAGGACCCTCGGAGAGAGTTGGGGATTTCGTTATTTTCATATTTGAGTTTTCTCAAATTTTGAAAATAGGATCATTTGATTTTATTTATTTTATCTTCAATTATTTCTATTACCAAACTATGAGAGAGGGAATAAAATGACTTTTCCAAAACAAAGAAATATTGAGGATTTAATAATAAAATCAAATAAGATTTTATTTTGGTTTTATTTGCTATTTTATTTGAATTTAGGAAAAATGCGCGTTTTTCAAAATTGTATTCAGGCCCCAAATAAATGTTCATCCTATGCGGCTTGATTTTAGAAGCCGGGGAAAATTTATTTCGGTATTTTTCGAGTCTATTTAGTATTCCTTTTGTTTTTCTTCTGAGCGTAATTATTTCAAAAAAACACGAACCAACCTATCGGGCCGTGTTCGACCAGGACACCCAGCCCGGCCGGCCTTATAAGCCGGGGGAGCCCAGCCCGAGCCACCCTGCCACCTCGCCTCGCGTGCCGCGCCGCCGAGCCGCCGCCCCGCCGCCGCGCCTCCGCACCGCACCGCCGCCCCGCCGCCGAGCCGCCGCCCGGAGCCGCCGCCTCGCCGGAGGTTGACCGCTGCCCCGCCGCCGTCGGTTTTTCGTTCGGTTTTTTTATATTTGTTTTTTTATAGATCGGTTTTTTCGGTTTAGTTAATTAGTGAGCGTTCGCTCGTTCATTCGTTTTAACGAATGCGTTCATCGTTTAGATCCAGATAACGAACATACGTTCGTTAATCTGTTCGTCGTTTTTCTTTTCTCGGATTAAATCCGTGATTTTTCTGATCACGATTCCTGATCCGGTTTTCGTTCTAGTATAACTTTTCGCTCATTTATCGGAATCAGACGATTCAAGCGCCTGGAGTTTCGTCTCGAAACCCTCTTTCTGTTTAACCAACTCAAACAAGTTTTTGCCTCTGTAAAAATAGCCCTAGATCCAGAATAGTAAACGAAGCATGTTTCTTTTGCTGTTTGTCTTTTGTTGCTTCGTTCGATTTGGTTCTTTTTGCCAACCGGAGTTCTTAAGTTGAACTTTCTGGTTAGATCTCTTAGTTGAGTTTTACATGTGCATTAGTTGAGTACTTATTGTATGCTTGTTTGTTTGCGGTAGAGTACCCGGAGTGCGCCGCTTGCTACTTCGAATCGCTAGGTTTCCCGGATCATCAGCAAGGCAAGTAACACTTTGATCATACCTCCTACTACCCAGTTTTTATTGCATTAGATGAACCCTCACACATTGCTTGATTAGGATCTAATTAAATTGTGGGTTTGGGAAGTAGTTGAGGTAGTACCTATTACCTGTTTATTATCAAACCTTTGGGAGTTATTTCTACGTTTGCTTATGCCATGCTATGCTAGTAGACGTGGATTGGGTGAGTGAAATCCATGACAGATGTGAGTTTGTTAAATCAATGGTTTTATCTAAGGTGGCAACTTAAATACACATCTGGGTGGATTGAGGCACCTGGGTATTCCAGCGATTGCCTGTTTTCTTTTGGACCGCCACCCAGGCTCAAAGGGATCATGAGATTATTCATACTAGAAACTTCCGTGTGCAGCCACAAGCTACTATGGGCTCTAGCATAGTTGACTAAGTTGTGCGAACTCTTACAGTGGTAGACTAGCAGATGTAGGGGAAAGTAGGTGTAACGGTCTATCCGATCGTAAGGTGCTAGCGCTTCTGAAAAACTATGTCTCGGTCATCCGTTTCTCAAACACCATGTAGTGCGAGAATCCCAACGAGGAGATCAAGTCTTGTGGGGAAAAGTGCGCAAACCTCTGCAGAGTGTATAAACTAATCATGGTTAGTCGTGTCCCCGGTTATGGACATCTTGAGTATCTAGTACTTGGATTATCATGTGAATCTCATCATGTTACTCTAATTAATTTGTTGGGTTTTAATGTTGATGTTTAATTGGGATTGAGAGCGTGTCTACACTCTCAATGTTTAACAACCACCATGATAGTTAAATAAAATTTATTCCTTTGCAGTAGGGAAAAATTGGCTTTACGCAAAACTGTAACCATAGAGCTTTCCACTAGCCAAATATGCATATAGAATAGCCTTATTCTTTCATTGCTCTCTATGTGTTACATTGCCAGCATATTCCATGTGCTGACCCGTTTCGGGCTGCAATGTTCGTGCTGCAGACATTTCAGACGATGAGTAAGGTGCCTTTTAGGTCGTGGTTCTATACTCACTGATGCCGTTGGAGTTGATGGACTCACTTATCTTCCAAGCCTTCCGCTGTTATCGTTATTAGATGGCCTTAAGCCATATTTATTGTAATAAGTTCTCTTTTGAGACTCGATGTAATAAGTGTGTGATTGCTACTCTGTTATAAATCCTTCAAGTACTGTGTGGTGTCAGCATTACTGATCCAGGGATGACACCTGAGCACAGAGATTGGACCGTTTGAGGTCTGGTCACTACAAGATGGTATCAGAGCACACGCTGACTGTAGGACACGACCACTAAGCTAAAGCCCTAGATCACTACTCACTCTCTTCTCATTCTGACCTCTCATCTTTTCTACTCTTTTAGGATGGCGGATGCAAGGAACAAGTTCACGCAACCGGATGAAGATACACCCTTTGGACGTCACTTGAAGGAAGTCACTAGATATCTGAACATAGGAGTACCAAGCTTCACCGGGACTTACAATGCCACTTTACCTGAAGAAGAGCGCTGGATGATTCAAGTTCAAGTTCCAGGAAGGACGTTCATGCCAGTCACTGAACCCATAGAGTTTTCCTTTGATGCACCAACATGGAGTCTAGGAAAGAGCATGGCAACTCACATCGCCATGGGACACATTGGAGAAGTTTACCGTAATGATCTCAAGGATACTATATACCAGATTTGTGGGCGCTGAGACGAGCACTGGGAGATGATCAGCACCAGGAAGGATAGATCAATTGCAGCTTTTATCCAGGAGTTAAACCAGCACATTCAACGTCAGGAGAACCAGATGTGCACCGACATGATAGATCTGAAGAAGGCGAGGACACAAATCAAGGAACTGGAGGAAGAACTCAAGGCTACACATGAAGATTATGAAGAAGAAATCAAAGTATTAGTGGAGAAGAATGATGATCTGATCAAGAAGATTGGAATATTTATGGGAGACCCTACACCAGTAGAAGAAGACGAAGAACCCAAGGAGATTTGCCCGGAAGACTACATCATCATCGACGACACCGACTCGGATCCAGACGATAGCGATGATGACTATGTTGATGAAGCTGGAGCAGATATCATGGAGTCTGCAACCGAAGAATATTTCTAGTAGACCACCCCAACAGTAGTAGTAGTAGTCCACCATGTAAATATAGTAGTCCAAGCACTTTTGCGATAGTTAGATCGATTGTATGCACTTGTTTGATTGAATGAAGTGAATTGTTTGCTTTTGCCTCATGTGCATATGGGTAGTGTTTTCTCTCTAGACCCCTCTCTATTCTTAAATCTCATCTTTTCTAAACCCTCAGATGCCTCCGAGACGTGACCCCGGATTTACCTTCCCACCTGAGCTCACCCAGTTGATCCAGCAGCAGAACACATTGATGCAGTTGCTAGTCCAGAATCAGAATCAGGGGAACAACAACAACCCACCACCACCATCACCACCTGTTGATCACTTAGCCTGTTTTCTTAGGCTGAATCCGCCGGTGTTTTCCAGTAGCACCGAGCCAATAGTAGCAGATGATTGGCTCTGCAAGACAGCAAGGGAGTTGACCACAGCAGGATGCACAGGTGCGGAAAAGGTGAAGTTTGCCGCACACCAGCTTGACGGACCCGCAGCATCATCGTGGGAGAATTTCACCGCCACTTTCCCTATTGACACTGTCACATGGGACCAGTTCCAGCAGGCTTTCCGTACTACCCATGTTTTAGCAGGATCTATGGCCATGAAGAAGCGAGAGTTTCGCAACTTGCGCCAAGGAGGACGGACAGTTGGCCAGTATGTGGAGGACTTTAGTAAGTTAGCACGTTATGCCCCGGATGACGTTGCTACGGATGCAGCTAAGCAGGAGAAGTTTTTGGAAGGACTGAATGATGAGCTGAGCATGCAGTTGATGGTAGCAACTTTCAATAACTACCAGGAGTTGGTAGATCGTGCTGTCATGATTGAAGGGAAGCAACAACAGATTGAGAATCGCAAGAGGAAGTATGGACAAGGGAAGTACAATTCAGGAGCTCAACAGAAGCCACGTTTTACCCCTAGACCGGGAGGACATTTTCAGCATACCCATGGAGGAGGTAGCTCGCACAATCACAATGGCACCAAGAATGGTAATGGGAATGGAGGAAGCAACGGCCAGAACCGCACCAACCCATCAACCCCAGCCAAGAGAGACCTGAGCCAAGTCACTTGCTTTAAGTGCCAGAAGACCAGACATTATGCCAATGAATGTCCTGAAGCCCAGAATGGAAATGGCAATGGATGCTCTGGGAAGAAGCCGAACCCTTTCAACAGGGGACAGGTGAACCACGTTAACGTGGAGGAGGTTGAAGAACAGCCGGATGCAGTAATCGGTAAGTTTTTAGTTAAGTCATTTACTGCACTTGTTCTTTTTGATACTGGTGCATCGCATTCATACATATCAAGGGGATTTGTGGATAAGTATAACCTGCCCACCAAAGTCCTTAGAACACCTATGTTAGTAAGCTCACCAGGAGCGGAGTATATGGCTAGCAAGGGATGTTTTCAAGTGCCATTGAGTATAGGTAGGCATGTGTTTCCCTCGGATTTGATCATTTTGGAATCACAAGGGTTGGATGTAATCCTGGGTATGGATTGGCTGTCGATGTATGGAGGAAACATCAATTGCACCAGTAAGTCAATTTTGCTTACCACCCTAGAAGGAAGAAGGATCAAGTATGTATCCCGGCATGTGCCAAAGAGGACTCAAGTAAATTGCTTAACAGGAGTTGTGCAGGAGGAAGTACCAGTAGTGAAGGATTTCCCTGATGTATTTCCAGAGGAGTTGCCAGGCATGCCACCGGATAGAGATATTGAGTTTTTGATTGAGCTTTTGCCAGGCACAGGGCCAATATCTAAGAGACCATACAGGATGCCCGCAAAGGATTTGGAAGAGATTAAAAAGCAGATTAAGGAGTTACTGGATAAAGGTTATATTCGCCCAAGTTCTTCACCTTGGGGATCGCCAGTACTTCTAGTGGAAAAGAAGGATGGATCGTTAAGGATGGTTGTTGATTATCGAGGATTGAATGAAGTAACCATCAAGAACAAGTACCCACTACTGATGATCAATGATCTGTTTGATCGATTGCAAGGAGCTAAGGTATTTTCCAAGATTGACCTGCGATCAGGATACCATCAGTTGAAGATTCAAGAACAGGATATACCTAAGACAGCTTTTGCCACCAGGTATGGACTGTATGAGTATATGGTTATGTCATTTGGTCTGACTAACGCACCTGCCTATTTTATGAACATGATGAACAAAGTGTTTATGGAGTTTTTGGATAAGTTCGTCATGGTGTTCATTGATGATATCCTGGTTTACTCGAAGAGCGAAGAGGAGCATAAGGAGCATTTGCGTTTGGTATTTGGTAAGCTCAAAGAACATCAGTTATATGCCAAGTTTAGCAAATGTGAGTTTTGGTTGAAGGAAGTTGGATTTCTCGGACATGTTATATCCGGAGAAGGTATAACAGTAGATCCCACCAAGGTTGACACTGTGACAAATTGGGAAGCGCCAACAACAGTTGGAGAGATCCGGAGTTTTCTTGGACTCGTAGGATACTACCGGAGATTCATTGAAAATTTCTCGAAGATTGAAAAGCCTATGACGGAGTTGTTGAAGAAGGATACCAAGTTCATATGGACTGAGGAATGTGAGGCCAGCTTCCAGGAGTTGAAGAAACGTTTGGTTACATCACCAGTGTTGATTCTGCCAGATCAGACCAAGGATTATGAGGTGTATTGCGACGCTTCACGTCGAGGACTTGGAGCAGTGCTTATGCAGGAAGGAAGAGTTGTTTCATATGCCTCACGACAGCTTAAGCCTCATGAGTTGAATTATGCTACGCATGATTTGGAGTTAGCAGTCGTAGTGCATGCATTGAAAACCTGGAGACACTTTCTCATTGGAAACCATTGTGAGGTATACACGGATCACAAGAGTTTGAAGTATATTTTCACGTAGAAGGAGTTGAATCTCAGGCAAAGGAGATGGTTGGAGCTCATCAAGGATTATGATATGAGATTGCATTATCATCCCGGAAAGGCTAACGTAGTAGCCGATGCGCTGAGCCGTAAAAGTCATGTCAACACCTTAATGGCGGGAGATTTACCAAGAGAGTTAGCCGAAAATCTTCGTGAACTATGTTTGGAGATAGTTCCGAGAGGCTATGTAGCAGCATTGGAGATTCAGTCTACTTTGATGGATAAGATCAGAGAAGCTCAAAAGACTGACAAGGAGATCGCTTCTATTAAGGAGAAAATAAGCAAAGGAAAAGCTAAAGGATTTCGTGAGGATGAGCACGATACCTTATGGTTTGAAGACCGTGTTTATGTGCCCAATGACCCGGAGATCAAAAAGTTGATTCTGCAAGAGGCCCATGATTCACCATATTCAATTCATCCAGGAAATACCAAGATGTATTTGGATTTGAAGGATATTTTCTGGTGGACTGGAATGAAGAAGGATATTGCGGAGTATGTAGCAGTTTGTGACGTATGTCAGAGAGTAAAGGCAGAGCATCAGAAGCCAGCAGGATTGCTACAACCATTGCCGATACCCGAATGGAAGTGGGATAAGTTAGGCATGGATTTTATTACAGGATTGCCTAGAACTCGTTCAGGCTATGACTCGATTTGGGTTGTAGTCGATCGTTTGACAAAGGTAGCTCATTTCATTCCAGTGAAGACTACCTATACCAGTGCTAAGTTAGCAAAGATATACATGACCAGGATCGTATGTCTGCATGGAGTTTCAAGGAGCATTGTATCAGATAGAGGAACCCAGTTTACCTCCAAGTTCTGGAATCAGTTGCATGAAACTTTGGGTACCAGGCTAGAGTTTAGTACAGCTTTCCATCCGCAGACAGATGGACAGACTGAGAGAGTCAATAAGATTTTGGAGGATATCTTGAGAGCTTGTGCACTAGATTACGGATCTAGTTGGGACGAGAATTTGCCATACGCAGAGTTCTCTTACAACGACAGTTATCAATCCAGTTTGAAGATGGCCCCTTTTGAAGCTTTGTACGGAAGAAGGTGCAGAACACCATTGTCATGGGATGAAGTTGGAGACCGACAGTTGTTTGGACTGGATCTGATTAAGGAGTCTGGACAGAAGGTGAAATTGATCCGCGATAGGCTCAAAGTAGCCCAATCCAGGCAGAAGAGCTACGCAGATTCAAAACGCAAGGAGACAGTTTACGAAGTCGGAGACCGAGTTTATCTTCGAGTATCTCCACTTCGAGAAGTTAAGCGTTTTTGGAGTTAAGGGAAAATTAGCGCCACGTTTTGTAGGCCCATACAAGGTTTTGGAGCGTATGGGAGAAGTAGCTTATAAGTTGGAATTGCCCGAAGGATTTTCAGGAGTTCATGACATGTTCCACATTTCCCAGTTGAAGAAGTGCCATGCAGAGATGGCTGATATACCGCTGAGAGATACAGTGCCGCTGGAAGCGATTCAGTTGGACAGTGATTTGACCTATGAGGAGAAACCAGTCAAGATTCTTGAGTATGCCAGCCGAGTCACCCGCAGCAAGGTTATCAAGTTTTGCAAGGTTCAGCGGAGCCACCACACGGAGGATGAAGAGACCTGGGAACGAGAGGAAGAATTGCTGAAGGACCACCCTCACCTATTTTCTAGCCAACCCGAGTCCCGAGGGGGACATTCATCTTAAGGGGGGTAGGTTTGTAACATCCCAAATTTTCAATTTGGAATGTTATACACTAGATCATCATTGCATATCATATTTTGTCGTATTTTGGTTGATCCTAGAAATTCTATGCAACTCAAGGACCCTCGGAGAGAGTTGGGGATTTCGTTATTTTCATATTTGAGTTTTCTCAAATTTTGAAAATAGGATCATTTGATTTGATTTATTTTATCATCAATTATTTCTATTATCAAACTATGAGAGAGGGAATAAATGACTTTCCCAAAACAAAGAAATATTTCGGTTTTCCGTTCGGTTTTCCGTCGGTTTTTCGTTCGGTTTTTTTAGATTCGTTTTTTTTATAGATCGGTTTTTCGGTTTAGTTAATTAGCGAGCGTTCGCTCGTTCGTTCGTTTTAATGAACGCGTTCATCATTTAGATCCAGATAACGAACGTTCGTTCGTTAGTCTGTTCGTTGTTTTTCTTTTCTCGGATTAAATCCGCGATTTTTCTGATCGCGATTCCTCATCCGATTTTCGTTCTAGTATAACTTTTCGCTCATTTATCGGAATCAGGCGATTCAAGTGCCTGGAGTTTCGTCTCGAAACCCTCTTTCCATTTAACCAACTCAAACAAGTTTTTGCCTCTGTAAAAATTGCCCTAGATCCAGAATAGTAAACGAAGCCTGTTTCTTTTGCCGTTTGTCTTTCGTTGCTTCGTCCGATTTGGTTCTTTTTGCCAACCGGAGTTCTTAAGTTGAACATTCTGGTTAGATCTCTTAGTTGAGTTTTACCTGTGCATTAGTTGAGTACTTATTGTATGCTTGTTTGTTTGCGGTAGAGTACCCGGAGTGCGCCGCTTGCTACTTCGAATCGTTAGGTTTCCCGGATCATCAGTGATACGTCTCCAACGTATCAATAATTTTTGATTGCTCCATGCTATATTATCTACTGTTTTGGACTATATTGGGCTTTATTTTCCACTTTTATATTATTTTTGGGACTAACCTATTAACCGGAGGCCCAGCCCAGAATTGCTGTTTTTTGCCTATTTCAGTGTTTCGGAGAAACAGAATATCAAACGGAGTCCAAACGGAATAAAATCTTCAGGAACGTGATTTTCTCACCGAACGTGATCCAGGAGACTTGGACCCTGCTCCAAGGAACAAAAGAGGCAGTCACGAGGGTGGGGGCGCCCCCCCTAGGGCGCGCCCCCTGCCTCGTGGGCCCCTCGTTGCTCCTCCGGCGTACTTCTTCCTCCTATATATACACACATACCCCCAAACGATCAGAAGAGGAGCCAAAAACCTAATTCCACCGCCGCAACTTTTTGTATCCACGAGATCCCATCTTGGGGCCTATTCCGGAGCTCCGCCGGAAGAGGGCCGTCATAACGGAGGGCTTCTACATCATCCTAGCCCCTCCGATGAAGTGTGAGTAGTTTACCTCGGACCTTCGGGTCCATAGTTAGTAGCTACATGGCTTCTTCTCTCTCTTTGAATCTCAATACAAAGTTCTCCCCCTCTCTCGTGGAGATCTATTCGATGTAATCTTCTTTTTGCGGTGTGTTTGTTGAGATCGATGAATTGTGGGTTTATGATCAAGTCTATCTATGAATAATATTTGAATCTTCTCTGAATTCTTTTATGTATGATTGGTTATCTTTGCAAGTCTCTTCGAATTATCCGCTTGGTTTGGCCAACTAGATTGGTAGTTCTTGCCATGGGAGAAGTGCTTAGCTTTGGGTTCAATCTTGCGGTGTCCTTTCCCAGTGACAGAAGGGGCAGCAAGGCACGTATTGCATCGTTGCCATCAAGGATAACAAGATGGGGTTTATTTCATATTGCATGAATTTATCTCTCTACATCATGTCATCTTGCTTAAGGCGTTACTCTGTTTTTAACTTAATACTCTAGATGCATGCTGGATAGCGGTCGATGAGTGGAGTAATAGTAGTAGATGCAGAATCATTTCGGTCTACTTGTCACGGACGTGATGCCTATATACATGATCATGCCTAGATATTCTCATAATTATGCTCAATTCTGTCAATTGCTCAACAGTAATTTGTTCACCCATCGTAGAATACTTATGCTCTTGAGAGAAGCCACTAGTGAAACCTATGGCCCCCGGGTCTATTCTCATCATATCAATCTCCATCACTTTAATATTGTTTTGCTATTTACTTTGCCTTTACTTTTTACTTTGCATCTTTATATCAAAAATACCAAAAATATTCTATCTATCAGATCTCACTCTCGTAAGTGACCGTGAAGGGCTTGACAACCCCTAATCGCGTTGGTTGTGAGTACCTATCGTTTTGTGCAGGTACGAGGGACTTGAGCGTGGCCTCCTACTGGATTGATACCTTGGTTCTCAAAAACTGAGGGAAATACTTACGCTACTCTGCTGCATCGTCCCTTCCTCTTCGGGGAAAACCAACGCAAGCTCAAGACGTAGCAATCAGCAAGGCAAGTAACACTTTGATCATACCTCCTACTACCCAGTTTTTATTGCATTAGATCAACCCTCACACATTGCATGATTAGGATCTAATTAAATTGTGGGTTTGGGAAGTAGTTGAGGTAGTACCTATTACCTGTTTATTATCAAACCTTTGGGAGTTATTTCTACGTTTGCTTATGCCATGCTATGCTAGTAGACGTGGATTGGGTGAGTGAAATTCATGACAGATGTGAGTTTGTTAAATCAATGGTTTTTATCTAAGGTGGCAACTTAAATACACATCTGGGTGGATTGAGGCACCTAGGTATTCCAGCGATTGCCTGTTTTCTTTTGGACCGCCACCCAGGCTCAAAGAGACCATGAGATTATTCATGCTAGAAACTTCCGCGTGTGCAGCCACAAGCTACTATGGGCTCTAGCATAGTTGACTAAGTTGTGCGAACTCTTACAGTGGTAGACTAGCAGATGTAGGGGAAAGTAGGTGTAACGGTCTACCCGATCGTAAGGTGCTAGCGCTTCTGAAAAACTATGTCTCGGTCATCCGTTTCTCAAACACCATGTAGTGCGAGAATCCCAACGAAGGAGATCGAGTCTTGTGGAGAAAAGTGCGCAAACCTCTGCAGAGTGTATAAACTAATCATGGTTAGCCGTGTCCCCGGTTATGGACATCTTGAGTATCTAGTACTTGGATTATCATGTGAATCTCATCATGTTACTCTAATTAATTTGTTGGGTTTTAATGTTGATGTTTAATTGGGATTGAGAGCGTGTCTACACTCTCAATGTTTAACAACCACCATGATAGTTAAATAAAATTTATTCCTTTGCAGTAGGAAAAAATTGGCTTTACGCAAAACTGTAACCATAGAGCTTTCCACCAGCCAAATATGCATATAGAATAGCCTTATTCTTTCATTGCTCTCTATGTGTTACATTGCCAGCATATTCCATGTGCTGACCCGTTTCGGGCTGCAACGTTCGTGTTGCAGACTTTTCAGACGACGAGTAAGGTGCCTTTTAGGTCGTGGTTCTATACTCAGTGATGCCGTTGGAGTTGATGGACTCACTTATCTTCCAAACCTTCCGCTGTTATCGTTATTAGATGGCCTTAAGCCATATTTATTGTAATAAGTTCTCTTTTGAGACTCGATGTAATAAGTGTGTGATTGCTACTCTGTTATAAATCCTTCAAGTACTGTGTGGTGTCAGCATTACTGATCCAGGGATGACACATGAGCACATAGATTGGACCGTTTAAGGTCTGATCGCTACATATATTTACCAATGCATTAATTGCAATGCATGCATGCATAAAGTACATGCATTGATCAGTTTTTTCTTAATACTTGCATGCAATGATTTAATGCACCTTGGAATCTGAACATATGATGGGGAACAACCAAATTGAGCCTTATAAAATGGAAAAATTAAAACTTTAAGATAAGCCCTATAAACCGGAAAGAAGGAAGTATATGATATACTTTAAGATATGATGCATCGATTACCCTTTTATATCCACTCCCTCTGTTTCTAATAGAAGTCATTTTAGAGATTTCAATACAGACTACATACGGATGTATATGGACATACTTTAGAGTGTAGATTCACTCATTTTGCTCCATATGTAGTCCCTTACTTGAACGGAGGGAGTAGCACAAAACACATTAAATGTGATATAGGTCATTGTAGAACTTGTAGCTGAGTATGTGTTTAATGTGCCATATTTATATACTTCTAGACAAAATTTTAGAGATTTCAATGCGGACTGCATACGGAGCAAAATGAGTGAATCTACACTATAAAATATGTCTATATACATTCGTATATATTAGTCTTTATTGAAATCTCTAAAAGAAACAGAGGGAGTAAAACAAAACACATTAAATGTGATATAAGTCATTGAAGTCTAGAAGTCTATATATGGCACATCATTTCACGCCATTCCATATCCTTTTGACACTTTTTTAAAGGCTTGATTGACCCTTTGGCTCTCGTTGGAGCGTGTAATTCAAGAATGGATGGAAGGTCCGCCCCCGCTTGATTTTTGGTGATGTTGGTGTTGTTCGGAAGCACTACATCTACAGGTGTGTTCTCTCTTTCATTTTCCTAAACTAGATTTCCTAGGGCATGTGTTATTTCAAATGAAGAACCTTGAGAAATCTTCATAAGATTTCAAAATCATACTACCAAGAGTTTTCTCTAATATGATCTTGGTCGATGCACATTCTGTGTATTGCCTTGAGGCTTTTCACAACTTATCACTTGTACACAATGATGTAAAGATCTTGTTATTGCACCATCTCTCACTCTCATGGTATTTTTTTTATTATGTTTGTGTACGCAGAGAAATGCTTGACTTCTTCTTTCAGTCGGCTGTTTGTTTGTACCAAGGGTACTTGCAAGTCTCTATGCCTGAGTCGTTTCGGTTTCCCTGGGCAGGTGATCCGCGAACATCCGTGCAGTGAATTTTTCTTTGGCAAGTGCACCTGCAAGGTTTGTGTTGATGGATAGAGCTTAATGGATATGCTAAGTGCACTTCATGTTATCAATAAATAATCCATTACATCGTGTCCTTGAATGACGTATGTTATGCATGTGAGTGTATGCTTGGGAAACAACATGGGGGACATAATGTATTCGAGAAACATGGGGGAAATAATAATATTTGATGGCATGGCCACACACCATTTGATAGCTCTGCATTTCTTAAGGGCTCATTCGGTTTGGAGGAAATCAAAACGTAAAAATTAAGAGTAGTATAGGAATTTGATAGGATGGCATTTGTCATCTTAAGGAATTGACTTGCCTCATTCCTACACGCAAAATGAGTTTTGAGTGGATGTGTAGTTTTCTCCAAAAACACAGGAAATTAGTAGTATTCCTACGAAATTCTTGTACGCATTTCCTACAAACCGAATGCATATATAGGAAATTTTCCTCCGGAATCCTTGTTTCTATGTTTTTCCTACGAAAATCCTCCAAACCGAATGAGGCCTAAGTGTTTTGAAAATCAAAACTATGGTCTTAATTACTTTGAGCTACACTAGTAGAAAACAGGGCTTTGGTCCAGGCCGGGTCAGCCCATTAGTCTCGGTTCAGTCCAGAACCGGGACCAATGGGGGCATTGGTCCCGGTTCGTGAGCCCAGGGGGCCGGCCGGGCCACGTGGGCCATTGGTCCCGGTTCATCTGGACCTTTTGGTCCCGGTTGGTGGGATGAACCGGGACCAATGGGCCTCGCTCCTGGCCCACAACCATTGGTCCCGGTTCGTGCCTCAAACCGGGACTAAAGATTAGACCTTTAGTCCCGGTTTGAGGCACGAACTGGGACTAATGGGGTTGAGACCTTTAGTCCCAGTTCGTGCCACGAACCGGTACTAAAGGTCTCATTTTCAAACTCTACCCCCCCTGGATCGCCTTTTCAGTTTTTTAAAAAATAAAAGAAAATGATGGAAATGTCAAAAAAATAAAAGAAAATAAGTTTCCCATGTGATATGTGGTCTAGTTGTTGGGAAAATTTGCAAATGTGAATTTTGACTTTATTTGCAAAATCTCTCTGAAATTTGTAAAAATGGGCATAACTTTTGCATACTAACTCGGATGAAAAAGTTTTTATATGAAAAATCATCTACTTGAAAAGTTACATCCGAATTTAACAGGACCCCGTTAAACATTTTCAAAATCCTCAAAAACCTAATAGAAAAAAAGTTATGGGGCTTTTAAGATCTAGAGTGAAAAAAATCGAAAAAATTTAAACAGTGGGCAAACTGTGGTCAAACAATGGTCAAACTAATTATTCTAGAATATTAGTGTTACTAAATAATTATTTCAGTTATTTCAATTTTGGTCAAACTGTGGTCAAACAATGGTCAAACTAATTATTCAAGAAATATTAGTGTTACTAAATAATTATTGTTTTTTAAAACAATAGTTTCAAAATAAAACTATGAAATGTGTCACTTCGTGCTCAAGAAAAATTACTGAAGGTTAATAGGATTGACATCTTAATATTGTCAGGAAAACAACAAGTGCAGACTTGGAGCGAGGGAGAATAGAACCCGAAAGTTAAGCGTGCTCAGGCTGGGGGAGTGGGAGGATGGGTGACCGTTCGGGAAGTTAGATGATTTGGAATGATGAGGGGTGATTAGAGGATAAATTGAGAAGTGATGAGGGGTGGTGATTACAGACTAGAGGTTAAAATAATTTAGAAATTTGAAAATAAAAAAATTTTAAAAAAAAATTCAAATTTTTTTTTTCAAAAAAAATCATAAAATTTCCTTTAGTCCCGGTTGGTGTTACCAACCGGGACTAAAGGTGGAGCTCCACGTGGCCGCGCCCTTTAGTCCCGGTTCTGGATTGAACCGGGACTAAAGGGATAGGCATTAGTACCGACCCTTTAGTCCCGGTTCCAGAACCGGGACTGAAGGCCCTTATGAACCGGGACTGAATACCCCTTTTCTACTAGTGCTATTTGGCCTCCACAAAAAGCTTTACTCCCTTCGTTTAGGTGTATAAGTCACTTTATGAAAATCAGGTACTCCCTCCGTCACAGTTTAGAAGGCACAGTTAAATTTGCGTGCGTTTCCACAATAGACAAGGTTTAGGACGCATTGCATTTATTTCTAGTAGCTAATTAGTACTCCGATATACTATTTCTATATGCATGCATAGTATGAATGCTATTTTTTAGCCCATCTCACAACCAATAAATAATCACCTAGGTCTCAGAGAATTTCCAAGCGCGCCTTCTAAACCGTGACGGAGATAGTATTCCCAAATCACCTAGGCACCTTACATTAATTGTTTTCTTGTTTTTGTCCCATCTCGTTTGACTACTCACCCTCTTCTCTGGTTATTAATTAGGGGTTAATTGCTAAATAAATGACAGCACTGGTTAGTCAAAGGAATCAAGTCGGCCTGCATGCGAGGGATTTAATTCTTGCATGGGCTAGCCAAACATTCATTGTTGAATATTTGGCTGGTCATGGGGTACAGCTATTGAATGGTTTTCATGTTGATTTTTTTGCCTCGCCTAATCCTTAGCCACCTAGATTGTGGAGCTCCTCCTAATGTGACTTACTCCCTTCATCCGATGAAAATTGTGCATTTAGAAATTTCAGGAAAAATTATGAAATGGAGTAAAAAATGCATTCAAAAGATGCAAGTCACCATCTCTTTCCTTTTTAATTACCTAACCTTTAAAGAGCTAAGTGCATGTAAAAATTAAAGAGATCATGCGTAGAATGTTATTGATCTTGATTACCGTGTGATGAGAGAAAAAAAATTCTACTTTAAAAAGCATTCGAAAGATAGAAGCATATTTTTTTATGGACAAATTTTAAAGTCAAATGTACACTCTTCACCGGACGGAGGGAGTACTATACACCTAGACGGAGGGAGTAATATTTATCCAAAGTATTTTCTCTATCCAACGTTCTCGTTTTTCTAGCCTGCTCGGTTTTCTGCTTCTTCCTCGTTCGCTCCCGAGCCCGCTGTCACCTTGTGCGATTCCTTTGGTGCCAGCCGGCCGACGACCCGTCGAGCCACCTCGCCAATTAACTGAGGCGTCGAATCATGACCAGGCATAGTTCAAAAACAGTGAACAGCATGAATACAAAAGCCCAGGCAAACCAGAGTAACAAGCTTGTGAATGAGATAACAATTAGATTGCCTATGAGCTATGAGCTTGATTGCAGCATGCAAAGACGGGTTCAGTTGATGAGTTCAACAGCTGGTGAGCATAGTCATGTGCAATTCCATTCAAACTCCTGGATATGTGGAATATGTTTGGGTCGCTCCGTTAGAATTGCGATGAAAGGCCTTGATGATGGACTGCTCGAGCGCACTCATCCTTGATGGACACAGTGTTCTGTCCAGCGGCGCACTCCTTAGACGTAAGCTGAGCATCCAGCAGAAGAAACAAACTTTCTAGTATGCACATCAGGAAACAGGGGGGATACAAAAAAACATGACACTGTCAAGCATTACTGCTTTGCTGAATATCACAAGCGACCACACCATCTTCCTCCCCCTTGCCATGCTTCCATTTTGCAGAAATCAAGAAATAAATGATTACACATAACTTTTACAAATCAATTTTTACAGTTCACTATGCAAGTTCCAATCAATCTATCAAAAAAATCACATAAACTGCCTGAAACACACGCACTCACACAGATCACACAAATTCAGTTAACATTAGTGTCCTACCCCCACGAAAAACAAACGGTCAGAGTGCTTCCATATACACAACTCAAAATCGGCCTCTTAGCTTCTACCAAATCCCGCTTTATCTTAATCGTTCTATACTGAATTTTCTACCACGTGGCCGTCTAAACTGTGCAATCACTAGGTTCCCTCGCCCATGCTCTACCACCTCGCATCACAGGCCACTGGCTTACGACCTGAGTGGCCATTGTCATCGCGATAACTTTCAGTTTGTCATTCACTCATTTGTGCAACTCCAATGCCAGTGAATTTCATACCTCATCAAAAGAACAGAGCAGCATTGAACAGTACACAAAAACAGGGAGCACTAGATGAACCTTCACGTCCATCCTGGCGCCTCCGGATTAACCCTGTCTGTAGACTGCACGGGAAGTGGATCCTTTAACATCAAGAAGAGAAGTCATCTAAGCTACAATTTTTTAACTTTCCTCCTTCACATTCATAAGATTAAGGCTAAAATAACTTAAATTAATTTGTAAATTACAAATCTATTGTATACATTTACAAAAAATACACACAAACAAAATTATGATGCAATAAAATTAATTTTAAATTTATTTACATGAACAGTAACCACGCACATAACCTGCTATAGTAGATAACTACATTATTTGCTACCGTGCCTCTGACTTTCCTTCTTTGTTTTGCACTAGATCACACTGTAGCTTAGGTGACTTTCCTCCTTAATTTTAGAGGATCCACTTCCAACTGCGTGGACCTTGCTGGTGAACCTCCCTTCCGCCGTCTCCCGTCCACCTGAGCCATATCGTCCTCGGCGGGCTCGCTGCCAGAGTCGTGGCCAGACTTGGTCATGGCGGAGGGGGCGGAGAAATTAGGAGAGGAAGTGGAGGAGACGGGAGGGGTGCAGAGGGGGTTTTGTGTGGGGGTGGGAGAGGCGCCGGCCATAGCAGGCTGATTTGACGTGGCGGCAGTGTCCAAGCGTGTTCAGGCCTTTGCATATCCGCCCTAAATATGAGTTGAATATGAGGGTTCTTGAGCAGCCCGGGCGTTTGGGCTGGTTATGAGAAGCCTAGTTGGGTGCGGTTTTTGCATGCCGGCTGTCCGCCTGTGTGATTGGGACCGATGTGGAGGGTCGGGTTGTAGATGTTCTTAGTGTTTTCTCGGGAACAGGGTAGGCACTCTGGATTTGTAGTAAGGCTGATCGTAATGGAAGTATCATAATTAGTATCATGCATGCCAACTAGGCAATTTAGATAATGTGGCATAGAATTAAATAAAGAAAAAGAAGGTTGAGTATCATATTATAATACCGTATCATAATAAATGATACACTACTATGTGTCATGCATGACAATAAATAAAGTCATCTATGATACTCCCTCCATTACAGTTTATTAGGCGCAACTCAGAGGGCTCTGGGACCTAGGTGTTTTCTAATTGGAAGGAAAAACGGAGCCAGTTAGCTGTAGATGCGCCTAATCAAATGTAAAATTGACGCATAGTACTCCCCGTCCATTAAACTGATTGCATGCACCGGTTTCCTTCTTTTCCCCCTGGCGTTCCTACTCTGCATGCACCGGACCGAGTACTTTCCTTCCGCATGCATTTCTTCCGCGCGCGATTTCTACGCCGCGAGTTTCCTTTCGCGCGCGATTCCGCGCCTGATTTTCCTTCTGCGCCGCGCGCGAGTTTCCTTCTTGGCCGCCTGATTTTCCTTCTACGCCGCGCGCAGTATAAGTAGCTATGGCGATGGATGTTCACGAACAGACGGCGCTCATCTTCGGCTTCCTCCTCTTGGCCTCCTCGGTCCAATGGCACGGACGCAGCAAGATGAATCAGATCGCCGGCTTCCTCCTCTTGGCCTCCGTGGGCTGTCTAGGGTTGCTTTCCAACCGAGAGCGCAGCCGCCCGGAGGACTTCCTCCTCTTGGTCTCACCGGACGAGCGAGAGTTCCATCCATCTCCATCGGCACGGCTGGGTTCGACCATCTTCCTCCTCCAACGACTTTGCCTCGACGGCGCGTCGGCCTCGCACGCCCATCTCGCCCTCCGGCACCTAACGAGGCCGGTTCGTCGAACTGGAGTGGCTCCGTCGGCAGGGAAGGTACAGACAGCGGCGGCGGGGCCGGGATCGCAAGTTCTACGTTCGTGGGCTTCACGTTTGGCAGCGGCGGGATCTCGTTTGGCGGTGGCGGCGGGATCTCGTTCGTCGGCGGGGCAGGTACAGGCAGCGCTGGCGAGTCACTAGGCTTCACGTTCAGTGCAGCCAGCACAGAAGGTAAACACTAATGTTCTACCAGCTCCTATGTTCGTCGGCGGGGCAGGTACGGCGCGTCGTACTGTGTTTGCGTTTAGTGCACTAGTGCATGCGTTTAGTACCAGCTCCATGCACTAGTGCATGCGTTTAGTACCAGCTCCAAGCACTAGTGCAGGTACGGCGCGTCGTCCTGTGTTCATGTGTTCGTCGGCGTTGCCAAAACTGCAATGTTTTAAAACTGCAGATCGTTACCAAAACTGCAGTGTTTGCTGCAGGAGTACTAAAACTGTTGTGTTCTAAAGCTGTTCTCTTCTCACGTTTGTGTTCTAAAGGAACTGGTGGACACAATGGTTTGGATGTGATGAACGGAGAGAACGCAACTGGTTCGGGCATTGGCTATCGAGGAAGTGGATACAACCCAAATTTTGCCCATGCCGACGAATACCCTCCTAGTCAAAAGGCTGTACAAACCCAAAAACAACCAATCGATTTGAGTAAGCATATTTACAGCATAGTTTTGTTTCCATATTTTTTGTTTATCTAATTATTTTTCCTACGAATCTAGATGTTCTGTCGAACAAGGAGACAAGAAGACAGTACAATACAGATGACAAGCGTCACATATATGCTGAGATCATTAAACGTAATGGTACGGGTATAAGGTTGAAGCATGGTGTTTCTAAAGCTGTTGCACTAGCTTGTGATTGTCCTAGGAGGATAGTGCAAAGGGTATGGCGGGAGGCTAAAAAAGGTGGCGGCATTACTGGGGTCAAAAACAATCGGAAGCTCAAATCAGGAAGGAAGAGGATTAATTTCGACATAGATGCATTGGAGGCCATCCCACCTGGAGAGAGAACAACATTAGAACAAGTTGCTGGACATTTGAACTTGTCAACTACCACTATTTGGCGGAGGTGAGCGTTATACTATCAGATTGTTGTCAATTTTCTACATGTCAACATTCTTTTATTATATGGAGGTGAGTGTTATCAACGAGATATTTTTGATATTTTGTTGTAGGTTGAAGATGAAGGAAATTAGACGAATAACAAGTGAATTGAAGCCTTCTTTGATTGCTGCAAACGAAAGGGCTCGTGTGGAGTATGCTCTTATGCATCTTGAGCGAAGTAGCCTAACATCCCAAGGCGGTATTAATCCCACATTTAGGGCTGATATGGATGTGGTTCATATAGATGAGAAATGGTTTTATCGCACGCGGAAGACCCAGAACATGTATTTGAGTCATAGAGAGGAGGCACCACACCGGGAATGTAAACATAAAAACCACATTCAAAAAATTATGTTCTTGTCCGCAATGGCTAGACCAAGGTATGATGCTCAAGGCAATTGTGTATTTGATGGCAAGATTGGGGTTTGGGCTTACACAGAGTGGGTGCAAGCAAAAAAGAAGAGTCAAAATAGGTTGGTACTTGTTCTTGTTACTACTCCTACTTTCTGCTAAATTTTTATATGCACATTATTTACTTGTTCTTTATTTCTATATTCTTAGGTTGAGGGGAGCATGGGAGTTGAAGCCCTGCGATAAAGTGGACAGGGAGAAAAGTCGGGAGTACTTAATGAAATACGTACTGCCGGCTATAAAGGAAAAGTGGCCTGAGAGTGATAGATGGAACACCATCTACGTACAGCAGGACAATGCTAGGACTCATATAAAACCAGATGATCCACTTTTTTTGCAGGAAGCTGCAAGGGGTGGTTGGGATATTAGGATGATATACCAACCACCTAATTCTCCTGACACAAACATATTAGATCTTGGTTGGTTTGCCTCAATTCAAGCAATGTTCCATAAAAAGATGCCCAAGACTCTACCCGAGATTGTCGCAAAGGTCTTGCACCGATTTGAGTATTTTATGTTATTTGTTCAAGATATCTACTCCCATAGGTTAATGTTATGAACTGATTGAGTTTTTTAATTTTATGTGTAATAGGTTAATCAATCCCTTGCTGAGTACCCCATCAAAAGCTTAATAGGATCTGGTTGAGTCATCAAGCATGTATGAGAGAGATCATCAAGCACAAGGGTTCTATGCACTATGCAGTTCCTCACTTGAAGAAAAAAGCACTAGAGAGACAAGGATGTCTCCCTGTTCGTTTGACAGTTGACAGAGAATATGTTGAGCAGGCAATTGAGCACTTGAACTCAACATGAGATGTAATGGCAGATTTTCAGTAGCACTTGAACTCAACATGAGATGTAATGGCAGATTTTCAGTAGCACTTGAACTCAACATGAGATAATACTCCTACTAGTGAGCGAATGTACTGTTTTGAACTCAACATGAGATAATACTCCTATATGCAAGGGGCGGCCATCAGGTTCATAGATCATGCAGTAGCTTTTTTTTTTTGCGCAAATCCTATGGTATACTTCATTGCTATTCCCCTTGATTACTTTGTGAATAATCCGCAGGTTCACTCATACACTTTTACATATTCTATCACCAAGATAAGCTCATAATAAGATTATATAAAACCATATTCGTACTCACTTTCTTACATAAACTTGAAGCATATAAAACCAGTACAACTCACTTTATTTTCATCATCCGGCGAATCTAAACTTGACTATCCGGCACATTATGCGCTTTCTTTTCGTCCTCTAGATAGATAGATGGGTTGCGACGGCACCTTATGCATACCCCTTCTTTGTTTATCGCCACCGTAGTCGCACAATCTTTGCACCAAAAGTTGTCACACAGGCAAGGATTTCCGCAAGCCTCGCAAGAACGCAAATCTTTTGGTACCGGGAGCCTACATCCTAAGCAAAGGAATATGGAAGGCTCACCGCGGATGCCACACTTGAGGCACAAAGCCGGATGAATGCACACCTCGCAAGTTGATGTCGGGTTGGAGTAGGTTCTGTGTGACACATCTTGCACGAGGTTAGCGGTGCGGACGTACCTAGCCGAAATCCTTGCATCTGTAGCGTCGACATTGGTTGCACGATCCACTCTATGAAAAAGATCCTGGATGTTTTTATCAACCCTCTGAAATTCATCCTCTAGTTCTTGTACTTGGCCTTGCGTGATCTGCACATCGCCATCCACCTCGACATGGACGGCATCCACCTTGCCCTCCACCTCTCCTTCTCCATGGACGCCCTCCACCTCTCCTTCTCCATGGACGCCCTCCATCTCTCCTTCTCCATGAACCTCAACTTCCTTCTCCATTTGGCTTCCACCTCGCTGGTTCAAGGAATAGCAAAGCAAATGGCTCTTCTTTTATACACCAAGGAATGGGGATGCGGTGTGAAAAGGAGATCAAAAGCTGCTGCATGCAAATCCTTCTCCATTCACACCTCAACAAAAACTGACGTGTTCCCACTTGCATGCAGAATTGGAAGGAGAAAGGAAAGAGAGCACCGCATGCACCAAACGCCACAATTAATTCTGTGATTAATGAAACACGCCTTAAATCTCTCCTATTCTGAAAAATCAAGGATTTGGAGATGCGCCCAACAAACAAAAATGAAGGGAGTACTATTATATGATACAATGAATTAGAGAGGTAATATCTTATACTAGTATCATATACATGATACTAATTTACGATACTACAACCCGATCGCACAAAAGCAAGTGACTTATTTTCCCTCGTACGCACACTAACTGAGACTAAGCCGGCTACGGCTCTTGCTAATTTAGAGAAGACGACCCGGTGCCAATGCCATTGCATTCAGCAATCCCGGCCAGCAACAACGGAGCCTCAACTACGTCATTATGTGAGGTCGCAGCTGGTTGTTTGAAGAGAGGCACGTACTCTCCATCCTCGTCGTAAGAGTGCGAGCACTCCCAGACCCCGACGATCTCCACGGGGACGACGCTGGCGGAGCCGTCGCGGTAGTAGACCCGGAGCTCGCGGGGGATCTCCCGGGGGTGCTCGAGCTGGAGGACGACGCGGACGGCGGAGCGGCCGGGCGCCGCGACGCAGCCGGGGTCGATCTCGCGCACGACGCCGAACCTGCGGCAGTTGTCCGTGGCGTGCGCGCCCGTCCGCTGCTCGGCAGGGTAGCCGTGCAGCGCGACGTGGGCCATGCAGCCGCCGGAGACGTCGAGGACGGTCCGCACGGGCACGAGCCTCACCGTGGCGCCGTCGAGCCGGAACGGCTGCCTGCGCGCGGCCGCCTCCCGGTCGCGGGGCGTGCGGAGCAGCACCGGGACGCCCCGGCAGCCGGGAGCGGGAGGGAGGAGCTCGAAGTTCTGCGGCAGGTCCAGCGCCATGGTGCGGAAGACGAGGCGGATGAAGGGGCCCTGGTCGCCCGCGCGGCACGGCGGGGTGATGCACGCGTACGCGACGCGCCGCGCGTAGTGCACCCCCGGGCTGTCCGGGTCGCCGTTGAAGTAGAGCTTGACGCCGGAGTCCGGGAAGGGCGCGTGGGCGAGGCCCCGGACCGCGGTCGCCGCGGCGGGGACCTCCGGGCCCTTGAAGTGGCAGACGGTGGCCGGGCGGTCCGACTCGGAGGGGACCTCCAACGCCGTCGCGCCCTCCGGCAGCAAGGCGTCAGCGGGCACGGGCGGCATCGTGGGCGGCAGTGGACTGGAAGAAGCAGTGGGAGTGGGGTGGGGTGGAAGGCAGAGGAGTGGGAGTGGTGGCGGTGGTTTTATTGGCACGTTGGTTGGCGTTGAGAGGAAGGAAGAGGGCTGGCTGTCAGACGCGCGGAGAAACAGAGCATGAGGACGCGCCGCTCCTCTTCCTTCCACTTCTTCACCTCACCGCTTCTTCCAGTACGGTACAGTGGACCGGTCGTTGATCTGGTTATCCATGCTGGATGACTAGAAAGAGGAACATGCCAAGGTACCTTGTCCGCACCAACAACTTACAACAAACAGATTAACTAAACGGAAAAGGATGTCATTTTTATTTTTGATGAAGTCCAAAAAATTCATTCCTCTAAATAGCAGAGCTTATACAACGATGTCTATGTATGTACCCTACCACTTCTACTATACACATATACACACTAAGTATATAGATTGCCGCTTCTCTCTTGCAGCAGCATAAACGGCCGTCTGCCTAACGTTTCTGGAAGTTCAACACCTTGATGGAGTAGCCGAACACCAAGAAGAAGCCGATGACATACGCGAAATGCGCGAGCACGACATACCCAAGGAAATCGTGCTTGATGCCCATATTGTCCTCCAAGAATTGCTTCACCACCGTGGGGCTCCCGCCGGGGACCGACAGACGACTGGTGTTATCGCCAAACTGCGACCCGATGACGCCATAGATGGTCCAAGACACAGGGTTCGCCCAGTAGTACCACCTCCACCAAATTGGTAATAACTGCAACAATAACCAACCAACCATCATCACGATCCTCAGTCAACAAATCTAGTTAATTAATCGACACGCGACACAGGCAGGTTAATCTTGGCTTACTTACCGGTCTCGCAACGAGGAACCCAGCAAAAAGGTTCCAAAGAGGGAGTATAAAGGCTATGGGTATGTTTGCGAGCATGGAAGATGAGGTCAACGCCACCAGCATCATGCCAAACAATGTGAAGTAGTTGAAGCATGAAATTATAAAGAAAAGGAAATAGAAGAACTTTGCAACTTTCCACTCATATCCAATCATCACATAGATGGTGACTGTGTACTGAATCCCCTGCACGATGTTGTAGATCATCTCCACGCATGTCTGTACGAATCAAAAAATTGCACAATCTTTAGAATCATACCAACTTTGGAATTTGCACTCATTATATTTTGAATAGGATGGGCCCTTTCATCTACACAAGCTCAATGAATCTAAACAACAATCAAAATGTGTATCAAATTAAGACCGACTAATTACCTGAGCTAATGCATAGGATAATGGAGAGTACATCCCAGCCGCCTTTTCACGGTAGAAAACAGTTCGCTCGATTGACACAACAGGCTGAACTGTGATGCAGTTGGCAGACCCAAGGAAGAAGACAGCAGCATAAGTGGCTCCAAGTAGATTGGACAAATCTTGTGGTGAGTCTCTGCCCACAAATCAAACATATGCAAAAAAAGCATTAGTGCCTCCATAGAAGCTAATATATAATCATTTGAAAGTCCCAACTACAGCAAAATAAGATCATACATTTTTGTCCCCTTCTGCCAAAACACTGTGCCAAATACAAGGCCATAGATCATCGTCATAAGAAAGCGCATGGCGTTGTGGGGTGGATTCTTCCAGTAAGATCTGTATTGCTTCCAGAAGTTTGCAACACATTGATTGTAGAAATTCTGAGAATACTTCGTAGGAAATGAGAGATCTTCATAGCCAGGTGGGGGAATGCTTAATTCCTTTATAAGTTCTTGGTTTTTCCTGGTCATATTTGAGAAACAGGAACTCAATGTTGATATTAGAAATGAAAACAACTGTAATTTTGGCACAACATTTCAAGAGAATATGTACTTTTTTAAAAGGAATTAACAGCCAATGGATAAAAATAGTGAAGGGTTGCTCTCAAGTTCAACGAATGAGGCTACTTACCTATAAAGATCAGAATTAGCATAAATTTCAGCAAAATTTACGTTCAGGCGAGCCTCAGCTAAAGGGGAGCTAACTTCCAGCATCCATGTTGCAGGATTATATCCTTCTGTGATCTTTTCAACACCTGGAATTGCCTGCAATGCAATGACAACCTCTTGTGTTAGGTTTTTCACTTTTCTACACCTACAAGGAGTTCAAGGCCTGTTAAGTCTTCAGTGACTTTTTTCTAAGCCCACTGGTCATATTTGTAAGCAGGTTATCCGTTCAATTGCAAATTAATACAAAACTTGCTGCCCCAACTCAACATGTAAACCAAGGAAACTGACCTCAAAATATTCAACTAATTTGTGAGAGTGCTGACCAAGTTCACCAGCATAAATAACTCGTCCTCCTCTTTTCATAAGCAGAAGCTATAAAAGGAACCAACAGTGAGTTATTTTCATTTTCTATATATATATCTTGTGTGTGTGTGTGTGAGAGAGAGAGAGAGAGAGAAACCTCATCAAAAGACTCGAATATATCGATGCTGGGTTGATGGATAGTGCAAACCACAGTTCGCCCAGTGTTCACTGTATTTCTCACCGCCCGCATTACAATTGCCGCGGCTCTAGCATCAAGACCAGAAGTTGGCTCATCCATGAATATGATTGAAGGATTTGCTACCAGCTCCACGGCAATTGTCAGTCTCTTTCTTTGTTCAGTCGATAACCCGTCCACTCCAGGGAGACCAACCATAGCATTACGCAACACATCAAGCTCCACAAGAGTCATGACTTCCTCCACAAACATCTGCGAGAGTGAAGATTAATTTCTTTAGATGGAAGTAATTACAGTTTGAAGCTTCAAATATAAAGAACACCGCATCTTTACTTGAGTCTGAAACGTGGATTGAATGAATATACCTTTCTCGTATTTTCGTCGACGTCTGAGGAAAGACGCAGCCAGGCAGAGTACAGAATGGATTCATACACAGTAACATTCGGTGAATGGATATCAGTTTGTTCACAATAGCCACTCACGCGGGCAAAAGTTTCTTGTCTTTTAGGGTAACCAGAGAGGGTGATACTTCCTTCAATAGATCCACTAGTTTTCCTTCCTGCCAGGACATCCATTAGAGTGGTTTTCCCAGCTCCACTCACACCAACTAATGCTGTTAGAACACCAGGCCTAAAAGCACCACTGATATCAGAGAGCAACTGGAGACGACTTTCTGTGAATCCTTGCTCTCTCATTTCCTGAAACACAAGTTGAGAGATTTTATGTTAGGCCTAAAATATTTTCCGTTCACATCTGCAGATAATGTTATCATACAGGTGATGAATCTATGTCCTAACACGATATGTGATTAGAAAGATAGGTAGGCTTACTGCAGGCATGTCCACGTAGTAGTTTACATGGTTGAAAGAAAGTGAAAGAGGCTGGAAAGGCAAGGTGATTTGTGACCGAGTTGGCCTATTTGTGGCTTCATCTGCAGAAATTGCAAGTGAAGATAGTGACTAATTAGCATTATTGTTAACGGCTTCAAGTGGCTTGATTAATAAATACTAGTACAAGGACTGCAGTAGTGTAATGAATACTTAAGAACTCACCTATAAGTATTGAAGTGTTTGTCTCATTCTCATTCTCCTCATCTGAAACTGTGTTTGAGCTGCTGCCAACTGGATGAGAACAAATCATATATAGTGTAAGTACCTTGCTCACTAAGGCTCCAAACAATAATGTCAACCAGAAGAAAAAAAATGGTACTCACAGCTCAAGTACGTAAGTGCCAGAAGGTACAGTATGTTGAATAAAATAGTGAATCCTACAATGGCTCCAATGGAAACCCAAAATCCCGAATCTCTAGTAAAATAGCCTTTGGCTTTAAGAATAGCCTCGCCTACTGTTTGTGCATCGATAGATGTATCATTGTTTGGCTGTAGTAAAAAAGAAAACGTCCAGCATTAGTTGAGATGTCATCACCTTTACAACACTAGGATATGGTGATCCCTTCACTGTCCGAGTTAGGAGAAACTAAAAAAAACAGGGTCCTAAGAAAAACTTACGTTGGCCCACCTACTTGAAAGGAATTCATTGACGGATATTGCATTCTGGCTGTACATCATAGGAGATGCCCAGTAAGCCCAAATCCACCATGGTCGGATGTCACCTATGCAAATCAAAGTTAAGGATGAAGAAGGCTTATGTTCATCCATGCAAATGAGATGCGGATAGCTGATATATCATGCCTAGCTTGTCATGACAGGGTGCTTACCTCTAGGTATGACAAATCCTCCAAATATGAAAATAAGAAGGATCACAAACATCCCCAAGGTGTTGGCCACAACCATTGATTTCAAAACAGCACCAAGAAATCGGAACAGACCCATTGCCATTTGGTGAGTAGCGAAAAAAGCTAAAAGCATACGAAAGAACCTGCAATGAGCAAATAGATGAATAATAGAGTTATGAATTCAAAACTTAAATGCAAAAGTTGAAGTGGGCACAAGGATGATACGCGGATCTATACCTTCCTGCAGCAGGTGCAAAGCCCATTACATAGTACGTGAGGACGACCCATACTATGGACTCCACAAGCGAAACAGGAACTTTTGTGATGATGTTTACCACTCCAATGGTCCATGGAGGAAAGAACAAGAAATCCCTCTGTTTGTAGAACGTAGGAAGCATTTTAATAGTAAATTGTAGCTCAGCAAACCCATTGAATAAGACGGTCATTAAACTGAAAGTCAAAGCACCAAAGAATTTGCTGCTGTCAGAAAACTGCCCATATGGCATCTTTGTTCTGAGGAACACAGTCATGGCAATAAGCCCAAGGATGACCAACTGGGCAACCTTGAAGATGTAGATGAAGGAGTTGCGCTTCATCAATAACTTCTCTCTTGACAAAACTGTCTTGAATGACTCCCAGCTGGATTGCCCATACTTATTGGTGGTCAACGCAGCAGGATGAGTTTTGGACTTGTCGAAAGGAATTTGCAGCTCCTTGAGCATCTGCTGGCCTACATGGAATGACTTGAAACGTTCAGCAAACTCTGGGACAGACATGTGACGATACTGCTCCTGGTCAAGGTACCAGTACTGTTGCTGGTCTTTCTTGGAAGTGACCTCTTGAAGAAAGTCAGCAACTCCTTTCCTTTCGGGGCATTGAAAACCAGCAGATTCAAAGAATTCCAAGATGTTTTCGCGTGGCCCATGGTACACTACGTATCCTTCTGATAGCAAAATAATGTCATCAAACAGGTTGTAGGTCTCTGGCGGTGGTTGTAGGAGGGAGATCATCACGGTCTCATTCATCACATGGACCAATTGTCTTATGTATTTCACAATCTGAAATGTGCTAGAGCTGTCCAAACCAGTGGAAATTTCATCCATGAACAAAGCCCTTGCAGGTCCTGTTAACATCTCCCCTGCCATGGATATAAGTAAAAAAATATTCAGATGGGCGTAATATGAATTAAGTAAGAAATTCCTTTCAACAATGAATGGAAGGGTTGAGCTTATTCTTTCTATGTATGCATGCATACCAGTTGTTACACGCTTCCTCTGCCCGCCAGAAACTCCTCTGATCATCTCATCACCAATGGGCATATCGGCACAAATGTCAAGCCCAAGAACCTGACAGTGAGGTTTTTCTTAAGACTCAAATGGGAAAAAATTGCTAGAGAGTTGCATGTAATTGACAGAACAGTCGAAATCTCACCTTGAGAGTAAGATCGGTAACAATATTACTCTCCTGCCCTTGCACCGCAGTAGCTTTCATATAAGCATCAATCTCGGGATCTGGCTTTATGCCAGCTTCGCGCTCCCTGACAGCGAGCTCAGCGAGCATGTCATATCTGGCACCGATGCCTAAGCACCGCCTGGAGAAATCCAGTGTCTCTCTTACGGTCATCTCTGCGTTGTGGAGATCGTACTGACTAACATACGCACTGGTCCTTTCAGGGTAGAACTCCTCAAATGTATGGCCACAGTAAGTGATGCTGCCAGACACCTGGGTGTGTTGCCATATCCATACGATGATTATTTATTTTTGTATACGCGGCCATAATGCAGAAGAAAAAAAAAGATTAGTTCAAACCTTGAGGGCTTTGTCGAGCTTCCCAGTAAGTGCTCGCATAAATGTGCTCTTTCCTGAAGATGGAGGTCCAAGCAGAAGGGTCATCCTGAAAAACGCCATGCATGTTAAAATACTTGCTTATTTGGCTTCAAAAGGTACAGTTGATCAGTCTACTCTTTTTTTTTTTACTTTTTCCGATCACATTTAGAGGAAAGCAAGAAGAATGATGAGTGAACATTGTTGCTGATTCCGCCAAGATACTGAAAACTGATCTTGACAACGGATACTTGCAGGCAGGAAGAGTAATGATGGCAGGACTTTTTACCTTGATGGTTTGATGATGCCATTGACGTTCTGGAGTATGTTGATGGTCCTCTTGTTCGAGGAAGCAAGTCGGCCGACGAGACCCTGCCAGCATCATATATATCGTTGTGTAAGCAAATCATCATTACCCTACTAATTAAATCCATCCTTGCATACAAAAAGCAGGAGTAAATGAGAGAGACCAAATGTGAATAACCGATACTGCACGGCAAGCCATGAAAGGATGGGCAGGGGAATGAGGCTGGCTGGCTGGGATTAGGGAACGAATCGTCAAATCCGCGAGCACACGCTCACAGGCATTTCGTCGAACACCTCAATGACGCTCGGCGCGAGAAGCCATTAGAGTCCTGAGACTCGCCGCCGACCCGCCCTCTAGAGCTGATTGATGGGTGTCGTCATGGCTTGCGGCTAGCCAGGCTGAATTTTGGTCTCCCCTGCTGCCCCCCGAGGAGCCCCGCAGGAGTGGGCGTGGCACCACCAGACCAGAGTTGAACGCCCTCACCAGGACGTCGTCGTTGACTTTCCAAATGAGATGCTGCCCTCCCATCGGCACCGCCGCCACGAGCGAGTTCTCCATGGTCTGATCTGGTAGTGGTATGCATTGGGCTTGGGTGGATCAGGGCCGGATCGGGAGGGGAGGGGGGGCGGGGGGGGGGCGGCTCGTAGCTAGTGGCCCATGTCAGAAAAAATAGTCAAAGGCATGGCCTTTCAGCCTTCACGTACATGCACGGGATCGCAAGCCGAAAGAGCAGCAGCGGCAGGATTAGCGACAGCCACGCCCTGATTAGCGATCGCTTCCTTCATCCTACACGTAGAAAAAAAAAAGACAACGATCTGCTATCCCTAATCCCTTCACGACTTGACCTAAAAAAACTGCGATCGTGATTTCCCTACCTCCCAGCCCTAGGCCGCCGATGCCCGACGGCGGACGCCGACACGCCATACTGCAGGTCTGCCGCCTGGCTCTTGCTAATTCCGAATTCCCTTCTCCTATTCTCCTTCCTAACCCAGTCCACCGCTGATTTCAGTCCAGGGGGCCTCATCGTCACGCTTGGTCAATTGCTCTCCGACTTTACGCGTTGCCAATAGCACACGGACTGATGCTATGCTATCATGGATTCGACCATCAGAATCAGGTATATTAGATTGGGATTTGCCGTTCCTTGATGTGTATATGGTACTGTCTAATAACCGGTGCAAAAAATACATTTTCAGGATTGTGTGTTAGTATGCCGCCGAGAAACAAGACGCATGCATCGGGAAGCAATAAAAGGAAAAGGAAGAAGGCCGTTGATAAATTTTTTCAATCATAGATTGTTGCACAAAATTTGCTAAAACACTCTCTCTTGATGGTTCATCTGATCTTGAGGTATATGCTCTTATTTTTGAATTGAAGATTATGAGATTCACTTTGCCAAATGGCTTAATGTTTGCTATGGAGATTTTTGTGCATGTGAGAGAAGTTGATTATTATCCAAATATCTTCATTGCTTATCGCATCTTATTTACTGTGTCTGTGACGGTCGTATTGGCTGAAAGAGGTTTTTCAAATCTGAAATTGTTAAAGAATTATTTGAGGTCAACAATGACTCAAAAGAGGTGGTTTGACTACCTTATGCATCGACAAGAAATTATTGGATGAGATTAACATCGACCCCATCATAAGTGACTTCGCATCGAGGAATATTAGAAGAAAATTTTAAGGTAACATTTATAAATTATTTGATACGCATACTAATTTTCAATGCATTGAAGTGTTATTAATATTTTTTTCACATACACACACACACACACACACACACACATATATATATATATATATTCATTTTTATTACTATGATGTGTTTATTAAGGGCCCCGAATTTTAGTTTCGCCCCGGGCCAACAAAATCTCAGGACCGGCCCTGGGGTGGATTGGAGGGACGTAGCCCGTAGGGAACACACACACACAGAGGTGGGTGGATGGGTGGGGAGGAAGAAGAAGACCATGTGGCTGCTAGCATGCGAATCTGGGTGACGTGGCTGGCCATTTGGTAACGTGACGTGGCAGGACATTTTGGTAACGTGACGCTGTGGTTTAAAAATAGAAATTTGAAACACGGTTTTCATATAGGGGGGCATTGAAACTTTGGTTTTTTACTGCCTTGTTCCTTCATAAAAATAGAAATTTGAAACAATGGTTTGCATATAAGTGGGACTTTGAAACGTTGGTTTTCACACTATCTTGGTGTCTTGTTCCTTCATAAAAGAAATGACTCGGCTCCTATGGAGAGGGAAAATAGAGATAAAGACATACTCCCTCCACTCCACAAAGTAGCTAGTGCGCATAGTCTTTTCTTAAAGTCAAACGTCAGAAAGTTTGATAAGTTCATTGAAAAAAATATCAACAAAAATAATAAAAAAATAAATATAATATGAAAGTCTACCTTGTGTTTTATGTAGTGATATGAATTTGATAATAAATATGTAGATATCTATAAACTTGCTCAAATTTAATAAGATTTGACTTTCTTAAAATTCTATATGCACTGCATTATGGAATGGAGGGAGTAATTTGTTACTCCCTTTGTCTCCTGTCTCTAAAAGGAATGACTATAAATTTTGTCTAAAGTCAAACAATGCAAAATTTGATCAAGTTTGTCAGAAAGACTAGCAAGAACTATGACACCAAACTAATATCATTACATAAATAATAAATATATGTTCATATTATATCCATATTTTAGTGTATATTGTGGTTGTTGATATATAGTTTATCCTATAAAGTTTGGCTTCGGACAAAATTTATAAGTCTTTGGAGAGAGGGACGGAAGGACGGGAAGAGCTGATGGTTTTCAGTTTCAGTGAGATTTTGATGAAATTCACTGAATTTCATTAACTTTAGCATACACTGAAATATCTACGTTTCCGCCAAAAAAATCGGCAATTTCAGTAGTACTCTGGAATTCGCCCTATAGTGAGTCGTATTACAATTCACTGGCCGTCGTTTTACAACGTCGTGACTGGGAAAACCCTGGCGTTACCCAACTTAAGTGGTGAGAAGAGAAGATAGTTAGTGTAGCAACCTGCAGGAAGTTTGTGGCTGAGTTCCAGAGCGTGGGGAGGGCGCGGCTGCCGACGAAGGCGTCGACCTCGACGGAGAGGCCCTGGTACCTGACCTCGATCGCCGGCAGGTCGATGCCCACCCGGTCCACCCGGTCCCTGAGCCGCCTCAAGAAGCGCTCGCTGTCGTCCTGGAACACCCTCTCCAGCAGCGCCCTGCCGGCCTCGCCGCTGGCCAGCTGGTTGATGTCCACCAGTCCCTGCAGCTCGTGACCAGCGCCGTCGGCTCCGTCGATGCCGGCGTGTCTGGACAGGATGACGGCGCGGCGCATGCGGTCGTAGGTGGGCAGCTTCTCGAGCGCGGCCCAGCGCAGGTTCTCCTCATCGTCCTCGTGGCCCTGCCGCGACGCGGCGCGGCCGAAGGGGTCGCCCGCCTGCTGGCTCAAGGAGTGGGAGATGGACCCGGAGCGGCGGGAGCCCCAGGAGGCCGCGCTGGCGCTGCGGCGGCTGCCCGACAGCGGCCCCAGCTGCAGCCCTGCCGTCGAGGACGGCTCCATGGCTGCCTGCGTCGTCGCTAGCTACTAGCTGGGAGGCAGAGGCTGCGCTAGCTGTGTGCGAAGGACCTTGTTCCTCCTTCCCGCCCGCAGGATGCACTCTCTATCTTCTTCTTCTTCTTCTGGTAGTAATAGTGGGCATATATAGGGAACTCATGCGTGCACGGTTGCATGTGGTCAAGGGAAACGAACGATGTTGTGCATGCAGGGGTCAGCTCAGCTGGCTTGTTCGTTTCCACATGCATGAAACTTCCTCCGGCTGCACAGGATAGTACGGAGTAGTATTATAAGCATTCATCGGCGTAGCTAGATAGAGTTTGGCAAGTCAGACCTGCATATTTCCCAGCCATCATCTAGGAGGGAGACTGAAATACGAATGCAATCTCTCTCTCTCTCTCTCTCTCTCTCTCTCTCTCTCTCTCTCTCTCTCTGAATGACAAGGACAATCAAACGAGCGAGCCGCGCGTGAAATGCATGCATGGCTTAATTCCATCTATCTAGAAAGAACATTAATTAATAATAATTAATTTGTTAACCAACGATCCTTCGTTCCTCCGTACGATCGACATCAACATAGTAGAAGAATCCACTCATGAATTGAATTTATGCATGCGGGAATAGTCTATCTTCTCTTCCACGGCAGGGTCTACAATCCAGAAGGTCAATAGACGGACCAAAGAGATCCCAGCTGCTTCGAAGGTTCCTTCCTTCTGGTTTCCCTCCTTTTTCTCTGTTCTCAGCACGTGCAGTTTTTTCTTTTCTTTTCAAAAAAGAAAATTACCTTTCCTTTTGACAACAACGTAAGTGGGCCAGGTGGACCTAAAGGAAAAAACACATGGGCTATGAGGCTGGTCGTAATAGAAGTATCATAAGCGTTATCATGCATATCAACTACTTCCTCCATCACAATTTAAAGGGCGTATTTCCAAAACCAATTTTTTTCATAATTAGAGGGAAATATGGCGCAGGTCATTAATTAGCCTGCTGAAATTACTCCTTCCGCTTGCCTTCCTGGTGCGCATGCATGGTGTGAACTGAAACTTTAGGTGGAGGTGTGAATCGGTTTTGTTTGCATGCATGGCTGTGCGAGGCCTTTTATTGGACGGGGAGGTTACTATGCATTTATTTGGCGATTAATTAGACACATATCCTTAACTACCGCAGCTTCAGCGCATCATTTATTCCTGCCAATCGCTAGCGACCTTGGGCCCAGAGAGATGTGAGGTACGCCCTTTAAACTGTGATGGAGGGAGTAGACTTTTTGGATGATGTGGAACACAATTAAATGAGGAAAGAGAGGTGTGTATCATATCATGATACCGTATCATATTAAATGTTCTACTACTTTATGTCATGCATGACAATTAATAAGGCAATCTAAGATACTAACTTATGATACTATGCATTACGGAGGTAGTATCATATACTAGTATCATATACATGATACTAGTATATGATACTCCCCGTTACAACCAGCCTGAGAACATGTGCTCCAACCGACAGTTGGCCAAGCGGACTACCTAGACTCCTCCAAAACTCCTACTGGTTTGGTTTGGATTTATGGGAATTCGGACATCCGGACTGGTTCGTAGATGTTTGATGCATGATGTTGGAGAGCAAAAGGTGACCGGGCCACGCGGTCCGGACGTTTATGGGTGTTGTGATGCATGTCGTTGGAGTTGCCCTTACATGTGTATCTCATTTTGTCATTGAATACAACAGTTCTTCTCCACAAAATCCAAAATTCAAAACATATTTGATTTAGTTCGATTTCATTCATTCCTATTTTTTTTTTGCTAAAAAAGTGACGGCAATGCAAGTTAAATTGATGGAACAACTAATAACACTTGGTTAAACCATAAAATAATTAGCAAATAGTGGTGGATGGATTCCATGACGAGGCCTAGTTGCAGCCATGGCCACCAAGGCCATGATACCATGCCCACCGCCATGGCCACGATGGCTGGCGAGGGTGGGTTCAAGTAGGAATGCAGTCGCCTCGACGACACTGTCTCAGCTCAGTCATTCGGCAGCAGTGAGAGAGGAGGCGGGCTCGGGGTTGAAAATCCGACGCCCTCTTCTGCTTCCTCCTGCCGCAACTTCTCTTTAGCCAGATCATACTTGACCCACGATGGGGCAAGGGGATCTGTCTTCTCCTTCTCCTCATCCTCGAGATTGAAGACGAGGGGAACTCCTCTGGCTACGCCATTGACGAGGAAGTGGGTGTTGTATTGGAGGCCGACGAAAGGAGAAAGGGAGGTGCTGAAGACGGATTATATGCTGCCACAGACGCCATTAAGGAGGCAGTTGGGGAGGCGACTGACGATGGACGGTCAAGGGGCTCATCTTCTAATGAGCTGTCGTGGTATGTTCACACACCTCCCAGCTACTCACACAGCTCCTTCCGGCCTTCTCACACCCAAGCCAGGAGATGATGCCATATGGTGGCCATCCGATAGGCCGCCGCGGGAATCTGAGGGGGCCGTCATGGTATTAATGGTTGGGTGTCATCGCATGGCGCGTGGGAGGTTGGGCTACTTCAAATCCCGTGTGGGGCATGCAGGGAAGAAGCTGACACTTCTCTCCCACACTAGCAGTTCAATATGGGGCTTGTTTTAAATTGGTCTCCACGGCCTCCATATATGGAGGCTAGGAGCTCATTTTTGGAGCGAGCTCCAGAAAATGTAGTGATGTGAAGGCATTGGCGACTCTGTTGGAGTGCTATTTTAAATCAAAATTAACATATCGAAAATTATTATGATGATTGAGCCAATATTGCAACTCTATTTGAGTTACTCTATTAGATTGTTAAAAAGGGAAGGAGTATATTGCAAAGAAAGAGCGCTAGTGCAAAGTCAGGGTTCACGTCGACTAATAGCTTCCACCATTTCATAATGTAGTGCATATGGATTTTTTAAAAGTCAAACATTACAAATTTGGCCATATTTGTATAGATAAAATATGTACATTTAAAATACCAAATGCATATCATCGAATACATCGTCAGTTACATTTTTCATGTTTATATAAACTGTTTTTGGTAAACTCGGTCAAAATTTGCTTGTTTGACTTTTCAAAAAAATTATACGTATTATATTATGAAACAAACAAATGGAGTAATAGCTGTTGTAACGCCAACAAGGAATCACCATGCATCCAACTATTGAGCAAACGTCTTGCTCTAACCGTCACAATTTAGAATTAGGTCGTAAGGAACTAGCATATCCCTTGGTGGCCAGGTTTCTCTTTCCCTTCTCCATCCTTTGGTGGTTATGGCAAACTCTCTCCTCCAGACTTCGTTGGCAAGCCCGTGGATTCAGCTCCCCTCTGCCCGCCGCTCCGACGGCCGGTGGCGGGGAAGGGAATCCCGGTGCCACCGCTTCGGTTAGCAGTTTAGGTTAGAGTTTTTTAATCCTTGCAGATGCGGCGATCGGGTGGATGGCCGCCCTTCTTCTTCGAGTTTGTCTTCCGAGTTTCGATCCTCCTCGAGTTCGTTCATCTGGACGTAGTGGACGGAGCTCCAGCGTAGATTACTACCGTTTTCTTGGGGCGGTGAGATTAGTGTTTCTTGTCGTGTGGCAAGATTTGGTATCAGTTGCTTTAGACCTATTCAAGGGTCCAAAGACGACGACTGCACTTTCAGGCGCTGGTACTTAGGGGCACGTGCACGAAGACTTCCTTGTTGTAATCGACAAGGTCAAACCGGCTCGATAGGGGAGGGGTGACAGCGGCGTGTCGACGGCTCTTTCTGACGGCGGTAGTGATCATTTAGTGGTCTCGATATCTTGATGTAATTTTTAGTATGTTTGAGATGTTTTATACTTCCGATGAACCTTGGTAATAGATCTGAATTACTCCCTCCGTAAATTAATATAAAGCGTTTAGATCATCATATTAGTTTACAGAGAGAGTATTTTCAAAGAAAAAGAAAAAAGAGTCTTGCTCTACCTTGGTCCACTCCACTGCAGAGAAGCAGGGACGTGCGTGCGTGAATACTCGTGACAGAACAAGAAGAGTCAATTCAACATGTTGTCTGCATCTCTCCTCTGCCGTCCTTTACTGCCGGTTGGCGACTATTCATCTGCTTGCCTTCTGGAAGAAACTACCGAGCGTTGGCTTGTCGAAGAAACACAACAAGATCGACCGGGCGCGAGAGAGAGACCAGGCCAGGTCACGGTCTAGGAGTACATTTCTCGGTTCCAAAAAAAAAGAGGAAAGCAAAACGCTACCAGTAAAGGGGTATAGTGCGAGTGAGCAGTCAAGCCCATCGACCCACGGTGTGCTGCATGCATGACGACTCAAACAATTTTGTTTTCAAGACCACACATGCATATATGAGCACCGCCGAGCGAAATCCATAAAACCATCATAATTGTGTGTCATTAGAAGAAAAAACATCAGTTTGTGGTTTGGTCGCAAAATGCATTGAACGCAACGTTGATCATGGACCAAAAACACTAAATGCCAGTTGACCACGAATTTGACGTGGCAAAGGGGTAACGATGTTTACATTGAACATGACGCCCACCCGTCAGTCGTCTTCCTTCCCCACCACACTAGCACCCCGGCCTCTATTTCCTCCTTAGCCCTTCCCCTCCGCTGGAAACCTCCACGCCGCCGGCCGCCCCTTGTCCTCCTTCTCTGCCCCACGAGCTCCCAACCCAGCCGCCACACAAGAGACGGGCGACCGCAGCAGGCACGCTCGCACGCCACACCTCCCTTGGCTGCAGCTGCGGGAACAATGGTCTTCATCGTGTGCATGCCCCGTCACCCACGTCCCGCTCCGACCTCGTCCCCAACCACGCCATTCGTCGCGTCGACCAAGACTGGTCCGTCGCCAACCGGTCCGGCGGTGTCGATCGAGCGGATCCCCTATCCAGGCTCCAAGCTCCTCCTCGAAGTCGTCGAGTCACCCGGTGCGCATCCGCGGTTGCCAGGATCAGGGCCTTCGCCATGGACAACAAGCGGCTAGCTGCTTCACATCCATATGTGATTTGGTTTGGATTACAAACTTTTTCCACTCAAGATGATGCGGTCCCATCAACTGGGATTGACTGACACATGGGGTCGTAGACCAGATGGCCCGCATGACCCTAAGTCACCGTTCATCCAAATACCTGCAAATCGGAGGCAAACCCAGAGAAGATTTGTGGGCGTCCGTACCTCCACCATGTAGGCGCCCAACACCCTAGACCCACATAAAATCCTCATCACGCGTCCTGTTCTAGAAACTCTCCACCCATTCATGTCGATATGCCGTTCCAAAGTGGGCGTGACTGCATGACATGAATAACGGTCTGGCCGACGCGACCGAACGGCTGACTGACGTCGCTTCATTGCTTCAATGCAGACGTGGAGAAAAGTGGGATCGGCCAATCTGGCTTTTGAAATAGGATGGCCACGCCGACAAACCCTACATAGCATCATCTTGTTCATGCCTCCTACATCTCCTCTCCGCCGAACTCCACTCTGCAATGATGGGAAAGTACGACAGCGGCTCCTGGTGGTTTCAGCGCCCACGCGCGCGGGGGGAGGGGGCTGAGGTCGTCCGGATCGTGGCACCGCCGATGCTCTTTGGGCACATCGGCAGCCACGGTGATGGAAGAGGTTGTGCTCTCCTCGGACGGCGAAGAGCTACAACAGCCGCCCTTCCTCGCCGAGGCCGCACACATGGACGAGGATCTCTCGACTAGATGTTGCTCTTGGTAGAGCAGTCGTGCCATGACCATGGTCCGACGCCTCCCTCATCGCAGCGCAACGTCCACGTCAAGCAGGATTCACCCTCGTCGCCGGTGCAGCGCTTCCACGACATCCAAATCGGACGATGCATGAAGGATGAGCTCTCGTCGCCATGGTGCAACATGGTCAGGTCATTCTTCTAGTCGGCCCTGTCGCATAGATTTCGATGCGGCAGGAACCGGCGCCGTTATCGTCGCCTCGTCGGTCCGGGAGCTAGTGGCGCCGGTGAAAATGGGTTGGCTCCTCCACTACCTTGGACGTGTCGGCGGCGACGGCTCCTCCTCGCACAACATGATGGCCTCCCACAAGGCAACAGTTGAGCAGGCGCCCCGGGACTGGGACCTTGCGGACCCCGACCTTGTGTTGGCTTGGGCCGAGGACATGTCTGAGACCACCGCACCGACATCCACCCAACGTCGGCACTAAATCAGCAACTAGCTGTTCAGAATAGTGATGGTCGAGTCCGAGCATGCCACCCATGTTCTCGCCAAGGGAAGGTCGGGCGTGTCAGGCCGGCGTTCATGGGCGACCATCGCCGCCAGGACAACATGGCTCAGCACCTGTGCTAGGTTGTGGAGGCAGTCGATTGGTTACGCCGCAGGCGGCGGCTGATCAAGGCTGTCGTGACTTGTACGGGCCATTCGGTCATTGGAACGACGACGCCGGCAGAGGTGCCGCCGGCCAAAGCTGCCATGCGTACGAGGTCACCGTCCGATACCTCGTAGTTTAGTTAAATTTCACTTGGTGTACTTCTTTAAATTTCATCTTTTCAGGATTAAAAATTTCAAAATTTAATAAATATCGTCGGCTTGCATGAATTTCATTGAACACGGTTTTGGAATGAGGCGGATAGTTGCGCATGCGATCGGATGACCGGCTTCTCTACCAATCTCCGCGAACAGGTCCAGACGAGCCCACGAATGTTTGGGGTGTCCATACGTCCGATTGGACGTATGACGTTATGCAATAGGTATGATGCCAAGTTGATCAAAGCGATTGCTTCCCTCCCCCCTCCCTCCCGGGAAGGCGACTAGGAAAAACCTTCATTCCCTTGATCTTCGCTGGTGAGCATATGAATTTGCCTCCCCTCCACCTACCACCCCAGCAGCCGGTGGTGGGGAGGGGATTTCTGGTGCCTCGTCTCCGCTAGTAGATAGGTAGGGTTTTAGTTCTCGCAGGGGCGGGGTTTGGATGGATGGCGGTGCTTCTTATTTGAGTCAGTCTTCTGGGCTCCAATCCTCCTCAAGTTCGTTCGCTGGGACAGACTAGACGGAGTTTCATCGTAGATTCCTGCCAGCTCCTCGGGGCGGCGAGGTTAGGATTTCTCGCCGCGCGTACGAAACGGCGATATTTGATGTCAAATTCTTCAAATCGGTCAAGGATTCAACGACGACGACTGCGGCCTTGGGGCGCTGGTTCTTAGAGGCATGCGCACGAATACTTCTCAACTGTCACCGACAAGGTCAGGCAGGCTTCAGTATGGGAGCGGCGACAGCGGCCCGTCGGCGGTTCGTTCTCGCAGCGGCAATGGTCGTTCGGTGGTCCATGAAACTTGATATAATTTTTATTATGTTCAAGATGTTTTTGTACTTCCGGTAAATCTCTATAATAGATGTGATCTCTTTGATAAAAAAAAGGTACGATGTTGGCGATGCCCTAAGCCTCGATGCCGCGCTCGTGCGCTGGTTTTTCTTTTTTTGTGAGCGATGACCTCGTTGCCGCCCCACGGCGCTGGAACCGTATGGGTGTCGACGTGGCCCCGTTGCCGCACCGCAACGCCTGGCTTTGTCGTCGTCTGGCCCAGGAGGCCGCCACGCCGCACCGCGCGCCATCACGAACCCAAAGTCACCAACCCAGCCCGACTTGTGAAGAGGCGACACGGCCCACCAGCCAGCCACGCCCCTCCCCCCCCCCCCCCCCCCCCCCCCCCGCTGCCATGGCGGCCACGCTCCTCCGCCGGGCGCTCCAGCTCCGCCGCGCCCTCCCCTCTCCAGCTTCCTTGCGCACCCTCCTCCCCGCGGCCTCCAGCCGCCTCCTCTCCGTCACCGCCTCCACCCAGCAGAACACCGCCGGCACCGCCATCGACCTCTCCAACGACGAGAGCCGCCGCCGCCTAGTCAACAGGTGCCCTCCTATCCGATCGTTCCCTCGAATATTCAGCCTCTGGGCGACCAAGTACGTTTGCTGATCGAGGGGCCGCGCACGTCCTCGTATACCTGCGTGCGTGCGTGCGTGCAGTCTGATGTACAGGAGCAAGCAGAGGGGCTTCCTGGAGCTGGACCTGGTGCTCGGGACCTGGGTGGAGCAGCACGTCCGCTCCATGGACGAGGCCAACATCCGCTCCCTGCTCCAGATCCTCGACCTCGTGAGCTTTCCTGCCCCTCCCCCTTTACTGAACTAGCTCGTCACCCAATTGCTTTTCTGTGTTACTATGGTTTGCTGTAACATACTTCAGACTTAAAAAAAAATCAGCTAGTAGGGATATTCTTGGTTTCTGAATAATCTTTCTCCAGTGTGATGGTAATAGCATAATGTTTCTTTGTCCTGGATTCATCACTTCAGCCTGTTTGTGTCACGCTTGACCCAGTTAAATTGGTCAGGAACCACCCCACCAGCTTATATGATATGTACTGGTAAAAAATGTCAGTGGGAATGTTCAGTGTGATGTGAGTCATGCTGCAAGTATCAGATGTAGTTTGATGTCCCTCGGTCAGTTTGCAAAAATTGAATAGACAAACACTTCTATTACATCTCATGTTCAGGGTTTAGTGTCGAGATTTTACCTGTGTTACAGCCAATCATTCTCAAAAGCACATGCATATTAACAATGTTGTTCCTCTGTAGTGTTATCTGATTTTGTTGTAAAGTACTGCATAACCCAGCTGTGTTAGACTTGTCCATCCCTTATGGTAACAATATGTAGAATTACCAGCTGAATGTGAACAAAGTGTTCCTAGTTGCTTCACAAAATATCTAGTTGGTGTGGTATCTGTCCAGTCTGTCTGCATGATTTAGTTTCTTGATCAGCATAATCAGATAGTCCCTCCATACATGGCGTCCGCACATTCCAGTGTTCAACTTTGACCATCAATTTGACCAGTGAAACATATATTATGTTCCACAAAAACCTGTACCGTTTAATTCATACAAAAAAAAGTTTCCAATGGTATAATTTTTATGGCACATTACTCATATATTATTCGTCTAATTGATGGTCAATGCTAAATCACAAAAAGCAAGGGCGCCATGTGAATTGCGGTGGAGGAAGTACCAATTTCACCCCCATCAAGGTTTTTTTAAACCAAGTTTTTGTAGTGTATTGTTCATATCCCCTTTAGATATTTGGTGATCACAGTTAGAGTTGACATTAGAATCTTGGGGCAATTGTAGTTTGTAGAACCGTAAGATATTCTTCCAGATGGTACAGTAATTTTTCCTTTCCAGCTCATATATAATTTTCTTTCAGAACTCTCTAGTGTGTAGATTATGTTTCTAACCAGTTGGTCATTAGTGCTACCTCTATACATTATGACAGCTGCTTGCTATCTCTGCTGCTTTAATAATAATCCCTGAAGCCTAGTACACTGCTTGCTGAGCTTCTTCCGTATTACAGACCTACGGTCCTCAAATCCTTAAGCCCCCCTGAAGCGATTCCAAATTTTCGGCTTCCGCGAAAATATCTACCTCCCCCCCCCCCCCCCCCCCCCCCCCCCCCAACACACACACACGACAATTGGTACCTTAATGATTATAAATCTGGATGTGGCTTCTATGATGATCAGAATAACTCTTAGGATAAAGTAGTATTGACTATTGGACTGAGCTGCTTATTTGACACATTACTAACAAGTCATGATTTTCTTCTGAAGCATGCGCCTGCCAAAATGTCCTATTCTTGTTTTTTTGACAATTAATGTCTTACTCTTGTTATGATGGTAGGTAGCAGAGACACATTCACACTTTGTTATATCTGTTGTCTTACTTTTTTTTAGACTGCTGTCTAAGTTATCTTGTTAGATGCTGCTTACAAGTGTTATTGCTTCTTGCCATCATTCGCGAATGAAGAATATCAATAGCATCAAAACCAGAAGAGATATTTCTTTATTTCCATACACTTGCAAAAAAAAAAATGCGGTTGCGAACTCCCATGGTCATTAAGGGATCACTTCGCTTCCTGTATATTGTTTGTGTAGATTTTCGTTCTAATTCTATAACTGTTTGATTCTTCAGGAGAACCCAGACTTGTGGAAATGGCTTACTGGTCAAGAGCAACCGCCAGAGACTGTAAACTCTAATCCTGTATGTCATACCACAAATAACTCTTCTTCTGCCCCTCTAATATTTCCATTGCTTCTATACTAAACGAATTGTGCCCAAACAGGTATTTGCTGCCATTAAGTCGAAGGTGACGGATAACCTGAGCAAGCACTCTTCCCCAGAGACCCGGTCAGCGCCTGGCCAGCCTTGGGTGAGAGGGTGGGATGACAAGGACAAGAGGGGTCTGGATGGACCCAAGTACGGAAACCAGTGATAAGGTGCTTGAAACCATTATCGCAGTCTTAAAGCTCAGCTTGTTATCCTCGGTGTGTATGATGCTTGTGTAAATAAAGCAAGTCATGGTTAGTGACGCGCCATGATTTGTATTGTCATTTGATCTGTGCTAGGAATAAGGTTTCACTTGTTCCCGTCGAGGGAAACGTGTCGTCTGTAGTGGTACTGTGCAGCCAAATGCATCTCCTTGTTCCAGATCGGAATTAACTATGTATGCACAAATCACTGGCGCATTTTCACTCAATTTAGTAACTGTGATGTATGTATTCTTTAATATCACCGAATGTACTTTTAGGCCCTTAAGTAGATTTTGGTATTGATGACGAGCAATCAAGAGATTAATGTGATCGTTAAGTTTGAAATCAGGTTAGTCCCAAGAGCGAAGGTTGCAGAATACCTATTGCTTGCTTGTATGCTCATATATTATAAGGTGGCAATCCCTAGTTGTATATTTAGAGAACTTAATTTATCCGCGTCCCTAAATTTGCTAAAAAAATACTCCTGAATTGCTTCCTTGTATGCTCATTATATTAAAAATTTAGTCGCCTACATCCCTCCATCCTCTTGACATCCTACTTACATCTTTGATTGTTCAATCATATATTATGCCAAAATTAACTAATGTAGAATAGATACATCATACATCAAGCATTGCAATACAAATACTTCAGATCTTCATGTACAAATTGTTTATTCAACTCTTATACAGAAAAACAAAATGAAATCTCACAGCGATCACTCATATATTACAAAAAAATGACCATGAAATGAAAGAATAAGATGATGCAACATTCAAGATTATTTATGGTACATGAGGAAATTACTTTAAGAGAAACTGTCTCTCTGGATTCATGGAATGTGCCTGCGATATTCTTCGGAGAAGATGTCACTCTCTCTGCTACTCTGCAGAGGCGCAGAGCCTACGAACCAGCCGGTGCTTGCTGGGCACGCATCACCATTTCCTCGGTCGTAGTTCCTATGATCTCATTTGCACGCTTCAACGGAACGCACACGATCCTCCCGATTGAGTCCTGGTAGAGAAGTTTATTGAAAGAATCAGGAACTTCGAACTTTGAAGTTTCTGTAGAGTAGCTTTTGGCAATCTTACCCGGGACACAATTCCAAGCTTTTCAAGCTTCTTCACAGCATCAACAACGTCGAAATTGCACTCCACGCCAAACTCTTCCTTGATGAGCTGTTCGCAACGTGAATCAAGATCCTGCAAAGATCGGCTAATTCATATGTCAAAAGCACAAAGGGCATGTCATCTATGTGCAAAATCTGCATAGATGATATATAATCAGGGGAAAAACATATAGCGTGGTCCTACAAGGTGATATTTTCCTTGATAAGAACACTTGTACTCTAAACATATGCATCTTAATCAGATGTGAGACATTCAGTAGCTTGTTGTGTGATGTCTCCCATATTGATGAAAAAAAAGAATGTACACAATAAAAAAATAAGCGATGTTGACTAACTGAGATATTCAGGTAACTTAGTTTCTGCAAGTCTAAATCAGATGAAACAGAGAATGCATCTATAAGAAAATTAGGCTGCGTCAGGATAATATCCACTGAGTACATCAGAAGATTCTCAAGAACATTGGCGTCAAAGGAGGAAACTGGGGAAAACTGTATATGAATGAAATAGGACATAGGAATTAGCATCATGTAGACACACTTACCTGTATAGTTGCTTTTCCTTGCTCCATCAGAATGTAATAAGAAACAATAACCTCTTTAACCTGTCGAGGAGTTTGCGATATGTCAGCGCCACAAACAAGACATTTTACACACAACAAAGAGATGTGTTCGGGGATCGATTAATACTTCTTGCTGGATCACATCGTCGCATAAGTGTAGAAGTGTTCCTTTCCCACTGTCAAGCTGCTTGTCATACATCGATTTTGTGATTAAATTTTGGTAAGTCACCATGTTTGCCTGAAATCTATTTGACGAAAGACAAATTTGTCACATATCAGCCCAGAAATTCACCACATTGGTAAAATAAAAAGTAAGTTTAGATCTCTTACGTAAAGTAGATCTTCGCACAGTATCCAACCAAACCAGAAACTATGGCTGTCACGACCCATATGTCAGCCTTTGGCATTTCTAGAGAACCTACTAGAGTGACCTGAAAAGAAAAGGCAATTGATATGGTCATCAAGAGAAACTCAGTAGAATGTTTGGTATCTAAAGCACCAGAGACATACCAAACCAAGCACCGCGGAAATAAGGAACAAGACCCAATCCATTGGTGTTAGACTAGGGTTCTTCTTCTCTGGCTACAACATATATATAATGGTGCCAGATATGTCAGAGAGGAAATAAGTATAGAACCTACCAGAATAAATATGTGAAGAACACACAAACACATATGAATGGCTTATATGGTAAATCATATTACCAGAACTAACTCCATGTCAGCCATTGGAATATTCTTGAAATGCTTTACAAATATTCCTCGATCTTTCTTAGTTTCTTTGCTAGCCCTCCTGTGATATTACGGTCACGGCACAATAAGCAATTGCATAAATATGTCAACACTGAAGATAAGATATTGCTTCATTTTTAAGCGTATAAGGGAAGGATGTTCAGAGAGAATTACCTATATACCACGATTATCCTTTCAAATGTAGGCTCCTGAATTGTCATCTTTCTTAGTAGATTCCTTATGCTGCCGTAAAAAGGAGAAACACTCAATTGATATCGAGAGTTCAACTTTAGTCTAAATTTTTTACTGTCAAGGAGAGTCCTAATCTTCTACCTCAGCTCCATTTTTTCAAGGCGTATGCGCTCAACAAAGAGGTCTGCTGGCTCTTCGTCATTGACTTCGTCAGTCTTCTTTGTGTCTTTCTTTGGCTTCAATTGTCGCTTCCTAGAGAACAATTTCTCAATCCTATTTAAAATAGAATTGTCATATTAAATGATAAGTCCAGCTTAGAAGGAAAAAACATGCTGATTCTGGATCAAGCTATCATACATTGTGACTCTTAACAAGAATCTCCAGGCTCGAGATATGATCACATCAACTTTCTCCATAAAGAAGTAATCGGTAGTTTGGTCGATTCCAATGCCTCGCCGGAAGACAATATACTACAATGTATGGTTGATGAGATCAGCACTCCGATACAAGAATAGTTATACAGAACTGGGGAAATGCTTTTAACATCAAATCAAACTTGTACATGTCGGTGAGGTATGGATATTAAACGGAACTGTTAACGAAACCACCAGAATAAAATGGTTGCTTTTTTCTTGAAAGTAAATATACAGCACGTGCCCATTAAAGTTACCTTATCGGCAAATGCTGGTAGGTTATCATGTGGGTGCTCTTTAAAGTACCTGCTCAACAGCGTTTTGTCGACCTGTAATTGTTCATGAATCAGTCACTATCTATGGGCGCAATTGTTCTGATTCTGATTTGGGACTAAGTAGCTTCTGACCTTCGATTCGTCAACCTTGATCGGTAGGTTCAGAAGATACTGACCAGAATGAGCTACTTCATTCTCTTCATCAGACAACAACTTGAAGTTGCTCTTGTCCATTATCTAGTTAAGACCACGGACATATATGGAACAGAGGGAATTTTGGTTATTGGCCAGATAAAATGTGGCAAATCACATTTATTTAGGATCGGAAGGTACGGGTTGTGATCCAACCTGAAAAAGGTACGTTAAGAAATTGAGTTCAAGGGTTTCAGTTTCATCACGTGTCAGGCTCTGCTGCTCCAAACTCTTCTCACCAGAAACAGGATCGAATAGGGCGTATAGTTGCTGAACCACAGAACAAAATATTCAGCTGCAAGAGACTTTACCAACTCGGAGACAGTTACGGAATGGTAAAGGAAGGTAATATTTGAACATGCCTACCATTAGATCCTCAAATTGCAGGAGATACCAAGCACGTACAGTGTACTCCACCCTCCTGCATAGCTTCATAAACTCGGCACGGTCTTTATCTTGCTCTGAAGAGGAAAATAAATCAGGCACATGCGTGCGTTACTGGAATGTAGAACTGTTTTAAGAATCCAATCCTTCAATTTTAGGGTAATGTTTATGGCCTCTACGTCCAGCCGGTAACTGAAATGCAATTCCAACTCATGAACGTACGAGTCAGAGATCTGCGCAAATGATTGTAAGTGGCACTCAGTGGGTCATATTAGATTGCAAAAGAGATTACAGAACCACAATACATCCTGGTTCAATCAAAAGCTTAGATGACCAACTGACATATAAGACCTGAAAACAATCAAAACTCCCAAGAACAGTAAAAAGGAAAAGATAGGCCAACCTTTTGGGTTTTGTCGAAGAAAAAGTGGGAAGCACATAAAACAGTCCACTTCTAAACTATCAGAAACTATACATTGGATGTCTAATTATTTCCATGTACTAACAAACACTTATTGACTAATTAACTGATATTTTGCAGTGCACACACAAATACCCCATATTAGCTGATTCAGAAAATAATGGAAAGATCTGATATCTGATCCATTGGTAAGTACTTCCTGTCTAATAGTAATAAACTAATGAATGAGTGAGATTGAATTGGCGAACCAGCCACCATGCACTCTCAACCCTAACTGTCAGGGATTGCCCAGCCGTGCAGCCCAATTAATTAGAACTGCACAAGACATTCATTCAGAGAAACACCGGACTCGTCTCCCAGTTTAAAGAAATGCGACGCCTCTAGGCCCAACGGACGATCAGACGAAATGAAACCGAAAAGAAAGAAGCGGAGACGGCCGGATCAACGGGGCGAGGGAGGCGATACCGATGAGGTAGGAGAGCTTCATGACGAGTTTGGGCTTGAGGATGGGGATGACGGACTCCCTCTCGAGCCGTATCACCTCCTTCACCACCCCGTCCTTCTTCTCCTTGGCCATCGCCTCCGCCGCCGCCGCCGTCCCGGGCACGTCCGGCTGCCTCCCCAGCGCCTCCACCGTCGGCGCGGACGACATGAGCGACGCTATATAGCAGCAGCGCCGACCGGGATTGTCCGAAGCTTGGGATCGAGGCAAGGAATGGCGTCGGGGCGCGGCAAGACGGAACAAAGCGATCAACGACGTCGAGGGCGTTGCACAAAGAGAGGGCCTTTTCCGACCGTGGCACGAGCACGAACGGTCTGTTGGGGCCAACCCGAGAACCTCACAGTTTGCGCTATAATCCTTGGATAGAACGAAAATTGAGTTCATGACCCTTGACAACGTTATACTTTTGTTTTCAGGAATGCCGTTCCAAAACCATTTCCCACCTCATGGTCTCCTTCATTCACTACCATCATGCCCATCTGACATGTGAATTCCCCACACTTGCGCAACCACTTTCATAGCCGATGACCCACCTGGAGATGAATTCACGACATTAGGGTCTATCAAATTACTCACAACATAGACAACCTTTATACACAAACACACCACAGACCATACATAAGTTATTACATATGCAAACGCTTATTGTTCTGTGAATTAACAAATTCAACACCAACAACAATCACCAATTACTACTCTTAGTAGCTAAAACCCCTTGTGTGGCAATGGGGCAACTTTATTCTAGTGGTTCAATGTAGGAAGATTTTGATTGGGTAGAGATTGAGATATGCTGTGGGAAGATCAAAGACGTCAAGGGCGTTAGAGAAAGAGAGAGCCTTTTCCGACTCGTGGCACAAACATGACTGGTCTGTTGAGGCCATCTGGAGAACTTCACAATTTGCGCTCTCATCCTTGGAAAGAATGCAAATCGAATTCATGATCATCTCCTCAAGAACGTTACTATTTTTTTTAATTTGTTAAGAAACACAAAGTATAATTTACATAAACACACTCACTCACTAACATAACACCTAGTGAAGAATAGATCCATGGAGCTTAGGAGCAGGGATTCACCACGTTCGCCTCACTGTTAACAGCAATGTCCTCTCCTACTACAAGAATAATATGTTTGAATGGATGCACATGACGTCAAACCTTGTGTTCGATCACAGGTATGTTGGAGGTACAACTGCTCTCGTAGTCACACAATCAGTTAAGCAATAATTCTATAATAGTCAGGAGATCAAATAGGAAATATTTGTGAGCCCTAGCCTTTGTCTTTTGATATTGGATCTACAATCCATACCAAGTAAACTAGGTTTATCTAGAAGCTACAAGTTGTTGACCATACCGAGTCAATTTCATACATCTTGATGCTACAAAGGTTGTACGTATCCCTAGTACATTTATATGTATTAAATGCTTACAAAATTTTTATCATTCCAAGTAGATATGGCATATCTCGAAGCTACAAAAGGTTGGTCACACCAAGTAGATGGTACATTGATATTTGAAGACATGAGAGGTTGGTCTATTGAATTTGAAGCCACATGAGGTTTGTCACACACCAAGTAGTTGGCACATTAATATTTGTTGGCCACACCAGAGTAGAGATTGCTGGTCAATGAGATGAGATGACACAATCCCTCTTTTGTTCAAAGAAAACATATCGTTACCTTTTTCTTTGGTATCCGGTTGTTGGATAGTCGTGATTGTTCAAAGCGAACCTTTTTTAGCCCCGACAAGCAGCAACCATATAGCCCACCACCACAATTCGCATGCTATGTAGCAGTCACATTCTGATGGAAGGAGGGCGGAGCCAAGAAAAACAGTGGTTATGCTATGTGTATGGGGGGTGCATTGCCCTTGCCCTGGAAAGAAGTGTGAGGTCAATTTTTTTGGAGGTCTTGGATGGGATCTTAATATTGGTTATATGAACTGTCATTAGATGGCGCAAAATGGGCGGTTATATTAATTGGGAACACCCTAAGATCTCTTTCATGAACGGTTTTGGTTCTGAACTTGCAGCACCAAGATTGTGTTCGAGTTGAACGCTCTCAGTGGTTGTGGCCCTCTGGCGGACAAGTTTACGGGAGGAGATTGAGAATGACCAATGCAACATGGCTCATCCGTTACACCGCCAGAAAGGGCTACGAAATCTATGGGTGGGAGCTCGGTATGTTCTCCTAGTGTCTTCTCCATTTCTCTTGGTACCGTAACCCAAGATGGAATTTCAGTTAGAGATGACAAATTTTCTTCAAAATGTGCAGGAAATGAGGTCGGTGGCAAATGCACCGCACCGGAGCCTCGATCGTCATTGACTGGTATGCCAAAGACGTGACTATGCTGTGGAAAACATATATACTAGGTAACAGCTCATTGAAGCCGCTGGTGATCGCCCAAGGAGGCTACTTCAAAGAAGGCTGGTCCGATTAGTTCATCGTCAAAAACAATCCAAATATGGTCAGTGTGGTCACCCACCACATACTATCCGGGAGGGGGGGGGCATTGCCCCCAGCCCTCAAAAGAAGTGTGAAGTTAAATTTTTTTAGTCTTTGATGGGATCTTAATATTCGTTATATGAACTGTCCATTGGATGGTGAAAAATGGATGATTTATATTAATTGGGAGCATCCTGAGATTTCTCATCATGCATGGTTTTGGTTTTGAACTTGTAGTACCAAGATTGTGTTGGGGAACGTAGCATAAATTCAAAATTTTCCTACGTGTCACCAAGATCTATCTATGGAGTCATCTAGCAACGAGGGAAGAGTGGATCTACATACCCTTGTAGATCGCGCGCGGAAGCGTTCAAGAGAACGGGGTTGATGGAGTCGTACTCGTCGTGATCCAAATCACCGATGATCCTAGCGCCGAACGGACGGCACCTCCGCGTTCAACACACGTACGGAAGGGAGACGTCTCCCATGCCTTGATCCAGCAAGGAGGAGGGAGAGGTTGATGGAGATCCAGCAGTACGACGGTGTGGTGGAAGTAGCGGGATTCCAACAGGGCTTCGCTAAGCGCTGCGGGAGGAGGTAGATGTGTCACGGGAGGGAGAGGGAGGCGCCAGGCCTTAGGTTGGTTTGCTCCTCCTTTTTCCCCACTATATATAGGGCCAAGGGAGAGGGGGAGGCGCAGCCCTTGCCCCTTCCTCCAAGGAAGGGTGCGGCCAAGGGTGGGGAGGAGTCCATCCTCCCCAAGGCACCTCGGAGGTGCCTTCCCCTTGTAGGACTCTCCCCTTTTTTCTCTCTTGGCGCATGGGCCTCTAGGGGCTGGTGCCCTTGGCCCATATAGGCCAAGGCACACCCCCTACAGCCCATGTGGCCCCCCGGGGCAGGTGGCCCCACCCGGTGGACCCCCGAGACCCTTCCGGTGGTCCCGGTACAATACCGGTGACCCCGAAACTTGTCCCGATGGCCGAAATAGCACTTCCTATATATAATTCTTTACCTCCGGACCATTCCGGAACTCCTCGTGACGTCCGGGATCTCATCCGGGACTCCGAACAACATTCGGGTTACCGCATACTAATATCTCTACAACCCTAGCGTCACCGAACCTTAAGTGTGTAGACCCTACGGGTTCGGGAGACATGCAGACATGACCGAGACGTTCTCCGGTCAATAACCAACAGCGGGATCTGGATACCCATGATGGCTCCCACATGTTCCACGATGATCTCATCGGATGAACCACTATGTCAAGGACTTAATCAATCCCGTATACAATTCCCTTTGTCTAGCGGTATTGTACTTGCCCGAGATTCGATCGTCGGTATACCTATACCTTGTTCAATCTCATTACCGGCAAGTCTCTTTACTCGTTCCGTAACACATCATCCCATGATCAACTCCTTGGTCACATTGCGCATATGATGATGTCCTACCGAGTGGGCCCAGAGATACCTCTCCGCTTACACGGAGTGACAAATCCCAGTCTCGATTCGTGCCAACCCAACAGACACTTTCGGAGATACCCGTAGTGTACCTTTATAGCCACCCAGTTACGTTGTGACGTTTGGTACACCCAAAGCATTCCTACGGTATCCGGGAGTTGCACAATCTCATGGTCTAAGGAAATGATACTTGACATTAGAAAAGCTTTAGCATACGAACTACATGATCTTGTGCTAGGCTTAGGATTGGGTCTTGTCCATCACATCATTCTCCTAATGATGTGATCCCGTTATCAACGACATCCAATGTCCATGGTTAGGAAACCATAACCATCTATTGATCAACGAGCTAGTCAACTAGAGGCTCACTAGGGACATGGTGTTGTCTATGTATCCACACATGTATCTGAGTTTCCTATCAATACAATTATAGCATGGATAATAAACGATTATCATGAACAAGGAAATATAATAATAACCAATTTATTATTGCCTCTAGGGCATATTTCCAACAGATTGTGTTCGAGCTATGTGTGGTTGTGGCCCTTTGGCAGATGGGTCTATGGGAGGGGCCTGGGAATGACCAATGCAACATGAATCATCCGTTACACTGCCAAAAAAGGCTATGAATCTATGGGTGGGAGCCACGTATGTTCTCCTAGTGTCTACTTCATTTCTCTTAGTACCTTGAACCAGGATGGAATTTCCATTAGATGATAGATTTTCTTGAAAACATGCAGGAAATGAGGTCGGTAGCAAAGACAGCGTAGCCTTGAACACATCCGAGTAGTATGCCAAAGATGTGACCGTACTGACATGGTCTGTGGAAGTGATATATACTAGGACAACCCGTTGATGCCTCTGGTGCTCGCTCCGGGAGGCTTCTTTGAAGAAGGTTGGTTCAGCGAGTTCAATGCCAAAACAAGTCAGTGTGGTCACCCACCACATATTACCTTCTCTATCCGTTAGCGCAAATCTTTTTCATGTTTTTTGGATGAAAATTTCCTATAAAATGTAGTGCAATGATTTTTTTTAAAAATATATAAGATTCGATCCTACAGGTCAAACAATCAACATAGGAAAAATTGCTATTATTATTATGCTCAAAATGAGACAAGTTTTTCTGAACACATGTGCACTGCACCCCTTATCTAAGATGTCCAATACTGCTTTGAGATGTGTGCTACTCAAATATTAACTTACTTACACAGAAGTTTCTCTTAAATGAAAAAAACATATGGACTCCAGACTTTATAGATCAACAAAACAATGGAACCGCAATTTGTGAAAGGAGTTTTTTTTTTCTGGAATAAATATACAAAATGATATTTATTTTCTTGTTAAGAAATATTTTTTATAGTATTTATGCTGTAAATAGAAATTTAAAAGTTTTTCCGCACTTCATTGTTCTAATGTATTGTTGACCTGCAAACTTTAAAGTTCATATATTGTTTCATTTGAGATAAAAGAAAGAGGCGTTCACACAGATCAAAAAGCAACAAATAGATGGTTGGACATGTTGGAATTATTCGCTCCGGAGGCCCATGTGGCCATTCATGCATGACAGAGGGGTGTGAAAAATTTAGTCCCACTCCGCTAGTGAAAGATATATGAGACCAACTTAGAGCATTTTCAATAGAAAATGTAGATGCAAAAACATCTAACTTTTGCATCTTCGAAGCCTAAAATCAGCCATCTAACTTTTGCATCTTCGAAGCCTAAAATCAGCTCTACAACAGATGATGTAGATGCAAAAAAAAATTACATCTCCGCCTTTCAGAAATGTAAAATACAGCACTTCGAGTTGCAAATTTGCGTCTCCACCATATGAAGATGTAAAAACGCAACGGCCTGCCAACCCACCAAATGTCGTTCATTTCACTTCCTTCCTCCTCCTCTTCTTCCTCTCGCTGCCTGCCGCATTGTCGTGGCCCGCCCCCCCCCCTGCCGCGTGTCGCCGTCGCACTGCCGCGCCTGACCCCCCCTCCCGCACCCCCGCCGATGGTTACACCGCCGGACGCCGCGAATCTGCAGCCGCCCTGCCCCCGCCCGCACATCTCCAATCCACCCGCATCCACCGCCGCCGCCGCCGTCCCACCCACACCCCGGCCCCGCCCGCATCCACCGCGCGCCGCCACCGCCCGCAGCCCCGCGCCGGCCCCGGTTTGTCCCCGCCCGCCCGCAGCCCCATCGGCATCCACCGCCGCCGCGCCCCGCAGCTCCGCCCTGGCCGCATCCATCGCAGCTCTGCCACGTCCCCGAGTCGGCCACCGCCCGCCCGCCGCCAGACCGCATCCACCGTCGCCGCCCGCATCCCCACCGGCCCCTCCCTACATCCCCACCATCCCCCCGCTGCCACCATGCTACGCTAGAAGATCCCGAAGAGCAACATCAGGTTCTTCTCTGTGCGGGCCAAGCCGTCCGCAACTTCAGGGTGGAGTTCTTCGACGCCGGCCGTCGCTTCTGACTCGGCACCTACCCCACCGTCCACGAGGTCGCGCGTGCCTATGATGTGGCGGTTTGGCGTGCCGAAAGGCCAAAGTCCGACCTCAACTTCGTGGAGATCCAGACACGGGCGGATGCGGAGATGCTCGTGTCGTAGGGCATTCGGATGGAGGAGATTAAGAAGAAGAAGGAGGAGGAGGAGGAGGAGGAGAAGGAGGTGAAGAAGGAGGACGAGGCCGCCCCCTCGGCGATGATCCCCATCGAGTCCTCGGAGGAGGAGGACGAGGAGTCCTCGGGGCTCTCCGATGACAACGACGACGAGTAATGGACGCCCTCGGACGACGAGTACTTTCTCCGTCTAGGTGTATAAGTCACCTTACGAAAACCAAATAATCCCAAAACACTAAGGCGCGAAAGAGTAGTACTCCCTCCGGTCCTTTTTACTCTGCATATTAGGTTTGTCTAAAATCAATCTCATCCAACTTTAACCAAGTTTATACAAAAAATTATTAACATTCACATAACAACACATTTATTAGATCCATATCAGAATATATTTTCATATTATATTTATTAGATGTTATAGATGTTAATATTTTGTAATATAAATTTGGTCAAACTTAGCAAACTTTGACTTCAGACAAAGCTAATGTGCAGAGTAAAAAGGACCGGAGGGAGTACTAGTTGCATGCATATTAATTAGACCTCATCTATTAATTGAAGGACCATTGCATGCAATTTCTGTGGCACACTATTGGTATTGAAAGAGGACTTCTATTAATAGCACAATTTTAGTTGAGAAAAGAATGATGTGATTGGCTTCATCCATCATTCAATTATTTTCCTAGTCCAATCTCTTTGCGCCTAGGTTGCGGTGCACCTTAATGCACCTAGACGGAGGGAGTAGTTTGGATTAGTTGGGCTAGTCGTTTTTTTAATGTTTTCTATGTTTGACCTATGCATGAATTATGATGAAATGAAGTAGTTTGAACTATGTTGAAAGAAGTAGTAGTTGGAAGTTTTTAGATTTTACATCTCTAATTAGCATCTTCTGTTGGAGTTAGTCTTTTACATCTCCGTTTTACATCGTCGGTTGGAGTTGGCATTTTTTATTTTTTAGATGTAAATTTTTACATCTTCAAATTTGCATCATCTATTGAAGATGTTTTTATAAGGAAAGTTGTTTCATATATCACGAAGAGCTTGAGAAGAGAACATACACACACACGTTCCTCCTCCACAGCCCGCCTCGCGTCGCAAGCCGTTGTGCTTCGTGATCGAGCCGCGCTAGGACCTATGCCACATGTACCCAATGCCTTATTTATGGCACGCAAGATCAATGTTGAAACGTTTTTCAACTAGTGAGAATCCGAACCAGTTTTTTCATAGTGGATTGGTTTTTGGTTCTCTTCGCCTCCTTAGTGGGAAAGCGATTATGTTTCTCTTCCTCTCCATGTTCGAGGCACAGGATAAGAGGTCGTTCCTCTTTCCATATTGACGGAATGCACACAACTCTTGGCCTTATTCTAGAATCTTGCGTCGCCTACCTCTTTTCCATCTCGCTCGAAAAAAGGATTCTGAAACCCCCTCCTCTTGTGATCCGATACTGGAGAGGGCCGATCAAGTTTTTGGGGAGCGTCCCGCTCGACTATTTGGATCTTTGTTCAATGTGACTGCGAACGGTAATATACCTGACAATGAGTTCCCCAATGGCGACTTCTTCCCCAACCGAGGACCTTTTTTGCGACATGATGAACGACACACCTACATCTTCTTCCGGTGCTCCGTATGTCATCTTATCCTCTGTGTTAGAGATATGATGTTTATTTCTTATGATCTTGATTACATGACTAGTTTCAACAACTTGTTGCTTCATTCGATTGTCATCTCTATCATGGTAAATCATGTTTTACCTACTATTTTTCTGGATTAAACTTAATGGAATACCCACGAGCTTTGGGTTAAAAAATAATTTTGTAATAAGTATTTCTGAGACGAGACAACATCCAAACGTCGCGACCGCGCCGAAAGAGTGGCGAACCAGTCTGATCTTGGCCTCATTGGATTCGGCGACCAGTCTTGATTACCCATGGCGGCTCTCCAAGCTCCCAAGACGTCACACTTTAATGACTAGCTCAATTCCCCATGCGTGCGTACGTGATCTCATCCTCTCCGGCGGTACTTAAACACGCCGCGCGCAAGCGGCCACCAGCATTCCGTCGCCTTGCCCCTTGGACTCCACCTCCGAGAGCTATCAGCTATGGCTGCCATCAAGATCAAGCTCGCCGTGGACAGGTCGCGGAATCGCGTGGTCTTCGCTGACGCTGGCTCCGACTTTGTCGACGTTCTCCTCTCCTTCCTCACGCTGCCGCTCTCCGCCCTCCAGTCCGGCGCACCAGGCGTGCCATCGCCGGGGTGCCTCTCCAACCTCTGCGGCAGCGTGGACCGCCTCAGGGACAGTGGTCTGCTAAAGGTCGAGGCCTGCCATGGCATGCTTCTCACGCCTGCTCACAACGATGAGTTCCAGTATGCATACATATCTAGTACTCCCTCCATTCCAAAATAGATGACTCAACTTTGTACTAATTTTAATACAAAGTTAGTACAAAGTTGAGTCATCTATTTTGGAACGGAGGGAGTATGATCTATGTGTCAATTCAGTTATTCTTCATGATTAGCTTGACTAATTAAATTAAATCTCATCGCCAGGGACTGTAAGTCAGCTAGCAAGTACTGCAACAAAGCTCCTATCGGGTTTGCAAGTGTTGCCTAGTTATGGCCAGAGTTTTTCATGTCTACAACTATGAGCAAGTGGCCAGAAAAGAGACCTTTGTACGTGGCACAGGACGGTTTGTGATCAGTGATGACATGACAATCAAGCCAGCATCTACAGGAGTCATACAGTCGCTGCCTCAAGCGTTCGGTTCTAATGGAATCGCCCATGGCTTTGAGGAGCTGGAAGTGACCGTCAGCTGGCTCACTGTAAGACGATCGATTTTCATCAGCATAGTACTATACTAGTATATACAAAAAATTTACCGTTGGAGTAGAACCCCCTCTTTTTTCTAATACCTGGGCTTAATTGTGATTTAGGTTTCATCCATGCTGAAGGCCTTCCTTTCATCAGATACCGTGCTCAGTGATGCATTCCTAACAAATGAACCTGATGGCAAGGCTGCTCATGCTACCGCGAAACCGAGCATCGATCGGAAAATTCCACCGTCCGATCAAGATTCCGTAGGTTCTTTCCCAGAAAGCAAGATCAAGATTTTCTATGACACATATAAAAAGAAGGTCATGTATGCTGAATGCAACCGTGAGTTCGTGGACCTGCTCATGGGTTTCTTGACTTACCCTGCGAGCTGCGTGATCAAGCACACAGGAGCTGTCACTTGCCATCTTGGCAGGTGCTTCACAAATCTCTATAGCAGCGTTGTCGATCTCGCCAATGCTGGGTGCTTCACAGGTGGCCTCCCTGGTGTGATGTTACTGGATCCAAGCATTATGCCGTTTGACATTTTGAGCAACATCTTGTCCGACCGGTGCCGGCCGCTTGACTGTCGGTGTCGGAAGGACACGATGCCAGAGCTAGCACGCTACTGCTTCCACCCTGAGATTGTCGAGGACCGAAAGTACGTCGTAGGCGATGATCTGCTTATACATCAGGCAACTGCCATGTCTGTGATGAAGTATTGGTCTGGGAGGAACAAGGCTATGGTACTGGAGACTGACATTACCGTAGGGAAGCAGGAGGTAATCTAGCTTGCAAATTAGCACATAACTAATAATGCGTAAATTAAGTTTGTTGGGGGTTTTGCCAATGATTTCCGTTATTCTTGCAGGCTGTTGCGTTGCTGCGAGCCGCGCTAATAACTTCGAAGAATGCACTGACCGAAGTGTTCATAGATAGGCTGGAGGCACAGTCGTCCACCATGCCGAAGATGCCCCGCTACGGTACAACCCTCCTCCAAAACGTATAAAGGGCAATATAGTCTTTTCACTCATCATATTCATTTTCATACGCATGTTCCGTTGTACGCTGTATAGGCCGTACGTACGAGGAATCCAATTCTGTACTAACACCCACAGGGTCGGCCTATTAATATATCTTTTAATATTCAAAAATAGATGCAGGTAGTGAGATTCGAACTCATTACCACGTTGTATTCATACAGTGCCACTAACCAACTGGCAGAGCTGATGCTGATGCTGGTGTACAAATTGCAACTTTTGTTATTCTTATGGTAAACAACTCGTGAGCAACCTATGCACCCATGTGTTCTACAAATGTTTCTCGGCCGCAGCCATGCCCTCAGACATACGTAAACAAAAAAGGCAATGCCTTGTTTTACTTTTTTCCTGGTTTTGTCTAGCCAATTTTCTATTGTTTTTTTTCTCGATCTCCTTTTCTTTTTTCATTTTCATTTTCTTTTCCTTTCTAAAATTCACGGAATTTTTCTAAAATCCTGAAATTTTCATAAATTCGTGAACTGTGTTTCAAGTCCGTGTCTAATTTCTTAAACCTGTGAACTTTTTTCTCAAATCACTGATTTTTCTCAAATACATGAACAATTTTTAGATCCACAAACCTGTCTCAATTTTTACAAACCTTTTCTAAAACCCGTGATTTTTTTCAAAAATTCGTGCGAACAATCTATGTCCAAGCGAGAGGAAAGACGAACGAGAAGAAAAATAGCCATTTTCCCCAACTACCTGCAAAATTTGGGTATATTTTCTTAAATTCCACGAGTACATCATATGCAACATAGGGGTTTCGGTTAATTTGGAAGAGTTCGTCCCATAGCACTTTTTTTTACATATTCATCAAATGGACCCAAATTTTTTCCACTGAATACTATCATCATGGCAAGCAGCCATGCCATATTTCATCTATTTTTTAGGTTTCGTACAATTTCTACAGTTTTTTGCGTGAAAAATCCCTAAAATACTAACCGGGCGTGACGCAACGTGTGTTTTTTGTACGAATTCGTCCAAATTTTGTGTGGAGTACTAGGATGACCATGCCCAGCAACCTGAAAATTCTGGCTATATTTTAAGAAAGTGCACAACACTAGTAGAAAATGGGCCTTTAGTCCCAGTTCTAGAGGGCCTTTATGTTGGGGAACATAGTAATTTTAAAATTTTCCTACGCACATGCAAGATCATGGTGATGCATAGTAACAAGAGGGGAGAGTGTCGTCCATGTACCCTCGTAGACCGTAAGCGGAAGCGTTATGAGAACACGGATGATGTAGTCGTACGTCTTCATGATCCGACCGATCCAAGTACTGAACGCACGGCACCTCCGAGTTCAGCACACGTTCAGCTCGGTGACGTCTCATGAACTCACGATCCAGCAGAGCTTCGTGGGAGAGTTCCATCAGCACGACGGCGTGATGACGGTGATGATGATGCTACCGATGCAGGGCTTCGCTTAAGTACCGCGATGATATGACCGAGGTGGATTATGGTGAAGGGGGGCACCGCACACAGCTAAAAGATCAACTGATCAACTTGTGTGTCCATGGGGTCCCCCTGCCCCCGTATATAAAGGAGCAAGGGGGAGGCCGGCCAGCCCTAGGAGGGTGCGCCAAGAGGAGTCCTCCTAGTGAGAGTAGGACTCCCCTTTCCTAATCCCACTAGGAGGGGGAAGGAAGGAATGGAAGAGGGGAAAGGCAAGGGGGCGCCCCCCTTCCTTGTCCTATTCGGACTCAAGGGGAGGGGGCGCGCGACCTGCCCTGGCCGGCCCCTCTCTGTCCACTAGGGCCCATCAAGGCCCATTAGCCCTCGGCAGGGCTGGTCCTGAGGTTTTGGGGGCCCGGGGCGAAACTAAAACCTTGGGCCTATTAATACTCGCAATAATATGTGACTTACATATGACTATATGATTTCCTCAAAAAAAAATGACTATGCGATTTTGTCTCATAAATCATGAGTAAATTTCTAAAATATTTTTCTAGAAGTTGGTTTCTAAACCACACAAAGACGAAAATATGGAGTACATAATATAGATACCATGACCCCTTTAGTCCCGGTTTGAGACACGAACCGGGACTAAAGGGCATCACACCCTTTAGTCCCGGTTCGTGTCTCAAACCGGGACTTTCCCATTTAAACCGAGACTAATGCTTTTAGCCGCTCGAAGCGGGACTAATGCTCACATTAGTCCCGGTTCGTAATGCAACCGGGACTAATGTGTATATTGAGATATGACCAAAGCCTTGTTTTCTACTAGTGCAAGTACATCATGTACAACGTAGGGGTTTCGATTAAGTCGAAAGAGTCCGTCCCATAGCACTTTCTTTTACATATTCATCAAATAGACCCAAATTTTTTCCACATCATTCTATCTTCATGGATAGCATCCAAACCAAGTTTCATCTATTTTTGACATTTCACACATTTTCTAGGGTTTTTCCGGTGAATAATCCCTAAAATATTGATCGGACGTGACCCACCGTGTGTTTGGTGTCCGAATTCGTTTAAATTTTGCATGGAGTGGTAGGATGACAATGCCCATTTGCCTGCAAAATTTGAGTATATTTAATGAAAGTCCACAAGTACGTCATGTACAACATAGAGGTTTCGCCTAAGTCGGAAGAGTCCGTCCCATAGCACTTTTTTACACATTCAACAATGTAGAGAGTAATAAAGAAATTGAATAAAGCCGGTGTGTCGTACAAACCCGGTAACATGAAAGAAGAAGAAGAGAATGTGTTGATAGATTTCCTAAAAAGATTTCCCTTACGATGATGTGCTATGATAGATTTTCTAAAAAGGATTTCCCTTACGATGACGTGCACACACCTGATGGCACAATGGGTGGCAAGAACTATGATTTAAAAAGAATTCTTTAATTGTTGATACCAGGCCGGTTTTCTAGTCTGGAACCTTTTAGATGGTTACTCGTTTTTTTTAAATCGCAATGTTACAAAATGTGCATCATATTTATTTATTTATTCATATTTTTCAAAAAAAATTGAAAATATAAAAAATGGTTGCATTTTCAGAAAAAAATAAGACTTTTAAAATTGTTTGTGTTTTCAAATATTATTCAGAATTTCAAAAAAATAGCGGTTTTCAAAATTTATTCAGAGTTTAAAATCTGTTCTACTTTTCGGAAAATTTGTATGCATGTTAAAAAATCAATTTTGAATTTCTTTTGCGTTCAAAAAAGTCACGTTCAAAATTCTAAAAAATTGTTCAGCTATGTAGCTGTTAATAGTCTTAAGACACCGCGCTGCTCTTTTGTCATTATAATTGGGTCAGTCTAGTGGTTGGCTCATTTCATTGAGAGTGCAAGGTCATGTGTTCAATACCTGTCGCATGCACATTTTTTTAGGATTTTCGAGTGTTTCAGATAGACGACTTGCTGTTGGGCCGGCCCAGGATACTGTTAGCCGCTGTTTATTTTCGCGGGCTGTCTCGAAAAAAATTCGCTGATGTATTTTTAAAAAAGGACCATCATACCATTTATTATGAAGGGGCATGGAGAGATCTTCTCCGTTAATGTGTTTAGGGGGAATTATATCGAAGCGGAAGTGATCTTTGCCAGGGTCCCCGGGGGGCGGATCATAACCGTGGAGATTGCGAGGTCCGACACCATTGCGATTGTCAAGGGTAGGATCAAGGATAGGGTGTCTATTCCTGAGGGGTTTCGTCATGAATTGGTCTACGGTAGCAGATATCTTAAAGACTCGCGCACAGTTGCCGATTAAAATCTTGGTAGAGAATGTACCATCACAAACGAATTTTTCAACAAGTGAGATAGATCACAGTCAACTTGAGCACTACAGCCGGTTGTGACAATGCTTGGTCGTGCAATCGTTTTGCTGTTGTTCAGTTCTGCTGGTAGTTGTCTTCGCTTTGTTTAACTTTACCTAATGGTGGTCCTGTGCTCTCCTGTAATGGTCTATCTGTCCAGTCTGGTTAGAAACTTGTCAGGGACTCAGGTGTAGTCTGAATTATGAAAACTTTTGCGGAGGTTTCTCCATTGAATGGAAGATGGAGACGGACAAAACAGAAGTTATTTTGAGCACATTAGAATAGATCAACGCGAAGATTTTTTTTTTACCAATGTAGCATTTCTTCGTTGCTGCAACATAATACTGCCATCTTGCGCACACTGAAACAAAATGAATTTCAATCATCGTTTTCTGAATTTTGTTTTTCTGTCCTAAGGTTCGAATCGAAACCGAACGCATCCTTGAAGCCAAAGCATACAAGGCAACTCTGCACGAGCAATTCTGAATGACAAGTGTCTCTGAGATGCCTCTGTAGCAACTGAATGTTTACTTCCTGCTGTATTAATCTGGAGTCTTGTAGTTTGGAGAGATATTGCCTGCTGGCTTGGTTGATCTAGATCTTGTAAGTACTTAGGTTTCTCTGCAATGCAATGGAGCCGGGGCTGTTGCCCTTTTCCTCTAAATTTTTTTCTGAAAGATACTAATATATATGTTCAACTCTGCAAGACCAATTCTGAAAGGAAAAAAGAAAACAGAGCGATCATGCATGTTCAACAGCAGCAAGCGTCAACAACTGTAGCATACAACACTTCCAAATTTACCGGACAAATCGCAGCCCATGCATTGCATGCATGCAGATCTACACCCTATAGCCTACAATTCTGTTGAGTCCCTGCGTTTCACGATCGACCATGGCAGCGCCGGCTTCGAGGCGCGCGCGCACGCGCTCGTCCGCGAGCAGCTCCGGCGTGAATTCATTCCTCCAGCCGGCGCACCACGCGACGGCCTGGCGGACCGCAGCCAGTGGAGCAGCGCCTCTTCCCATCGGTGGAAGAACTCAGCTTCAAGGATGGTCACCATGGCTCCCACCCCATCACCGTGCTGAACGAGCAGTCCATCTGCTTCGGCGGCGTGATCCTCAGCTCCCGCAGCTGCCGTGCGAGCCTCGGCAGGATGTGACGCCGGGCAAAGGCGTCCCATTGCATCGGGTGAAGGTACTTTTTCAAAGACGAGACGATGTGGTGGTGATCGGCGTGGTTGATGATCTTGCTCTCCACCGTGTCGTAGAGGCTGTCCGGCAAGTGCCCGACGAGGGGGATCCACGGGCGTAGCAGTGCTGGCAGTTCGGGTTCCACAGCGGCTCCCACTCCCGCGCGTCAGCGGCCATCCTCGGCCTGATCACCTCCTCGACGATGTAGCGTATGGTGGCAGGAGGCAGCGACGCTTTCCACGTCCCCGGCGTGCGCTCCCCTTCGAACACCTTCGCCGACTCGACGACCGCCGCCAGCGCGCCCGCCGTTTCCGCGCTACCATCCCCTTGGAGTTCGAGCGAATGCAGCAGGGCGAGGGTCTTGTCGAAGCACTCACGTTCAAGGGACAGCACTCGTGAAAGGTTCCGCCACCGGCGGGACCACTCGTCTTCGACCACCGGCGGCGTGTTCTGCAGCCCGTTGTCGTGCGGTGTGTCGTCATGGCCGATCCCGACGTTCCGGCGCGGCAGTGCCACGGGCTCTAAGTGGGCGATGATCCCTTGCCGCTAGGGCTGCAAACGAGTCGAGCTCGATCGAGTTGGAGTTGGCTCAGCTCAACTCATATGAAAATTCAAGCGAGCTCAAATTAAGTGAAGCTCATGATCGAGCTGTAGAACATGACTTGTGCTTAGCTTGTAACGATCTCGAGCTAATTTCGAGCTAAATGAGATGGTAAAAATTATAAATCTATGGATGAAAAACAAAAAATTAAGGTGAATATGCTAGGAACCTTTACCAAAAATATAGGATATTTAACACATAGTCTGTCATAATTAGTCTTCAATCTTCTCTACAGTTAATAAGTTTCCATGTTCGTTGGTAAATAAAATAAAGAAAAATTATGGATAGCATATATTAATAAATTATCTTAATTCCATTTAATATATGACATGATCATTTAATATAATGATATTCTGTCGAGCTATCGAGCTGAAATCGAGCGAGCCAACATTGGCTCAAGATCAGCTCGTTTTTCTATCGAGCTACATAAAATGTTCAAACTCAGCTTGTTTATTTTCAAGTCAATCTCGAGTCGAGTCAAAAAACGAGTCAATCTCAAACGGCTCATGAGCCTCGAGCTTTTCTTACATCCCTACTTGCCGCTGCCCGCCCAGGCCGGAGCCCTCCCGGTAGTTCCACTGCCGCATCATCCTTGCCACCGCCTCGGTGGTGACCGCCAGGCTCCCGGGCATGTGAGACGGGTACGCTGACTTGGCCTCCAGCGTCGCCATCGCCATGGTCGCCGGACAATCGAGCTCTTGCAAAAACTATACGCACTACGTATATATCACGCGATATTGGAAACCGGCGGTAGTTTAGGCACGCATCATTATATGGACGGGGTACCAAATCGTTTGAGCTCCGAGTAGGATTGGTGTTCGTCACCGAATCTCCGAGTAGGATTAGTGTTCGTCAAAGTTAAGGAAGCGTCTGGCTGGCGGCCGTTGGCTCGCTAGCGGTAGCGAGCGGCCGGCCACAAAAAGAAAATTCCTGTCCCCTCGTTCCGAGAAAGGAAGGCCTCCTTCCGTCCCACAAAATTCATTGGCTCATTAGCGCTCGTGAGCGGCTGCCAGCCAGATGAGTTCACCAAACAGAAAACAAAGCCCAGTCGCTATCAATGACCGCACTACTCTCTAGAAAAAGCTTCCCATGCCCCCTCGTCCACATTTCCTCCTTCACGGGTATCTTTCTTCTCCACTTTCCCTTCACCTTCTTCACTTTCCCTTCACCTTGCCTATAAATCTGCCACCGGTCTTCTCCATAGTTGGAGGGAGTAGCAAAATAGGAAGCCAAAAAAAGGAGAAAATATGATCTCTGTGTAATTAAACACCACTGTGTGCAACTATACCCTGTAGTAAAACCAACTTTTGCCTAGATGTGTGCAAATAGACACAAGGAAGTAACCAAAAAAGAAAAAATTTGATCTCTGTTTAATTAAACACCACTCTGTGCAACTAGACCCAGTAGTAAAACCAACTTTTGCCTGGATGTGTGCAAATAGACACAATGGAGTAGTTTTGCAGATAGCCCAAACTAGAAACATGGACTGGGTTCCTGTTTGTGCAACTAATCACAGTTCCAACAATGTCAACCTTTTGCGCAATGTGTGCAACCAAACAGCCAAATACTAGAAAATATGGACTGGATGTACTGTTTATGCAGAAAGAAGCACATATTTGCACAACTAAAAAAGAGTGGGTTCCAAAAGAAACCTTTTTATTCCATGTGTGCAAATAGAAGCCTATATTTCTGCCAACTAAAATATGGATCCAAAACCAACCTTTCCTGCTATGTGTGCAACCAAACAGCCAAGACTAGAAAAAGAGATGTGCAAACTAATCATGGATCCAAAAGCCAGCTTTTGTTGTAACTGTGTGCAACCAACACACACAGACATGGATGTGTGTTGTCTGTGCAAAAATAAACATATATTTGTGCAACTAAACATGAATCCAAAGCCAACTTTTGCTGTAAACGTGTGCAACTAAAACATGAATCCGGACCAGAAAGTATCAGACAGCACCAACAAGGGTGAAAAAGAGGTGATCATTTCCTCCTCCTGTTCAGATCCTCCCTCCTTGACTTTCCCTTTCCCCCTCACCAAATTTCTCTTTGAAAAAATAGCTTCTCCATAGTTGAAGAGACGATAAACAGAAATAATAAAAGGGAGATCTGGTACCTGTGCAATTTTAAGTGATTTTCGTGCTACTACATCATGGGACAAACCAACTTTTACAGCAATGTCTGCAACAAAATGCAGAAAATGTGCAAATATATAGGAGAGAGCACATAGAGTCTTATTTCACACATAATGTAGAAAGAACCAATGTCTATGTAGCAAAAAAAGAAAAGAGAAGAAAAGTATATTGTAGGTACTACGAAAACATAACTACCAACTAGACAAGAATCTGGTTTGCATCTTTTTTTTCTTTGATCTTTCAACACAGTAGTATGTGATTTTGTAGCTTAGAATTGTGTGCACAAATCTATAGCAGCTCATCCACCATCATAACCTGTAAAACCTGCACATGAGGCAAAAAAAGAAGCCTAAGAAAAAATGAACTAGCTCTAGCTTGAATTTAGCCCGTCTAAACACACGAAATGAAAAAAATAGTGATTTTTAAAAGATTATATTCTTTCAAATAAGTAGTGCAACTACATTCGAGTGCATCTGCAAACCTAGAAAAATCAGATGCATGTGAGCACATGAGGATGCCAACTATTAAATTGTTCTTGTGCAACTAAAGAAGTTGAAGATACCAACTCATGTGGCATTGTTGTGCAACTATTAAAACAAGTTGGGGATGCCAACTCCTGATTGGTTCTTGCGCAACTAAAATAGATGTGGATGCCAACTCATGTGATATTGCTGTGGGACTATTTAAAAAGTTGAGACTGCCAACTCCCAAATGGCTCGGGTGCAACTATGGAAGTCGAGGATGCCAACTCGTATGATACTGTTGTGCAACTATTTGAAAAGTTGAGGATACCAACTCCTAATTGATTCTTATGCAATTATAAAAGTTCAGGATGCCAACACCTAGCTGGTTCTCATGCAACTGTGTAAAAAATCATGTGTTTTACACAGAGATGTAATGAAGCTCTACAGAGAGATCATGTTTAACGAGACAATTGTAGTTTAGGGAATAATAGATGGATCAAAAATAGGATCCTAAACCATACCAATAGTGACAAAATTAGAACAGCTAGCCGTGAAAATCCAACTAAAACCTAGTTGTAGCTTCATGATGCAGGGCAGTGTACCATTTAGATATCATGGCAAAAAAAGGCCTGCCAACTAAATGATCTAGAGCGTGGAACTATCCTGGAAATGCAGCCAACGGACGTATGAGCGTGTGCAACTAAAAAATGAAATTTAAAAACAGACTACCGACCGTCCTTTGTGCTGTAATCCAACTACGTTTGCCTCCCTGTGCAATGTTTACAACTAGCTAACCAGCTATGCAGTGTACCACTTAGATATCATCTAAAATATGCCCTCCCAATTATAATTTCTAGAGCATGCAACTACCCTGTAGATGCAGCCAACTGGCATGAGAGGTTGTGCAACTGTAAAATGAAAAAATGTCCTGCCAACTAAATGATCTAGAGCATGCAACTATCATGCAGATGCAGCCAATTGACATATGAGCGTGTGCAACTGGAAAATGAAATTGAAAAACACACGCCTGATCGTCCTTCGTCCTGTAATCCAACTATGTTTCCATCCCTGTGCAAATTTTACAACTAGATAGCCAACTATTTCTTCCTCCGTTTGCAACTTACTAGAAAAAACAATAAAAAACATGGATGAACCCGGATGCAAAAAGAGATGTACAAAAACATACACTATCCCATTATCTACCCGCTCTGGTTGAAACTCAAATCTCACATAATCCCCACGCCTCTCTAGTTCGAAAGCAGCACGAGAGCTATGCTCATGAGACCAACGCCACCATGGTCGTAACTGTGTGAAGCGGATGCGGTTAACCACCGCTATGGGCTGCCCGACAAACTCGTCCCCCGCCGTCGCACCCTCTCCGCGCTAGCCTCCCTCGTCCGATGAATACGAGCAATACCAGCCGCCCCTAGGCAGGACCTATGCGGGGTAATTGATAGGAGATATGGATAGAACCGAGGACAGAAGAAAATCCATGGGTAGGACCTTACCTGCGCTGGCGACGAGCAGTGAATCCCCCGCGCAAACATGGCAAATATTGAGAGAGAGAGAGAGAGGAGAGAGGCCGCTGGGAGCACCTACACGTCCTCCAATAGCCGAGTATAGGGGGAGGTGGTGGTGGTGCACGGCCGTCCGTGTGGACGTCGTCAATCATGGAGGAGGCAGCCGGGTTCACGTGGTGATGGCGCGACACGGCGGCCCGATCTAGATGAGGCGGGTCTAGGACCTCATGCCCGGAGCTCGTGGGGGTGGCGAGTGATTGGGCCTCGTCTCTGCCGTGGTAGAGGGGGTGGAAGGACGAGCAGGGAGGGCCATGGCCTAGATCCATGGCTGCACGATGGCCTGGACCACACCATCGCCGGGGTGGAGCCGGGTGGGGGATCTCGGGGTCGAGCCAGAGGAGGAGGCCAGCATGTGGATGTGGTCATGCAGATCCGGTGAGGCCCGCGCATGGAGGAGGCGCTCGAAGGAGCTGACGGCGACGGCAACGGCGACGGCGACGACGCCTCGATCCAGAAGAATTGGGGGAACTGCGAGAGACAGCAGGGGGGATGGTGGGTTCGGCCGGCTCGGTGGGTGGGGTGACGGGTGGGTGGGCTGCCGACCAGATGACACCTGAAGTGAGGACGCACGCGCGTGATTGAAATCGTGTGGTTCCCAGCCGGCCGCTCGATTACGCAAAAAAGTGCGCGTGCACTTTTTAGATTTTAGGCAAAGTTAATATTTCAATTTATGTGACAAGATCTAATATTACAAATTTCACATATTTGTTACAAAGTTCTAAATTACATCAAATTAGTATTAATAAAAAATTGGCATACAAGTTTTTCTTATGAGGTATAGGGGGTGGGGGAGGGCAGTACCCCCACCTAAATATATTACTCAAAGTTGGCCAAATGCCAATAGAGGGATCTAGATTATAAGGGGAAACCGGATCGAAAACTTAAACAATTTAACCTCATTTACGATGACGAAAACCGTGCAATAACAAAGAAAACACATAAAATTGAAGTACAAAGTTACAACACAATGCAAGGATGAACAACTTAAGCATATAGATGGTTGAGGGATGTACTGTCGGTTATGTCATAAGCATGTACATGGCACCACAAGCAAAGGAGAGGACGACAAGGTAGGACAGTGCACCATAAGACAACACATAGGCAAATTCAGAGGTCGAGGAATGAGAAAATCAACAGTAGCAACTGCGAAGCCACTGGCACATGATAACGCATGGTTCCATAACCATTTATACCAGCCCGACTCATCCAACACTCAACGCTAGGCTGGTCTTGAATGTGGCGAGGTAATAATGATGGCGGGGAAGGCTTTAGCTCATCGAGCATGCACACAGGGAATTTCAATTCAACATCGGGAGTTAGGTCAGTTGGTGGGAATTATCGACGAAGGAGTGGCCAACTCACAAACAGTGCCTCAGAAGAAAATATCTCTACCAAGGCTGGTTAATGTCCATGGTGGAGTGTAAATGGAGGTCAAGCACAACCTCAAGTTGGCGACAACAAAGGACCCAAGCAGTGGTCGAACATAGATTTGTAGGAAGCTGACATGGCAAGAGGAGGAGATCACTAGGTTGCTGGGTAGAAGATCATTAGGGGTAGAAAATGGAAACACTGTGGCACCAAAGGCACCACCACCGAACCCCTAAAGAACACCTCCAAATATGAACACATAGCTCTCTCTCTCTCTCTCTTGCTCTCTCTCTCTCTCTCTCTCTCGGACTTTAAGCCAACTCTGCTTCCTTTGTAGCTTGTGCACCCGACTTCTCCAACCTCTCCAATTCTGTGCTTCAATTTATTCATTGTCATGTTGTAGTTGCATAATCCTTGTTTTTAAAGTCAAGCTCGAATTGCCTTATAGAAATTGAAACAACGTTTTTGTGGCTCAACCACCAGCTAATAAGAATTCAGATATGTGTCTAGATGAAACTAATCTAAATGCAATACCCACTCAACTAAACTAAGTGCAAAAAAAATGAAAGCTTAATTAACAGTTGGCAACTGACTGATTGCTCAAGCTAGCGATAAAAGTCGTGGTCTACATTTTGATACAGAAATAATCAATCATCGATGTGCAACAATATCTTGTCTTGCTAGCAAGCACGGCTGCATGAATCGGTCAAATCTTTGTAGTGGTGACATTAGAGGCACATCTTTTTTGAGAGTAAATTAACTCAGTGTACTCTCAGTAAAAATCATTAATAAACATTGTCGGTGTCAAAACCGGCGGATCTTGGGTAGGGGGTCCCGAACTGTGCGTCTAAGGCGGATGGTAACAGGAGGCAGGGGACACGATGTTTTACCCAGGTTCGGGCCCTCTTGATGGAGGTAAAACCCTACGTCCTGCTTGATTTATTCTTGATAATATGAGTAGTACAAGAGTAGATCTACCATGAGATCGGAGAGGCTAAACCCTAGAAGCGAGCCTATGGTATGATTGTATGTTGTCCTACGGACTAAAATCCTCCGGTTTATATAGACACCGGAGGAGGCTAGGGTTACACAAGGTCGGTTACAAAGGAGGAGATATCCATATCCGTATTGCCTAGCTTGCCTTCCACGCCAAGTAGAGTCCCATCCGGACATGGGACGAAGTCTTCAATCTCGTATCTTCATAGTCCAACAGTCCGGCCAAAGGATATAGTCCGGCTGTCTGGAGACCCCCTAATCCAAGACTCCCTCAGTAGCCCCTGAACCAGGCTTCAATGACGATGAGTCCGGCGCGCTGTGTTGTCTTCGGCATTGCAAGGCGGGTTCCTCCTCTGAATACACCACAAAAGAGTTTGAATACAAGGATAGTGTCCGACCCTGCAAAATAAGTTCCACATACCACCGTAGAGAGAATAATATTTCCACAAATCTAATCTGCTGACACGTTTTGGCAGCATGACATCACGCCATGGCCCGGTAATTATTCGAAGTGTTTTTCTTTAACCAGCCCCGCACATAACGCGAAGCGGTTTCTTGACACGTCTTGTCAAAGCAGAGATCGTGTTCCCCTTATTACGGGATTCTCATCAATACAAACGTGGGAAACCCAACCGTGCCTATTGGTATGAATCCTAGATCTTAGGTAAGTCTCGAACGGCCACGAGGAGGACGCCTGATATTCATCTCCTTTATAAAGGAACAAGGCTTTTACTTTTTCCCTCCCGTGCTCAATCGAATCCTTCCCCCGCTTCGAGTTCTAACACCCAAAGCCCATGTCAGGTGCTTCAGACCTTCAATCATGTCCGGATCCAGTCTTCAAGGCCGGTGGATGCCTTCCTCCGTCACGGAGGAGGACATCAAGAAGTTGAGGGAGGCCAGATATCTGACCGCTGAAATTTCGCATAGGCTGCCCGCCCGAGGGCAGGTCATCCCTACTCCCGAACCCGACGAGAGCGTTGTGTTCGTCTCCCACTTCCTCCGAGGACTAGGACTCGCTCTGGATCCCTTTGTTAGGGGTCTTATGTTCTATTACGGGCTGGATTTTCACGATCTGGCCCCGGATTCCCTTCTTCACATCTCGTTGTTTATTATCGTTTGTGAGGCCTTCCTCTGCATTACCCCTCACTTCGGCCTGTGGCTCAAGACCTTCGATGTGAAGCCGAAGATTGTCGAGGGGCAGTATGCAGCGTGCGGAGGTGCTTTAATAAGCAAAATTGCTGACGCTCCATGGCCAAAGGGTTCCTTTCCAGAGGTGTCCGGATTGTGGCAACGGGAGTGGTTTTACGTCACAGCTCCACGAAGTGCCAAGTGGGTAGCTGCCCCCACCTTTCGCTCGGGCCCTCCACCACAACTGATGTCATGGATCAGCAGAGGGCTGAGCTGGGGTCCGGCCAAGGACGTGCCAATACTACAGAGCCGTATCCGAGATCTCTTCGAGGGAGATTTCAGTCTGGTTATGGTAATGCAAGTTATGCTGGTTCGTCGAGTCCAGCCTTGCAAACGCCGGCCCCTCCGCATGTGGGAATTCAACCCGGAAGAACCGCACACTATTCAGAATTTCCTCGGCATGACGCACGAGGAGATGTACAAATCGTTCTTTGGACCCCAAAGAGAGTGTCGGGACACTACCGAGGACGTGGGCTTGAGCTGCAACCGCGCCGCTGCCCAAGTAAGTAATCCCATGGCCGAACACACTGCCCCTTTATTAATCATGACATCATTCTGAAGAGTCGCTCTTTGACCAGGACTGAATAACAAAGGCGAAGATGATCCGGTGTTCGGCCCCCTTCCTGAAGGCTTGGACAATCCGGTGCTGGAAAAGATGCTCGAGCCAGCACCTTGTCTAGTGCCCTCAAAGGAAGATGAAGGGGGGAATAAAGAGGGCGAAAGAGGGCCTCCATCGCTACCTATTCCAATCGAGGGAATGAGCGCCTCCACGAGGGAGGATAACCAAGGGGAAGAATCTGACATTCTCTCTCCCCGGGGAAGGAAAAGGACTACCTCTGAAGATCCGGAAACTAAGGTTTCCAAACGGGAGAAGAAGTCTCCGCCAGAGGGTCCTGCCTCTGAGGGTATTCTTGCCACACAATGTCCGCGCGGGGATCAGCCCTCTACCGAGCTGTAAGTAATCAAAAAGTACTTAATAGTGAAGATATCCTACCTTACTTACGAGGAAAATAACCGAAGCATTTATCTTGCAGTTCGGATCTTAGCCCTTCTCAGCAGAGCTCATCTTCAGGGGATCTTCTTCCAGAGATGATGGAGAGCGAAACGCCTCCCCCCGCCACACCGCCTCACAAGGCGGACGACCCCGAGGTGTCGTCGCGGAGGGTTTCTCCTGATCCGGCAAGGCCAGAAGGTAATCCTATGGCCACCCGAAGTTCTCAGTATCCGGCTCTTGAAGAGAGCAATCAAAAGAGTCCGTCACCGTCTGGTATGCGGTCAGACGTACTGAGGGATCTGCTAGGGCGAGCGACTATCTCGGAAGAGCACCGTACGTTGATGGGTACGGTGATTGAAAGGATTTCGTCCGCCGAAAGCGGGTTGCATGAAGCCTTTATAAGTCTACTGACGGATTTTGAGGTACGTGAAATGATGTACATGTTTGTCAGTACCGCACATTTTTAGATGTGCCCTGTGTAGATAGTAGCCCCAGAGACTCTGGTTGTCGTCGAAAACGGCGGCAAACAGAGGATCATAGTCCCAGGTAATAATCAGACCGCTTTTATGTGTAGGTGGTTGAAGCTCCGGTAGCTAGCCGGACTGATGGGTTTGCCGAACTGAAGCGGCAACTGGATGCGGCAGATGCCGACATTGTGCTTGTTAACAAGCGGCTTGACGAGGCACAGGGTAGGTGATTTTTCTGGTGAATGTCTGCTACGTCTTGAGCTTGCGTTGGTTTTCCCCGAAGAGGGAGGATGATGCAGTAGAGTAGCGTAAGTATTTCCCTCAGTTTTTGAGAACCAAGGTATCAATCCAGTAGGAGCCCACGCTCAAGTCCCTCGTACCTGCACAAAGTGATAGCTACTCGCAACCAACACGATTAGGGGTTGTCAAGCCCTTCACGGTCACTTACGAGAGTGAGATCTGATAGATATAATATTTTTGGTATTTTTGGTATAAAGATGCAAAGTAAAAAGTAAAGGCAAAGTCAAAAAGCAAAGCAAGATTAAAGTAATGGAGATTGATATGATGAGAATAGACCCGGGGGCCATAGGTTTCACTAGTGGCTTCTCTCAAGAGCATAAGTATTCTACGGTGGGTGAACAAATTACTGTTGAGCAATTGACAGAATTGAGCATAGTTATGAGAATATCTAGGCATGATCATGTATATAGGCATCACGTCCGTGACAAGTAGATCGAAATGATTCTGCATCTACTACTATTACTCCACTCATCGATCGCTATCCAGCATGCATCTAGAGTATTAAGTTAAAAACAGAGTAACGGCTTAAGCAAGATGACATGATGTAGAGAGATAAATTCATGCAATATGAAATAAACCCCATCTTGTTATCCTCGATGGCAACGATGCAATACGTGCCTTGCTGCCCCTTCTGTCACTGGGTAAGGACATCGCAAGATCGAACCCAAAGCTAAGCACTTCTCCCATGGCAGGAACTACCAATCTAGTTGGCCAAACCAAACGGATAATTCGAAGAGACTTGCAAAGATAATCAATCATACATAAAAGAATTCAGAGAAGATTCAAATATTATCCATAGATAGACTTGATCATAAACCCACAATTCATCGGTCTCAACAAACACACCGCAAAAAGAATATTACATCGAATAGATCTCCACAAGAGAGGGGGAGAAATTTGTATTGAGATTCAAAGAGAGAGAAGAAGCCATCTAGCTACTAACTATGGACCCGAAGGTCTGAGGTAAACTACTCACACTTCATCGAAGGGGCTAGGATGATGTAGAAGCCATCCGTGATGACGGCCCTCTTCCGGCGGAGCTCCGGAACAGGCCCCAAGATGGGATCTCGTGGATACAGAAAGTTGCGGCGGTGGAATTAGGTTTTTGGCTCCTCTTCTGATCGTTTGGGGGTACATGTGTATATATAGGAGGAAGAAGTACGCCGGAGGAGCAACGAGGGGCCCACGAGGCAGGGGGCGCGCCCTAGGGGGGGGCGCCCCCCACCCTCGTGACCGTCTCTTTTGTTCCTTGGAGCAGGGTCCAAGTCTCCTGGATCACGTTCGGTGAGAAAATCACGTTCCCGAAGATTTTATTCCGTTTGGACTCCGTTTGATATTCCGTTTATCCGAAACACTGAAATAGGCAAAAAACAGCAATTCTGGGCTGGGCCTCCGGTTAATAGGTTAGTCCCAAAAATAATATAAAAGTGGAAAATAAAGCCCAATATAGTCCAAAACAGTAGATAATATAGCATGGAGCAATAAAAAATTATAGATACGTTGGAGGCGTATCAATGTCACATAGTAAGAGCAGCATGATGCCAGTATTTTTAATATGTTGTGACTGCAGATGGAGCTGCCACTGTGGAGACCCTTCGGGCGGAGCTTGCCCGAGCCAAGGAGCGAGCAAGGAGTAGTAATGCGGCCGCTTTAAAGGCGGCCGAAGAGTTAAGGGCCGAACAGGCCGCACATTGTGGGAGCAAAGAAAAAATTGCCAAGATGGTCATGGAGTTAAAAGATGCTGCTGACCGTTACCGGCTTCTTGAAGAAGAAAACCGGGTGAAGGCGACGGACCTGGAGAAGGCCCGGGTGTGACACGCCCTCGATGCGGCTATATCTCCCACGTGTCGAAGCACGACTTAGAGGCATAACCGCATTGAAAGCAATGTCGCAAGTGAGGTAATCTTCACACAACCCATGTAATACATAAGGGACAGAGATACATAGTTGGCTTACAATCGCCACTTCACACAATACAAGAATAAAGCATTACATCATCCAGATACAATCAAGGTCCGACTACGGAACCAAAATAAAAGAAGACTACCCCAAAAGCTACATAGATCCCGGGTCGACCCCAACTGGGCTCCACTACTGATCAACTAGAACGAAGCAACACAAAGGACAAGATCTTCATCGAGCTCCTCGTTGAGCTTGGTTGCGTCACCTGCTTGGTAACATCGGCACCTGCAAACTGGTTTTTGGAAGTATCTGTGAGTCACGGGGACTCAGCAATCTCACACCCTCGCGATCAAGACTATTTAAGCTCATAGGTAAGGTAAAAGGTATGAGGTGGAGCTGCAGCAAGCGACTAGCATATATGGTGGCTAACATACGCAAATGAGAGCGAGAAGAGAAGGCAAAAGCATGGTCGAACAACTATGATCAAGAAGTGATCCTAGAACAACCTACGTCAAGCATTACTCCAACACCGTGTTCACTTCCCAGACCCCGCCGAGAAGAGACCATCACGGTAACACACACGGTTGATGTATTTTAATTAAGTTCAACTTCATGTTTCCTACAACCGGACATTAACAAATTCCCATCTGCCCATAACCGCGGGCACGGCTTTCGAAAGTTCAATCCCTGCAGGGGTGTCCCAACTTAGCCCATCACAAGCTCTCACGGTCAATGAAGGATATTCCTTCTAGCGGGAAGACCTGATCAGGCTCGGAAATCCCGGTTACAAGACATCCTCGACAATGGTAAAACAAGTCCAGCAACACCGCCCGAATGTGCTGACAAATCCCGATAGGAGCTGCACATATCTCGTTCTCAGGTGAAAGGATCGATATGGTTGACTAGGGGGGGGGGGGTGAATAGGCAACTAACAATTTTTAGCTTTTCTTTAGCAATTTAAACTTTGCATCAAAGTAGGTTGTCTAGATATGCAACTAGGTGAGCAACCTATATGATGCAACACGGATAGGAACACAAGCAAGCAAGATATATGAAACAAATAAGCTTCCACAAGTAAAGGCATGAGATAACCAAGAGTGGAGACGGTGGAGACGAGGATGTGTTGCCGAAGTTCCTTCCCTTTGAGAGGAAGTACGTCTCCGTTGGAGCGGTGTGGAGGCACAATGCTCCCCAAGAAGCCACTAGGGCCACCGTAATATCCTCACGCCCTCACACAATGCGAGATGCCGTGATTCCACTATTGGTGCCCTTGGAGGCGGCGACCGAACCTTTACAAACGAGGTTGGGGCAATCTCCACAACTCAATTGGAGGCTCCCAACGACACCACGAAGCTTCACCATAATGGACTATGGCTTCACGGTGACCTCAACCATCTAGGATGCTCAAACACCCAAGAGTAACAAGATCCGCAAGGGATTAGTGGGGGAATCAAATATCTCTTGGTGGAAGTGTAGATCGGGGCCTTCTCAACCACTCCCGAGCAAATCAACAAGTTTGGTTGGCTAGGGAGTGAGATCGGGCGAAAATGGAGCTTGGAGCAATAATGGAGCTTAGTGGTGAAAGAGGTGAGTCAACGGGGAAGAAGGGGACCCCTTATATAGTGTGTGGAAAAGATCCAACCGTTACCCACCAACCAACCCGCGGCCAGCGGTACTACCGCGCCTGGCCAGTGGTACTACCGCAAGGCCGCACGGTACTACTGCTTGCAACCAAGCGGTACTACCGCACGGCTGTGCGGTACTACCGTACCGACCCACGGTACTGCCGCAACCCCAGCACAGAACCGATAAACAGACGCACAGGAGCTGGGGGCGGTGCTTCTGCACGCGCGGTACTACCGCGAGGCAAAAATCCCAGCCAGGGGAGAAGGGAAACTTCCGTGCCTACTTCCGCAAAGAAACAGAAGTAGCAAAAACCCGACACAGTAGTACTGCCGAGGGGCGGTACTACTGCCTGACTGCATAGCGCGGTACTACCGCTCGGCGAAAACGGTACTACCGCGGTAGGTGCGGATGTAAAAAATTACATCCGCTCCTACTACCGCAAAGGGGCGGCACTAGCCTGGTGGACAGCAGTAGTGCGGCTCCAGGGGAACGGTACTACCGTGGGCACCTGCGGTACTACCGCGGATGCCTACGATACTACCGTTGACCTGGGAGCAGTACTACCGCAACCAACAACGGCAGCCAGACAAGGAAGGCAAGAAAATGGAGGAAGCTCCAAGGAAGAAGGAGGGGATAAGAAGGAGACGTGTACGTGATGATTCCACCCAAACCTTTCCAACGCGGACCCCCTCTTAATAGTACGGCTTTCTTACGACTCAAATCCACCAAAAAGAAACGTAGAAAAGACGCCGTCTTCGCCAGTCTTCGAGGGGCACCCAATCGTCTTTTGCCTAGCAAAGAAGTGTCTGGAATACTCATGGCACACGATTAGTCCGCAAATGCGTTGTCATCAATCACCAAAACACTTAGGGATAAATATGTCCTTACAATCTCCCCCTTTTTGGTGGATTGATGACAAAACGGGATTTGCACAAAGAAAATACTATTAAGTAAATGCAAACCCCTCCTCTCTATAATATAGACGGGCTCCCCCTAGATGTGTGCCACCTAGATGAGTGCTATGGACTGCATGGCACATGAATACTAGGAACAGAGCCCCCCTATATTATAGAGACAAGGCATATCTATCACTAGACAAGATAGTACAAACATAAGTTAACTAAGATAGATAGAGTGCATATGTCTTACACCATATGTAGGATAGGTCTGGAAGGCACAAACCAAACAAAAGGAAACGAGGCAAACGAGGTCCAAACGACAAAGCAAACAAACACACCAAGCATGACACAACGCAAATCCCTACACTCTCTCCCCCTTTGGCATCGAGACGCCAAAAAGGCAGAGAGGACACCTACACACACGGGGTGGCTCAGGCAGAGAAGTCGTCCCACTGCTCCTCGTGCTCCTCGTCAGACTCAGCGGCGGGGATAGTCTCCTCGAGGTCATCCTCTGAACTGGTCCACTTGTATCCCTGCTTTGACATCCAGGCAGCCTCAGGTGTGATGACGTCCTCAGACCCGCCAGACACATCCTCTCCAAAGAGCCTCATAACCTTCTTGTCACGGCGGCGACTCTCCTTGTCTGTCATGTGAGCCCTGTACTGTCCCTTCGACTGCATGCAGAAGATAGTCTTCATCTTGTCCTTTAGCTTCTTGGCCCATGACGGCTCAGTGGAAGAAGTGGTGGACCTAGCAGCACGGTCCTCAGCAACATTCTCAGCAGCAGCAGCCTCCCCCTCACCAGCAGCCCTCCTAGCAGAAGAGGCCTCAGCACGAGTAGTGGTGTTGGCCTAGTTGGGATTGACGCGGAGGCTGATGGACTCATGGCGAATCCAGTCTGGAGCAAGGAACTCATCACCCGGGTACATCTTCTCCCAAGTGGTGGAGAGCAGCAGAAACAGGTACGGTCCATAGATAGGTACCTTGCGAGTGAACACCGCAAACCGAAGCTCACACCACATGATGTGTGAGACATCAAGTGGCTGAGTCTGAGAAGAACGTGCCTCTGCACACAAGAGCAACATGTCCACGAGATATGCATGTACCTTGTCCTTGTCGCCAATGCGTGGGAACAGAGTGTTGTGGAATATGCGATGCATGATATCCAGAAAGGAGTTTAACACCCAAGATGACTTGCCATTGGGGAGTACCTTCTCAACAAGGAAGGGCTGAAGCAGGTTCTTGCTAGCAGACTCAGAGTTGGCATGGGGGCGAACACCAACGGGGGTGTGAAGCCCGTCATCAGGAATGTGCAGTTGATCCATGAACTCTTTCCATGTAGCAGACAGCTGATGGCCATTGGTCATCCAGGTCATCCTCCGCTCCTCCCCGGGATGAAAGTACACTGAGGCAAAGAACTGACAGATGAGCTCAGGGTCATAGTCAAGGTGAAAAGAGATCACTGGCTCAATAGCAAACTGCCCCACCAGGTCTAGAGCCTCTCCAAAATAGTCACGAAACTTGTCCTTCCGCATGTGATGCATGTCTATCCACTTGACCTCCACGAATGTATTCTGCTTGCTCTTGATTACATCCAGATAGATGAGAACCTGTCGCTTGTTCCAGAACATCTCAGTGCCTCTGAGCACAGCCCGAGGAGTCACATAGGGATTGACCCTCCGGCGTTCGACATACTCAGTGACAGAAATCTCGTCCACGCCCTTAGCAGGTTCCTTTTGCTTGCTGGCAGTGGTCTTGACATTGCGCTTGGGGGCATTGGAGCCCTCTGGGGCTTCATCTTGGGGGTTGCGCAGACGCTTGGAGCCAGTGTCACGACTGGGATTGGAACGGCGAGAGCCACCACCTGAGACACAAAACGCAAAAACACCCACAACAGCCAAGAGAGATTAATGCAAAGACCACAACAATGCAAGTGAAACAAGCAGAAAGCACACATGATAAATGCCTAGAGAGAGATTTGATCCCTACGGTAGTACTGCCAAGTGCTGCGGAGCTAAGATAGTAGTACGGCTCTTAGACGCGGTAGTACCGTGCACGATCATGGTAGTACCGGGTGTAGGAGCGGTAGTACGACCTTAGCGCCGCGGATGGCGCGGTAGTACCGCGTCTGCAGAGCGGTAGTACCGCACGGTACGGTAGTACCGGACCTGACGGGCGGTAGTACCGCAAGAGCGGTAGTACCGCACATTAGGCACGGTAGTACCGCACCGCGTCAGATCTGAACAGGTTCAAATCTGAAAAAAGCCCGCGAAACCACGGTGGTACTATGGTTGGACAAAGCTACCACAAGACAGCATATCAAGTATGTTTCCTACGCATCACGACTCTCCTAGATCCTACTCTTGCACAGGTTTGGCCTAAAATCTCAAGAACAACAAGTTTCTCCCCAAAAACCTAGAAGCAAGAGAACAGCCAAGAAAAAGAGGGATTTGGGGAAAAACCTTGGTCCATGGCAAGAGGAAGTGGTGGGGAACGATCCCACCGGTTGGAATCCGAGGAGAGTGGCCGGAGACGGAGATCCGACGAGGGCCTCCGGCGCTGTTCTTGAGAGAGAGAGACATGGAGAGAGAGACAAAAGAATGGGTATGGGGAGTTGGAACTCCCCTGCCCGAGTCATAAACCCCACGCGCCCTCGACGGCGCGGTAGTACTGTGCCCAGACACGGTAGTACCGCCCGGCGCGGTACTTCCGAAGTATCGCACCAGAGCGGTAGTACCGTGCTGTGGCGTGGTAGTACCGTGCCTCCCAAAGCGGTAGTACCGCGGCCAGACGCGGTAGTACCATGAGCTTAAGAAGATGCACGTTTCGAGCACACGAAAAACTGGATCTTTGCACAAAACACTCCGAGCCAACATGACACCACAAGACCACGCAACACACACAACCAGAAAGGCACACGACAAACGAGCCAACCACGAGACACCACCTTTCCAAAAGAGAGGGCGGTGGCCGTAGCCACCTATGTTTGAGTCAATTGGTATGGCACCGCGAAGAATTATCCTTGGGTCCATGACCAAAACTCGTCTTTGAAGCACAAGTACCATCAAACATGGCTAATGTGAAAGACTTGATTGATTTATGCATAATGGGGGGAGGGAGAGTTCATTGAGAGAACATCACTCCCCCTATGTCCATGCCTACATCTAAATAGGACAACACGATGAGTATGGTGGGGTGTGCAAGGGTTCAAGCAACATTGCTCGAATCGATGATATTTAGCTCATGCCTTAACTCGCGGAATCTTGCTTCATCCAAGGGCTTCATGAAGATATCTGCAAGGTTATCATGAGTGTTGACGTAGTTGAGCTCGATCTCTCCTCGCCTAATGTGATCCGGATGAAGTGATACCGGATCTCAATATGCTTCGTCTTGAAGTGTTGCACCGGGTTGAGAGAGATCTTGATGGCACTTTCATTGTCACACCAAAGAGGCACTTTGTCACAAGTGACACCATAATCCTTTAAAGTTTGCCTCATCCATAGGAGTTGAGCACAACAACTACCGGCAGCAACATACTCCGCCTCAGTGGACGAGAGAGACACACAACTTTGCTTTTTGGAAGACCAACTTACCAAAGAGCAACCAAGGAATTGGCACCCTCCGAAAGTGGACTTCCTATCCAGTTTGTCTCCCGCCCAATCAGAATCCGAGTACCCTACAAGCTTGAAGTTTGATCCTCTTGGGTACCATAAGCCAAAGTTTGGGGTATGAGCCAAATATTGAAAGATTCGTTTGACCGCCACATAGTGACTTTCCTTAGGTGCGGCTTGAAACCGTGCACAAATTCCCACACTCAACATGATGTCCGGTCTAGATGCACAAAGGTAAAGCAAGGATCCAATCATGGAATGATATACGTTTTGATCCACCACTTTACCATTGGGATCTAAGTCAAGTTGGCACTTGGTGGGCATTGGAGTGGAAGCCGGCTTGACGTCACTTAGCTTGAATCTCTTGAGCATGTCTTGAGTGTATTTGGATTGATTGATGAAGGTTCCTTCTCTTCTTTGCTTTACTTCGAACCCTAGAAAGAACTTCAACTCTCCCATGGAGGACATCTCGAACTTTGAGGTCAAGAGAGCGGCAAATTCCTCATTGAAAGCTTTGTTAGGAGAACCAAAGATAATATCATCAACATATAATTGGCACACAAACAACTCCCCTTTGACCTTCTTTGTAAAAAGAGTGGGGTCAATTAGCCCAACTTCAAAACCACGGTCTTGTAACAACTCGGTAAGGTGGTCATACCACGCACGTGGGGCTTGTTTAAGGCCATAGAGTGCCTTATCGAGTTGATACACATGATCGGGAAAGTAGGGATCCTCGAACCCGGGGGGTTGCTTGACGTAAACCAATTCATTAATAGGACCATTAAGAAAAGCACTCTTCACATCCATTTGTTGTAACTTAAAGTTGTGATGAGAAGCATATGCAATCAACATGCAAATGGATTCAAGACGAGCAACGGGAGCAAAGGTTTCACTGTAGTCGATACCCTCGACTTGGGAATAGCCTTGTTCTACCAAACGAGCCTTGTTGCGAATGATGATCCCATGGGCATCTTGCTTGTTCTTAAATATCCACTTGGTTCCTATGACATTGTGATTCTCGGTCGGTCTTGGCACCAATCTCCACACTTTGTTGCGCTCGAAGTTGTTGAGTTCTTCATGCATGGCATTGAGCCAATCCGGATCTTCTAGCGCCTCATAGACCTTGTGGGGTTCCACACAAGAGACAAATGCGTGATGCTCACAATAATTTGCTAATTGTCTACGAGTGCTTACCCCCTTTCTTAAGCTTCCAAGCACATTCGTCATGAGATGATCCTTGGTGGAGAGCTTGGAAGCAACCTTGGCGGCACGATGCTCTAATTCCTCCTCGGGGGTGAGACGAGGAGTGGTCACTTGATCATCTTGAGCGTCGTCTTGGGCTTGTTCTTGTTCTTGAACTTGCTCGGAGGATGAGAGAACTTGACCTTGGGCATCACTTGATGTGTCAACACCGTCTTGAGCGTGATCTTGCCCTTGGTCATGTTCTTGAGGATGAGGGTCTTCATGTTGTTCTTCGGAAGCGTGTGGGCCTTGGGTTGGTGATGGCTCCACTTGAGTGGAGCTTTGTCCTTCTCCTTCGGCCACAAGGGGTTCCTCAATGGGTAGGATAAAGCCAACATCCTTTCTTCTTATGTCTTGGGGAGGAATTTCATCACCTACATCATAAGTGCCACTTTGCTCCACTTGGGAGCCGTTATTCTCATCAAACTCCATGTTACACGTCTCCTCAATAAGTCCCGTGGATTTATTGAGGACACGGTAAGCATGAGAGTTTGTAGCATAGCCAACAAATATGCCCTCATAAGCTCTAGCCTCAAATTTAGACAACCGAACACCTTTCTTGAGAATGAAACACTTACACCCGAATACCCGGAAGTACTTGAGGTTGGGCTTGTTACCGGTGAGTATCTCATATGGAGTCTTGTTCAAGCCCTTGCGGAGGTAGAGCCGATTTGATGCATGACACGCGGTGTTGATGGCTTTGGCCCAAAAGTTGTACGGAGACTTGAACTCTGCCATCATGGTCCTTGCCGCATCCATCAACGTCCGGTTCTTCCTCTCCGCAACACCGTTTTGTTGAGGGGTGTAGGGTGCGGAATGTTGATGCTTGATTCCCTCATCACTAAGAAACTCATCCAAGGTGTAGTTCTTGAACTCGGTGCCATTGTCACTTCTTATTGTCAAGATCTTTGCATTGTGTTGACGTTGTGCTTCATTTGCAAAGTCAATGACAGTTTGTTGGGTCTCGCTCTTCCTCTTGAAGAAATACACCCACGTGTACCTTGAGTAGTCATCCACAATCACCAAGCAATACTTCCTACCTCCAAGACTATCGAAGGATGGAGGCCCAAAGAGATCCATGTGAAGGAGCTCCAAAGGCCTCTTTGAATAAATGATAGTCGTGGGAGGGTGAGCCTTCTCATGTAGCTTTCCTTCGATACAGGCACTGCAAGCACGATCTTTAGCAAAACTAACATTCATTAGTCCACGGACATGGTCCCCCTTGAGGAGACTTTGCAAAGATCTCATATTGACATGGGCTAAACGGCGATGCCAAAGCCATACCACATCAACTTTAGCCATTAGGCATGTCGCGGTCTTAGTGGGTCGCTCCGAAAAGTTAATCACATAGAGACCGTTCTCGACATGCCCAACAAAAGCTACTTTAAGAGTCTTGCTCCACAAGAGGGCCACGGTATCGATATCAAAGAAAGTGGCAAAGCCCATGATAGCAAGTTGACGAACGGAAAGTAAGTTGTATGCAAGGGACTCAACAAGCATGACCTTCTCGATCGAGAGATCATGAGAGATGACCACCTTGCCAAGTCCCAATACCTTACAAGATGAGGCGTCACCCCACTCGACATTGGTGGGCATAGATGGAACTTTGTGCACGTCCACCACCAAGTCCTTGCTTCCGGTCATATGATTTGTAGCTCCGCTATCGAGCAACCATGATCCACCACCGGAAGCAAACACCTACAAGAGATCAATGCTTGGTTTTAGGTACCCATTTTGTAATGGGTCCTTTGATGTTAGTAACAAGGGTCTTAGGAACCCAAATAGACCATTCAATGTACTCATGAAGAGAACCAACAAATTTGGCATAAACATGCCCATCACTAGCACGGCATAACACATAAGAAGGGTTAAAATCGCCGGCTTTGTTGAGAGGGGTGACATTGCCCTTCTTGACATTGTTCTTCTTCTTCTCCTCAGGGGAACTCTCTCCCTCCCTCACAAAGGTTTGCATGAGGGGAGGAGGTCGTTTGGTCTTGTCATTCTTCTTCTTGTTCTTGGAGTCGGGCACGTACCCAACCCCTTCCTTGGCCACACCTCCCTTTTGGTTGATCAAGAGATCGTTGAGGTTCTTCTTGCCTTGTATGCAAGTCGCAAGACCTCTCTCAAGTTGCTCCTTCAACTTCGCATTTTCCTCAACAAGATGTATATGCTCACAACACGGGTTAGTAGCATTTGCATTATCAATTAAAACCATATGAGGAAAAGTTGCTTTCTCCTTAGTTAGCTTCACTTGGAGTTGATCATGAGACTCCTTGAGACTAGCGTGAATACCCTTCAAGGCCTTGTGGGCCTTGTCAAGTATATCAAACTCCTCTTTGAGTCTAGCAAGATCAACCCCGCGTTTGGCCTTCTCGGAATTTAGCACACGAGAAACAATGAGGACATGATCATAATCTTTCTTTAACTTAGCATGATCAACGTTGTGTGACTCCTCAAGAGCCAAACGAAGACCACGCTCTTCCTCAAGAGCATTGGAAAGATCCGAAATCTCATCGGCATAGTCACGACTATGCCCTTCCATCTTAGAGATGGTGTCTTCGTGAGCCTCGATCATGTCATTGGCTTCACCAAGTTGTTCCAAGAGAGCAACAAAGTGCTTCTTGGATTTTCCCTTGAGTTTTCCCATAAAGGCCTCAAACTCATTAGCCTCCACATTAGCTCCCTCAAGTTCATTAATGCTATCCGTCGGGGAAGGATGATTAATGATGGTAGTTTTGATGTTGGAGGTTACCTTGTTGGTGGCTTTAGCCATGAGGCACTTGGCGGTGATGCTCTCGTTGGGTGAGTCGAAGAGAGACACCCGTGATGTTGTTGCAATGGCAACGGAGGCCATGGCAACCGACTCACCATCTTCATCATCGTCATCATCCTCATTGTACTCTTCTTGCACAACCAAATCCTTGGGAGGAGTCTTCTTGGTGAAGTTGTCCTTGTTGGGGAACGACTTGGCCTTGTCCTTTCGGATGAGCTTGCCACCATTGTCTTCCCTCTTCTCATACGGGCATTCCGCAACGAAATGACTCACGTTGCCACAATTGTAGCAAGTCCTTACACGTTGCTTGCCCCTTGTGCCACTCGAGTTGCTTTTGCTAAAGTTTGGCCTCGAGTTTTTCTTGCTCCAAAATTGCCTTGAAGAAAGTGCCATGTGTTCATGATATGCATACTTCGTATCTTCGGGGTTGCTCTCCTCTTCTTACTCTTCTTCTTCTTCCACGGTGAGCTTGGCCTTCAATGCAAGGTTAGGCTTCTTTGCCCGTTGAGAACGGAGCACCGCATTGTCGGCGGTCTTGTCCAGAATGTTCATGGCCACAAACTCATCTAACACTTCGCTTGAGGTCAAAGTGTGAAAGTCCGGTCTTTGACGAATGACGGAGGACATGGCCTTGTGATAGGGCATCATTGCCTTGAGGAATTTTCGCTTGATCCAATTGTCATCCGTGTCCTTGCTCCCGTGATCTCGTAGTGAGACCGCGAGTTTGGTTACTCTCCGATAAAGCTCACGAGGTTCTTCATCTTCTTTCATTGCAAACTCATCGGCCTCATCTTGTACAACTTCATAATTGGAGCGTTGAATTCTTGCGCTTCCCCGATAGAGAGAGACAACACAATGCCAAGCATCTTTGGCCAAGGCGAAGGGACGAAGATGAGGTAGGTCTTCGGGTGGAATTGCATCTTGAATGATGAAGAGAGCATTCTCATTGAATTGATTATCCGCGGCTTCTCGAGGAGTGAAGTTGCTTGGATCATGCGGATAAAAACCTTGTTCAATGATTCTCCAAAGTTTAGTGTTCACATGATTTAAATGATGTTTAAAGCGGTAAACCCAAGAATCAAAGTCCTCATTTTTCACAATCTTAGGGGGAGGACCGGCATGATTCAAATGAGTGGAAGGAACCGGTCCACCATAAACAAGTGGTGGTTCCACATGGGCAAAGATGCCGGTGCCATTCTTACCACTAGAAGAAGGAGCCTTTTCATTACTAGCTTCCCCCTTGTCGGGGATAGCATTCGTCACCTTGTTGGCGTGGTCACCCACTTTCAACGATGCGGTGGATAGTTTAAGCCCCTCAAGAAATTTAGTAAACATGCTTTCAACTTCAGTCGTCATGGAGGTTTTCAATGTCTCCAAGGCCACATTGAACTCCTCACGAGAGACCGAGGTTCCCCCATCGCCCGTAGACGAGATCGGATTCACACCGGAGTGTTCCTCCACACCGTCTATGGTATCAACCATACTCTTTGGACGGTAAAGTCCTTAATAAAGAGGCGAGGCTCTGATACCAATTGAAAGGATCGATATGGTTGACTAGAGGGGGTGGGGTGAATAGGCAACTAACAATTTTTAGCTTTTCTTTAGCAATTTAAACTTGCATCAAAGTAGGTTGTCTAGATATGCAACTAGGTGAGCAACCTATATGATGCAACACGTATAGGAACACAAGCAAGCAAGATATATGAAACAAATAAGCTTCCATAAGTAAAGGCACAAGATAACCAAGAGTGGAGACGGTGGAGATGAGGATGTGTTGCCAAAGTTCCTTCCCTTTGAGAGGAAGTACGTCTCCGTTAGAGCGGTGTGGAGGCACAATGCTCCCCAAGAAGCCACTAGGGCCACCGTAATCTCCTCACGCCCTCACACAATGCGAGATGCCGTGATTCCACTATTGGTGCCCTTGGAGGCGGCGACCGAACCTTTACAAACGAGGTTGGGGAAATCTCCACAACTCAATTGGAGGCTCCCAACGACACCACGAAGCTTCACCACAATGGACTATGGCTTCGCGGTGACCTCAACCGTCTAGGATGCTCAAACACCCAAGAGTAACAAGATCCGCAAGGGATTAGTGGGGGAATCAAATATCTCTTGGTGGAAGTGTAGATCGGGGCCTTCTCAACCACTCCCGAGCAAATCAACAAGTTTGGTTGGCTAGGGAGTGAGATCGGGCGAAAATGGAGCTTGGAGCAATAATGGAGCTTAGTGGTGAAAGAGGTGAGTCAACGAGGAAGAAGGGGACCCCTTATATAGTGTGTGGAAAAGATCCAACCGTTACCCACCAACCAGCCCGCGGCCAGCGGTACTACCTGTAAGTGCATCTAGTGCCACCCCTAGTTGGTTTTGGAGTATTGACGACAAACCTAGTTGAGGGACTAACGTGTTTGTGAGAATTCCAGGAAAACACAGGTAGAAGTCCCTCATTGATTCGGTTTTATTACCAGAGATGACCCCTAAAAATGTACGAAGACATTGAAGACAATGGTGGTTTATGAAGATATTCATATTGAAGACAATGACATGAGAAGACTCCCTATGAAGCTTATGGAACTCGAAGACTTAGAACCTTCGTAGTTTTATTTCATTTATGTTGTGTCATAGGAATCACCGTACTGTTAAGTGGGGTCCAAGAGAACCAGTCATAATGACTGAAGTGATGCCTAATTCAAATCCTATGTCTTCGAGCGAAGACTTTGAGAGAAAATCTTGTCCAGAGTCAGACAAGTCAGCTTTACTTGTAGCCCAAGTAAAAGTTGCCGTGTGAGTTCAAAATTTGACCGTTGGTACACGTGTCAGTTCCTTAGTGACCCAGGGTCATTTCGGACAAATCAGGTCGGGTTGCCAAGTGGCTATAAATAGTCCACCCCCACAACCATAAATGGTTGGCTGCTCAGATTTCAGTGCACGGCTTTTGTCGTTTGAGAGCAACCCACCTCGAAGCCTTTGAGAGAAAAATTTCTAGTGAGGAGAAAAGCCCTAACCACCCAGAGCCAGAGTAAATTGGGCATCACTTAAGTCTTCGTGTCTGTGTGATCTGAAGACTTATTACACTTGAGGACTGTGCATCCTCCAGACGGTTAGGCGTCGCGTTCTGAGCATCCAAGAGAAATTGTGGATTGCCGGTGAACGAAGTCTGTGAAGGTTTGGGAGTCTACCTTGAAGACTTACCAGAGTGATTGGGCGAGGTCTGTGTGACCTTAGCTCAAGGAGAAAACGGTGAGGACTAGGTGTCTTGGACTAAGTGTCCTTGACTGGGTGTCCGGGACTGTGTGTCCTTTGGTTTAAATACCTAGCCGCTCCAACCAGACGTACAGTTGTCACAGCAACTGGAACTGGTCCAACAAATCATTGTCTTCAACGTGTCACTGGTTTCATCTCCACTTCCTTTTACTTACAGTTATTCATTGTGAAGCCATTGCATGCTTGCTTTATCTTTTGTCTTCACAACATGAATGTATGATCTGTTTGGCTTCATAACTTCTTTCTACTTGATCCTTATTACACTGAAGCTGTTTGTCATTGCGCTTTCACTCTATTGAATACATGACCATGGCTGGCCTAGTGTAATCTAACTTCTGCTGCATAGTAATAGGCATAATCTTCACTCTTTGTCTTCATAACTCTCACGTTTTGAAGACTTTCATAAAAATCGTCTATTCACCCCCCTCTAGTCGATATAACGCACTTTCAATTGGTATCAGAGCAGGGTGCTCCCTTGTTCTGTGTGATTCGGTTTAACCACCTGGAGTTTTAGCTATGTCGACTGTAGGGATAATCAAAGTCTCCGCTGCTTGCCCCGTCTTCGATGGAACTGAATATCCCTACTGGAAGAATAAGATGCGCATGCATCTTGAAGCCATTGACGTCGACCTATGGTATGTCGTCGAAAACGGCGTTCCCAAGGCTGGAGAAGGTGTCACTGCTGCTGATGTCAAGAAGTTCGTTCAACTGGACTCTACTGCCAAGAATATCATCTGTGGTCATCTGACCAAAGGACAGTATGGCCGTGTGAGTGCCTTGAAGACATCCAAACTGGTCTGGGACTGGCTCTCCAAAGTTAATGAAGGCATATCAACCCAGAGAGATCAAAGAATCAGTGTCCTTCGCAATCTCTTCAACCGCTTCAAGCGAAATGACAATGAGAATGTCCAGCACACCTTTGATCGACTCACTGACATCACAAATGAGCTTCAATCCCTCGGCGCTACTGAGATCACCAAACATGAAATCGTCAAGACGCTGCTGAGATCACTTGATAGTTCGTTTGACATTCTGGCCCTGATGATTCAAGAACGTCCTGATTTCAAGACACTCGATCCGTCTGACATACTTGAGAGGCTCAACACACATGAGTTTCAGCTTTCTGAGAAAAGAGATATCTACGGTCCAAACTATGGGCGAACTCGTGCTTTGAAGGCAAAAGCTGTCTCCTCATCTGAAGAAGAATCTGACTGCAGTTCTGATGATCCTGAAGACATTGGAAGAGAACTTGCAATGCTAGTGAAGAAGTTCCAAAAATTCACCAAGAAGAAAGGCTTCAGAAAATCTTCACGATCAAGCTCAAGGAATGATGAAGTTTCTGCTCATGACTACAAGAAGAAAACATGTCACAAGTGCAAGAAAACTGGACACTTCATTTCTGAGTGTCCACAGTGGGACAATGAGAACAGAAGGAAGAAGAAGAGCAAAGAATATGATTCTGACGACAAGAAAAAGAAGAAATACTCAAAGTCTTCTTCCAAGTCTTCATCAAAGTCTTCATCACACAAGAAGAGCTCATCTGGCAAGGCACGTGCATTTGTTGGCAAGGAGATGGATTCAGAGGAGGAGTCCGCATCTGAGGAGGCAGAGGTGGAATCTGAGGAGGAGTCTGATTCTGGCATTGCGAGTCTGGCTACAGCATACGTCGCCAAGTCCATCTTCAACACTGAAGACAATAACTGCATCACCGACACCGACGCAAATGACAAGAATGACTCCACTCCTACCTACTGCTTCATGGCACGCGGTGCCAAGGTAAACACACGCACTACTCGCTATGAAACATCCAGTGACGATGACTCTGAATGTGATTCAAAACCTAGCTACAAAACACTTGCTAAAATTGCAACTGAACAACAGAAAGCTATGGAACATATTCAAAAACTGTTAGACAGAAGCGATGATCTGTTGGGTGCTGAAATGACTCGATCTGAATCCTTAATTGAAGACATAAAAAACCTTCACATTAAGTATCAGGAACTTGAAGATCGTTATGATACTCTCTCAACAACTCATGAAAAGCTTTCCTATGACTATCTTCAAAGGAAGCAAGAACTTGAGAAATTAAGGGTGGCTCATGAAGATCTTCAAAAGGAAACCGAGTCACTTCGCGCCGAACAGATCAGTCCCGCTCAGGAAGGATTTGAACCACCATGTCTTAAATGCATTGAGCGTAATAATGCTAATTCTGTTGCTGAATGTTCCACTGCTACTACTGTTCCAATATCTTCAACTGTTGATGTGGCAACTAACCCCTCTGCTGAGGATACCACTGCTATTGCTGATGAGAATGCTAGGTTGAAGACATTGCTTGAAACAGGGATGTACAAAAGTCTGAAAGGGCATCAAACATTATGTGATGTCCTTAAGAAGCAGATTCTGAACCGAAACCCTAGGAAAGAGGGTGTTGGGTTCGAGAGGAGAATTAATGCAGATGGCTCTTACTGGAAACCTGAGCAGTACCCCAAAACCACATGGGTTGCTGCAAAGGAATCCTCAGTAGATCCATCCAATCTGTCTGGCTTCACTTGTGCTAACCCAATTATCATTGATGAATCCTTTGATGCAAACTATAAAATGTTTAAGAATCAGAATGGTGAAGTGTTTGCCAAGTACATTGGTACTAACTGCAGGAATGGACCGCCTATGAAGAAGATCTGGGTTCCGAAAACATGTCTGGAAAATCTTCCTGTGAATGTCTTCATGACACCTCACTTGAAGAAGACAAACCTCAGACCAAAGGCTTCATATGGTCCAAAGGCTCCATACAGACAGATGACTCACCTGAGTCACACTAACGCAAATGTTTTGCAGGGAAACTATACTCAGGCATATGAATATGAGAGCGGTTCATCGAACCGTCATGTTCATATGACCAAAAATTATTCTGCTTATGCCTATGAGTATTATTGTCCCCCTGCTAGACTGTTTGCTAAGGCTTCAAAGCCAAAATTCTCAGATGTTGCACTTAGACTTATAGCTTCTAAGCCACCCTTGAAGATGTGGGTGGTTAAGAAAGCTTAACTCTCTTTTGCAGGGAAAGGTCTCCAGCACAAAAACAAAATTTTCTGATGATATTGCTGGGGACCATAAAAATCTTGTGGGGAGCAAGATAAACTGCCCAAATGGCATCATTATGTACTTCGTTCCTGAATCGCATGATACTCTCCCCAGTAGTCCTAATCTGGATCTAAGTTTTCATAACCCATTGGTTCTTCAAATGTTTATGCTTCACAACACTCTTCGTGAAGCCTATCCCCCTAACTGCACTGTAGGGTACGACACCAGCGACTTCAAAGTCTTCAGAATGGATTATTGACAGTGGGTGTACAAATCACATGACTGGCAGAAGAAGCCTTCTTATGGACTCAACTTTACGTCCATCCGACAAGAGCCACATTACATTCGCTGACACTGGTAAAAGTAAGGTATTGGGTCTAGGTAGAGTTGCAATCTCAAAGGATCAACACATGGATAAAGTCATGCTTGTTGAATCCCTTGGCTTCAACTTAATGTCTGTCTCAATGCTTTGCGATTTGAATATGATTGTAATGTTTGGCAAATATCGCTGCCTGGTGCTAATGGAATCTGACAAATCTCTAGTGTTTGAAGGGTATAGGAAAGGTGATTTGTATGTGGTAGATTTCTCAGCAGGACCACAACTTGCAGTATGTCTTCTTGCAAAAGCTTCAGAATGCTGGCTTTGGCATCGAAGGCTTGGGCATGCTGGCATGAGGAACCTCCACACCCTTGCGAAGAAAAAGCACGTCATAGGCATCGAGGGCGTCAAGTTCAAGAAAGATCACTTATGCGGTGCCTGTGAAGCAGGGAAGATGACAAGGGCAAAACATTCTTCGAAGACAATCATGACCACTACTCAACCCTTCGAACTGCTTCACATGGATCTTTTCGGTCCCACTCACTACTCAACTTTTACTACTTCTGCTTGCCTCTATGGCTTCGTAATTGTTGATGATTATTCTAGATATACTTGGGTGCACATAATCCTTTACAAGACTGAAGTGCAGGATGTCTTCAGACGCTTCGCAAATCGAGCTATGAACAATTTTGGCGCCAAGATAAAGCACATCAGAAGTGACAATGGCACTGAATTCAAGAACACTGGCCTTGATACATATCTGGATACCTTGGGCATCACACATGAATTCTCAGCTCCATACACGCCACAGCAGAATGGCGTCGTCGAACGCAAGAACAGAACACTCATTGAGATGGCCAGAACAATGCTAGATGAATACAAGACTCCAAGAAAATTCTGGACTGAAGCCATTGATACTGCATGCCATACAATCAATCGTGTTTATCTTCACAAGCTTCTGAACAAGACATCTTATGAACTCCTAACTGGCAAGAAGCCAAATGTCAGTTATTTCAGAGTATTTGGCGCAAAATGCTGGATCAAGGACCCACATCACACCTCAAAGTTTGCACCAAAAGCACATGAAGGCTTCATGCTTGGATATGAAAAGGATTCGCACTCCTACAGAGTCTTCAATCTCTTCCACTACAAAGTGGTTGAAACAGTGGATGTGCGATTTGATGAAACCAATGGATCACAAAGAGAACAATTGCCAAATGTGCTAGATGAAGTTCCAGCAAATGAATCAATCAAGCTTATGGGAACTGGAGAAATTGTACCTTCTGAAGCTCATCCTGAAGAAGAACTTATCATCTCAGCACCTGATCCACATAAAGACAATGCTCAGCCTGAAGATATACCTTCAAATGACCACATAGATCAGCAAGAGCAAAGTCTTCGCCCCACACACCCTCGTGTTGCAAATGAAGTACAAATTGACAAAATACTTGACAGCATCAATGCACCTGGTCCACTCACTCGTTCAAGGGCAACTCAGCTAACAAACTTCTGTGGGCATTTCGCATTCGTCTCAATATCAGAACCCAAGAAAGTTGAAGAAGCCTTCATGGAACCTGAATGGATTCAAGCTATGCAAGAAGAGCTTCAACAGTTTGAGCTGAATAATGTATGGGAACTGGTTAAGCGTCCTGATCCACGGAAGCACAACATAATAGGCACCAAATGGATATACCGCAACAAGCAAGATGAGCATGGTCAAGTTGTCAGAAACAAAGCTCGTCTCGTTGCTCAAGGATATACTCAAGTGGAGGGCATTGACTTCGATGAAACATTTGCTCCTGTGGCTAGGCTTGAAGCCATACGCATACTGCTGGCCTATGCAAATCATCATAACAAACTTCTCTATCAGATGGATGTGAAAAGTGCCTTTCTCAATGGCAAGATTGAAGAAGAAGTGTATGTTGCACAACCACCTGGGTTTGAAAATCCAAAACATCCTGATATGGTATACAAGCTCAACAAGGCACTGTATGGCCTCAAACAAGCCCCTAGGGCCTGGTATGATACACTCAAGTACTTTCTGAAAAGCAAAGGCTTCATACCTGGTTCCCTGGATCCCACTCTTTTCACGAAGACATATGATGGTGAACTGTTTGTGTGCCAAATATATGTGGATGACATTATCTTCGGCTGCACCAATCAGAAGTATAGTGAAGAGTTTGGATATATGATGCAAGAGCAATATCAGATGTCCATGATGGGGGAGCTGAAGTTCTTCCTCGGTCTTCAAATACGGCAACAACGCAACGGCATCTTCATATCTCAAGAGAAATATCTTAAAGAGTGCCTGAAGAAGTTCGGTATGCAAGACTGCAAAGGCTTCACAACACCAATGCCAGCCAAGCATCATCTGGGTCCCGACGACAATGGTAAAGAGTTCGATCAAAAGGTATATCGCTCCATGATTGGGTCTTTGCTTTATTTATGTGCATCTAGGCCAGATATCATGCTTAGTGTTTGCATGTGTGCTCGATTTCAAGCGACACCAAAGGAGTCGCATCACTTAGCTGTGAAGCGAATTCTTCGATATTTGGCTCACACCCCAACTCTAGGATTATGGTATCCAAAGGGCTCAGAGTTTGATTTGGTTGGATTTTCGGATGCTGATTATGCTGGTGACAAAGTTGATCGCAAGTCTACATCAGGCACATGTCACTTTCTGGGACGATCACTTGTATGTTGGTCTTCAAAGAAGCAGAACTGTGTATCATCTCTCCACTGCTGAATCTGAATACATTGCTGCTGGATCTTGCTGCGCTCAGCTTCTGTGGATGAAGCAAACACTCAAGGATTATGGCATTCATCTGAAGCAAGTGCCACTTTACTGCGACAACGAAAGCGCCATCAAGATTGCCAACAACCCAGTTCAGCACTCGGAAGACAAAGCACATTGAAATTCGTCATCACTTTCTCAGAGATCATGTTGTGAAGGAAGACATTGATATCATACACGTCAACACTGAAGAGCAATTGGCAGATATCTTCACCAAGCCCTTGGATGAGAAGAGATTTTGCAAGTTACGGTGTGAGCTAAATATCTTGGAATCCTCAAATGTCCTGTGATCAGGCACACATCCTAACACTTAAGCATATTGATGACTTAGATGTGCAACACACGAAGTAGCGTATATCTTCAAACAATGAAGACATACATTCTAAGTGTGAATACATTAATGTGGAATTTGACTTCGGAGCGCCACGATAATTGTGCGCCGTGTCTGGGTCTAATACTTCCTATACGGTGGGTAACGCCACCACCAAACGTTCCATTTTGAAGTGTTTCTCTCATGGCGTTACCTCTCAATGACTTCACATTTGGTTTGGCTTCATTCTCAATATGTCTTCATGATTATCTTCACTGCGTTGATTATATGTACATATATGTACTGATGTTCTGTCCTCTACAGCATTCACTTATAGCTATGTCTTCTTGGTTGAATCTTTTGAACTAAGTGAATGTGATCGGACCCTAACCTCTCTATGCTCTCTATCTCAAACTCTATCTCTCCAAGTCATATGCATTCTGTTGAAACTGTCAAATGTCTTCACTGTGTCCTTGTCAGCTGAAGACATAGTGACAACCATAAAAGTCCGATTTTAATGCTCTTTCCTCCACATAAGATTTGGAGAAGCAGGAACGACCGCCCGACAATTTAGGCGTGCGTGGGACGTGGAACAAATCCCAATCTTCCTCTAACTGGCCACGCGTGCCTCAAATGCGAACCGCCAGGGGTACCTGCGTAATAGCGCAGTGCCGCCTCTATCCCTATAAATACACGATTCACTGCGGTCATTATCTCCTTCTTCCACCCTCGCACGAACCCTAGCGCCACCGCTAGCACTAGACGACGCCGGCGACGAAACGCTTCACTGCCGCAACCTCTCCGACGCCGTTTTCACGCCAACAGCGGACATCGCTCTCTCCGCCGTCGCCGTAGGTGTCTTCCGTCGCCAAGTTAGGGCACGGAGGATCGAACTGCTCGACCTCAACTCTCACTTCGTCTAGCAGTTCCAAGTGTGGTAAATAAAACCTCTTTTTACAGCCTCTTTTGATCCCATAGTTCAGTCACTTTCTGCCATAAGGAGTTTCTCTTCACATCAGTTAGTTATCTCGCTACATCTCTTGACATGCCTAGTATATTCACTTGTGCTTCATAAGGTAGTTAGATTCCTCACTTGTACTGATCTGCGGGTTCGTACAAATCTGGAACCAACTTCTTATCTGTGAGTGTATGTCGCTGTCTGCATTCATTTGCAGAGTACTTACAGCATCACATCAACTCTCCTGAAGCCAGTTCTTGCAAAAGGAAGCCCTTGAAGCCTTTGAACATCTTGAAGCCTTCCAAGTTATTCATGGCTTCAGAAACAGCAGCAAGGAAGGGAGGCAGACAGCGACGTGGTGAAACGTCCAAAGATCTGCCTGATGAATTGGCAGAGATGTACAAAACTGATCCTGAAGAAAGCTATGGTCAGCGCAAGACACGAATCCAATGGATTTGAAGATATTGGGCAGAGCAATGGTTCCACTACCGCTTCGTCACTCAGGAATATGCGGAGAAGTGCACCATCAAGAGACCGTGGGGAGACGTACTATACAAAAATCTCGTACCCAGGTCCAGAGTCGAAGCCATTGCTCAAGGCTTCTATCCATGCATGGTGAGAGGACCACAGCCAGCTGAAGCACATCCGTCATCACTTCTCTGGTGCCGCAATGATAATCTCTTCAAGCGCAACTTTCAGTTTGCACAACAATCAGCGAAGATAAATAAGAAGAAATTTGGGCTTGACTTCAACCCTGGTCCCTCCTCACCAAGGGCAGATGGCACACGCGACGCCGATCCCAATATCATCGGGCCGTATGCCAATCTTGCAGGCCTCATCACTCGCATCCTAGTCCAAGGGACTACTGTGAATGACCCTCCAGCAGATACTGAGTCAGATGACGCCCGTGCTGCGCTGAAGCCGAAGCAGAAGAAGCCAAAAGCTTCAAAGCCAGCCGCTTCTCCCAAGATCGCAAGAGTGAAGCCTTTAGCAACTGCACCTCCTGAAGCCAGTGTGCAGTCAGAAGGCTTATCACGAGTGTCCAAGCCCCAAGAAGCCAAGAAGCCTCAGCCACACACAGGAAAAGAGCTCACAGCTGCTGCCGTTCTGTGCTGCGAAAACATTGATCCATCAAGCGATGAAGATCTTGGAGATGACGCACTTGAGCAGCTCATCAAGAGCAAGGAGGAGGCTGAAATCTTCAACAATCTGCCTCTGTTTGATGTCGCCGTCATCCACAGCTTCATTGATGAATGGTTTGACACACCAGACATAAGCTTCGATGATCTGCAACTACCCATAGGCCTCAGCGTTGCCTTTCAAGGTGCAATTGCTTCAGAACTTGCAATAGCCCAGCGAATTGTAGAACTGAAGCAGAAAATTGATTATGAAAAGGATCAGTTCAAGAAGCACGTGGCCAAGCTCAGTGTGCAAGAAGTGAGAAACTTCAATATCATGTTGCACGAGCTGAAAGAGAACTTCCTGAAGACGCGTGCCGAAGCTCAAGGCTCGCGAGAACGCATGAAGACTTTGGCTGATCGCTGCGTGCAGGCCTACAATGAGGCAGAGAAACGCAAGGCACTTGGGCGTCCCGGCATTGACCCCAGGATGGCCGCGAAGAAGAAAAAGAAGGCTGCTATGCCTGAACCTGAAGCGCCAAGGTCAGAAACTGCTCCGATTATCTTCCCTGCTGCAACGACTGGCTCGAAGCCAAAGAGTCGATCAACCGCCTCACAGCTCAAGAAGACACGGACTGCAGAGGCTGAAGCTAAGAAGAGAAAACACTCTGAAGCCTCTCCTTCTGAACCCATCATCAAGAAGCGCAAGACCAAGAAATCTCGGGCTGCTCCCACAGAGCCCTTGATAGTTGAACCCCTCTCCGTCCGCTATCCTGACGCAGATCGTCAGTTGACTGTGCACGAACCCAACGCTGCTGAAGACATTGGTCTCCAAGACAATGTGCAAGGTGATGCAGCCCTTCCTCAGCTTGAGACAAGCGAACTGATCAGTATTGGTCGTCCATTGACGCCAATTACACAAGATGCATCGTGGGCAGATCGCCCACAGGAGGAAGATGAGCCACAGCCCACTGCAACTCCACAAGCGTCGCCCAAATTCCGTAGGCTTCGCAAAGGGCCAAGGGCTCAGGCTGCTGACCACATTCCGGCTGCATCAGCCGAAGAGCATACAGAGATACCACAAGCTCCAACTCCCCCACACCAATAAGAAGCAGTTCTCCAGGAGAACGTGCCTGAGTCTGCAAATGTTGAGGCTGCCACAAACAACGCCGAAGCAAATGTGGAGCCCAACCCAACAATAGCTTCAGAAGACAATGAAGCTACTGCTCCTGAACATTCTGTGCCTGAGTCTGCTGCCGGACCACAATTCAACTATCATATTGCATACAGACCCCAGGTCCAGAAGCCGATCCCACGACTGCCAAGGTTCCCAGGTCCTGCATCAGCTCCTGGTTCCTTCAACATCAACGGCTTCAGGGCAGATAACACGTTTTTCGACCGCTCCAAGAACCCTTATTCAAGGGAACGGATTGTATCAGATAGGTTCTGGAGCCATCAACAGCGCAACTATTATTCATGCATCCTATACAACCAAGGCCGCATCTTTCCTCACAAGCGCCTTGAGGTTGAAGCTGTTGCTGGTCTGCCTGGTCTGGAAGAAGCACTGGATTGCTTCAAGCAAGTGGGTTTGCTGCCATTTATCACTGATGAAGAGCACTGGAACGAAGAGCTTCTGCTCCAGTTCTATGCCACTTTGCATATCAAAGGCTATAACAGAGATCCGAAGACATGGATTCTGGAGTGGATGACAGGCAATATCCATCATGAAGCCAATGCTTTCGACCTAATTGAGCTTACCGGCCTTCCCACTCCTGGCGAATTCTTTGAAGAAGGGTGCCAACTCCATGCTGAAGCAATTGCGAGCATATTTCAGCATCCTGAGCCAGATATGAGTCAGATGCTCTCAATAATGAAGCCACTGCCTCCTAATGCACCCTGTCCAACTAGGTTCTTCGTTGAAGACTTAGAGTACCTACCCAGAACAATATATCACATCATAAGGCGGACTCTATGGCCTGTAAAGGGACATTCTCGATATGCAACAATTGATGGTGCAATGAAGACTCTCATCTTCTGCATTCTTCATGGCAAATGCTTCAATGCACAGGATCTCTTCATTCGTCACTTTGCAGCATCTGCCTCAGAACTGTTTGGATTGAAGTTCTATGCTCCTTGGGTTATGAGGCTGATCAAGCTTCACTCTGCAATCTCCTATCAACCCTCAGCCCGCAACCATAGGATATTTTTGCCAGATGTGGACACATCTGCTGAAGCAATATATCCAGAGCCTGGCAAGCAACCATTAAGTCTTCAAAATGCAGAACACCAGAGCTTCACTCAAAATATTGAAGGTGTTGAAGCTCTCTCCCGAGTGTATCCAATGGCTGGCACCACACGTGCCCCTGCATCAACTGAAGCCACTGACAGCACAGCTGCCAAGAGACCCAAGAAGCGCGCTCGAGCACTCACTGACCGAGAGCTTCTTGTGGCTCTTCACCAAAAGCAAGATAGGCATCACGACTGGCTCAAACGGCAGATGAAAAGCATCATGCAAGACGTCAATCGCATCAGAAATCTGGCAACCAAGAATGCGTTTGTCGCACACGAGACCTGTCGCCGCACCTGGAAAGGCCTCACCATGATGAGCAATGAAGCTGAACTGCAAGAGGATGGCTTCAGAGAGAGATTCCAATTTGACTCCATGCCTCCAAGAAGAGCTGTGATGCGAAGCACACCATCACTTGAAGAGTCAGAATTCTCTTCTTCTGCTGCCACCGTGTCTGCCCGGATTATTGAAGAAGACGACGACGCGACATCATCTCCACCTGCTTCAACACACGTCGAATCTGCACCAAGCTCATCTGCACCGCCACCAAACCACTCCACCGATCCTGCTGCGCCTGGGAACGCGTAGACAACTCTATGTCTTCAAACCTTTTTGGTCATCACTGACAAAAGGGGGAGAAGCATGATGTTTATAGTCTTCAAGCGGGTCACTTTGGGCGGGTGCCTTTATATTTTGCTACATTTTGCTTCGTGCTTACAACTCCCGTTTTTGCTACATTTGCTTCTTTGAGTTGTAACACTTAGCCTTGATGGCCGTCTGCTACCTGTTTGTCACTCCGTTATGCGAAGATAAATTCCGCATGTGCGACGATAAATTCCGCACTCATCTCTTACTGCAGACGTCCATTTTCCATTATGCATGTCATTATCTTCATATACTTTCACATGCATAGTGGATTGTCATCATAAGTTGAAGTGGATCTCCACAAGTACAACCTGCCATGTGCATTTGCATTCAAAAGGCAAATTACTTATATGCACATCTTCAGGGGGAGCCCTTGCAACTTATGAAGACAAATTCCTTTACTATTTCACAAATTATGTTCCCTGTTGAAAACTTCAACTAGTTTGTCATCAATAACCAAAAAGGGGGAGATTGTAAGTGCATCTAGTGCCACCCCTAGTTGGTTTTGGAGTATTGACGACAAACCTAGTTGAGGGACTAACGTGTTTGTGAGAATTGCAGGAAAACACAGGTAGAAGTCCCTCATTGATTCGGTTTTATTACCAGAGATGACCCCTAAAAATGTACGAAGACATTGAAGACAATGGTGGCTTATGAAGATATTCATATTGAAGACAATGACATGAGAAGACTCCCTATGAAGCTTATGGAACTCGAAGACTTAGAACCTTCGTAGTTTTATTTCATTTATGTTGTGTCATAGGAATCACCGTACTGTTAAGTGGGGTCCAAGAGAACCAGTCAGAATGACTGAAGTGATGCCTAATTCAAATCCTATGTCTTCGAGCGAAGACTTTGAGAGAAAATCTTGTCCAGAGTCAGACAAGTCAGCTTTACTTGTAGCCCAAGTAAAGTTGCCGTGTGAGTTCAAAATTCGACCGTTGGTACACGTGTCAGTTCCTTAGTGACCCAGGGTCATTTCGGACAGATCAGGTCGGGTTGCCAAGTGGCTATAAATAGTCCACCCCCACAACCATAAACGGTTGGCTGCTCAGATTTCAGTGCACGGCTTTTGTCGTTTGAGAGCAACCCACCTCGAAGCCTTTGAGAGAAAAATTCCTAGTGAGGAGAAAAGCCCTAACCACCCAGAGCCAGAGTAAATTGGGCATCACTTAAGTCTTCGTGTCTGTGTGATCTGAAGACTTATTACACTTGAGGACTGGTGCATCCTCCAGACGGTTAGGCGTCGCGTTCTGAGCATCCAAGAGAAATTGTGGATTGCCGGTGAACGAAGTCTGTGAAGGTTTGAGAGTCTACCTTGAAGACTTACCAGAGTGATTGGGCGAGGTCTGTGTGACCTTAGCTCAAGGAGAAAACGGTGAGGACTGGGTGTCTTGGACTAAGTGTCCTTGACTGGGTGTCCGGGACTGTGTGTCCTTTGGTTTAAATACCTAGCCGCTCCAACTAGACGTACAGTTGTCACAGCAACTGGAACTGGTCCAACAAATCATTGTCTTCAACGTGTCACTGGTTTCATCTCCACTTCCTTTTACTTACAGTTATTCATTGTGAAGCCATTGCATGCTTGCTTTATATTTTGTCTTCACAACATGAATGTATGATCTGTTTGGCTTCATAACTTCTTTCTACTTGATCCTTATTACACTGAAGCTGTTTTTCATTGCGCTTTCACTCTATTGAATACATGACCATGGCTGGCCTAGTGTAATCTAACTTCCGCTGCATAGTAATAGGCATAATCTTCACTGTTTGTCTTCATAACTCTCACGTTTTGAAGACTTTCATAAAAATCGTCTATTCACCCCCCTCTAGTCGATATAACGCACTTTCACTACCGCGCCTGGCCAGCGGTACTACCGCAAGGCCGCGCGGTACTACTGCTTGCAACCAAGCGGTACTACCGCACGGCTGTGCGGTACTACCGTACCGACCCACAGTACTGCCGCAACCCCAGCACAGAACCGATAAACAGACACACAGGAGCTGGGGGCGGTACTTCCGCACGCGCGGTACTATCGCGCCCCCCATGCGGTACTACCGCGAGGCAAAAATCCCTGCCAATGGAGAAGGGAAACTTCCGTGCCTACTTCCGCAAAGAAACGGAAGTAGCAAAAACCCGACACAATAGTACTGCCGAGGGGCGGTACTACTGCCTGACTGCATAGCGCGGTACTACCGCTCGGCGAAAACGGTACTACCGCGGTAGGTGCGGATGTAAAAAACTACATCCGCTCCTACTACCGCAAAGGGGCGGCACTAGCCTGGTGGGCAGCAGTAGTGCGGCTCCAGGGGAGCGGTACTACCGTGGGAACCTGCGGTACTACTGCGCCACCGCGCGGTACTACCGCGGATGCCTACGGTACTACCGTTGACCTGGGAGCAGTACTACCGCAACCAACAACGACAGCCAGACAAGGGAGGTAAGAAAACGGAGGAAGCTCCAAGGAAGTAGGAGGGGATAACCCCTCTTAATAGTACGGCTTTCCTACGACTCAAATCCACCAAAAAGAAACATTGAAAAGACGCCATCTTCGTCAGTCTTCGAGGGGCACCCAATCGTCTTGTGCCTAGCAAAGAAGTGTCTGGAATACTCATGGCACATGATTAGTCCGCAAATGCGTTGTCATCAATCACCAAAACACTTAGGGATAAATATGTCCTTACATCAGGGCACACTTAGATAGGTCAAGCTACGAGTAAAACCAGCCCTCGAGTTTCCCTGAGGTGGCCCCGCAGGCTGCCCGGTTCGGACCAACACTTAGAGAAGCACTGGCCCGGGGGGGGGGGGTTAAAATAAAGATGACCCTCGAGAGAGCGACTCCCAAGGGAAAAGTAGGTGGTGGTGAGGCAAATGGTAAAACCAAGGTTGGGCATTGCTGGAGGAGTTTTATTCAAGGCGAACTGTCAAGGGGTTCCCATTATAACGCAACCGCGTGAGGAACGCAAAATCCGGGAACATAACACTGATATGACGGAAACTAGGGCGGCAAGAATGGAACAAAACACCAGGCATAAGGCCGAGCCTTCCACCCTTTACCAAGTATATAGATGAATTAATTAAATAAGAGATATTATGATATCCCAACAAAATATCCATGTTCCAACAAGGAACAAACTCCAATCTTCACCTGCAACTAACAACGCTATAAGAGGGGCTGAGCAAAGCGGTAACATAGCCAAACAACGGTTTGCTAGGACAAGGTGGGTTAGAGGCTTGGCTCAACAATATGGGAGGCATGATAAGCAAGTGGTAGGTATCGTAGCATAGGCATAGCAAAGGAGCGAGCAACTAGCAAGCAAAGAGAGAAGTGATTTCGATGGTATGGTCATCTTGCCTGAGATCCCGCAAGGAAGAAGAATGAGTCCATGAAGAAGACAAACAGACGTAGATGAACGGATCCTCACAACTCCGGAATGAAACCGAAGCTAACGCGAGAAGTAACCCGGAAAGAAACAAACAACAAAGTAAACAACCATCACATAACCATGGCATGATGCACAATCGAGTATGATGCATGTCCGGTTTAATGAAGGATGGCATGGCAAAGTGCACAAACAACCCTACAAATTAAGTGGAGCTCAATATGCAACTCCGTTGCATATTGACGAAACACCACGTGACTTATTTAGTTCGATCTTGTTTATGTATCCAACAATATTAAATGTTGTTAAACATGGCAAGAGGATGAAGCAAAAGAAAACTACCTATCTAGGCAAGTTTAAATGAGGCTGGAACAACAAACAACAAGTCCAGAAGAATCCTCATATGCATATATTAGGTTTGGTACTGATCTGCCCTAAACACAATTTTAGAGTTGTTTAACATGCAAGGTAAGGTCACCACGTTAAACTAGGCATTTTTCCACCCCATTTACATATAAAGTTTATTAAAATCTGAGTTACGGTTATTTAGTTATGAAATAAATCATTTTAGCAAGTTAATTAAGCAAGTTTAAACAAACAGTATCTTAAGCATTTTAAACATAGATGAAAGTTGGATATTATTAAACTAGATGAAATTATAAGCAAGTTTCATATATAAATTGTTTTAATCCGATGCACGGTTGGTGAGTTATTAAATGCATGAAGTGCAAGGGCTTTTCTATAGATCTGCGTTCTCTGGAAAATTAACTAAAACGTTATGCGGAAAAAACACACCTCTCGGGCCGAAACTGCAGTCTGGCCCAACAGTAGAAATAAAACAAAGGAGGGGCTCTGTGGGTGGCCTCACCCATGGGCTTCGGCCCGGTCGAAGGAGCAGGCTGCAGAGGGGTGCTGGCGCGCTGAGCCTTACGCAAGGAGGCCCAGGCGCGGGCGACGTGGAGGTCGATCGGGAGCCGATGCAGGCCGAGGCGAGGCCGGCCCAGGCGAAAGGAGGCAGGGTGCTGCTGTAGCTGGGCTTCGCGCCAAGGAGGGAGCTGGGCCTCGTAGGCAGATCGAGCGGAGGCAGGGCGAGGTCCACGCAAGGCAGGGACACAGGCTTCAGGTCGGGGCGCTGGTCTCCCTCGAGAATAAAACACAGCAGCAGGAGGAAGGAAGCGGCGGCGCGACGAAGCTCCGGCGACGACGGGTCCGGTGATGCCGGTGAGGCCGGGAATGGTTCGCAGGGCCCCGGATCCGGTGGATCCCTGCCGGATCTGGCGAAGACGGGGTCAACGACGAACTCCCTGGGTGGCGGCTACGGCACCTGAGAGAGAGAGAGAGAGTACTTAGAGAGAGAGAGAGATGACGGGAGGAGGAGGAGAACGAAAGGAGGGAGAGGGACGAGGCCGGTCCTGGCGGCTTCGGTGGTGGTAGTTGAGGTCGCTAGCGCCAGCGTGCGAAGGGCAGAGCTGCTCCCGATCCCTCCTGGATCGAGGCACGGGACGAGGCACTCGGGCCTTGCGGGGCTGGGGAGAAACAGGGAGGTGGATCGAGTGGATGGATGGATCGAAGGGATGGCTAGGCGCGGAAAGAGAGGAGCAGGTGGATCGGGAGGAGATCCCGAGATTGGAGGGAGGCTGTAGGTGGCGGCGGCTAGAGGGGACAAAAGTCCTAGAATTTAGGGTTAGGGGCTATATATAGCAGATGAAATCGGTTTAGGGCAGTTAGGTCCCTCTGATCGTAATCGGACGGACGGGAAAAATAGGTTAGGTAGCCCAAAAAGAAAAATAGAGACGTTTTGTAGATGTTTGGGGTTGATCCGGATCCAACGGTGACGACTGTCCGGGTCGGGTACGGGACAGATTTCGGATGCGCGCGGGAGGAGGCTGTGGGCTGACGATGGAGGTTAGATTGGACCTGGCGGTTGGTAGTAAGCCGTGTAGACGGTCTCGAGCTGAGAGAAGAGAAGAGAGGGAGGCTCGGTGACTGTTTCCGGAGACCGAAAACGTCCGACGTGTGCCCGGCTATAATGCCGCTATAGTTATCCGTTGGGGCGTCAAACGGACTCCAAATGCGATGAAACTTGACAGGTGGTCTATCTACACTATAATAAGACCGCACGCCAACTTTCTGAAGGAAATATGCCCTAGAGGCAATAATAAAGTTATTATTTATTTCCTTATATCATGATAAATGTTTATTATTCATGCTAGAATTGTATTAACCGGAAACATAATACATGTGTGAATACATAGACAAACAGAGTCTCACTAGTATGCCTCTACTAGACTAGCTCGTTAATCAAAGATGGTTTTGTTTCCTAACCATGGACAAAGAGTTGTTATTTGATTAACGGGATCACATCATTAGGTGAGTGATCTGATTGACATGACCCATTCCATTAGCTTAGCACCCGATCGTTTAGTATGTTGCTATTGCTTTCTTCATGACTTATACATGTTCCTATGACCATGAGATTATGCAACTCCCATTTGCCGGAGGAACAATTTGTGTGCTACCAAACGTCACAACGTAACTAGGTGATTATAAAGGTGCTCTACAGGTGTCTCCAAAGGTACATATTGGGTTGGCGTATTTCGAGATTAGGATTTGTCACTCCGATTGTCGGAGAGGTATCTCTGGGCCCTCTCGGTAATACACATCACATAAGCCTTGCAAGCATTGCAACCAATGAGTTAGTTGTGAGATGATGTATTACGGAACGAGTAAAGAGACTTGCCGGTAACAAGATTGAACTAGGTATTAAGATACCGATGATCGAATCTCGGGCAAGTAACATACCGATGACAAAGGGAACAACGTATGTTGTTATGCGGTCTGACTGATAAAGATCTTTGTAGAATATGTAGGAGCCAATATGAGCATCCAGGTTCCGCTATTTGTTATTGACCGGAGACGTGTCTCGGTCATGTCTACATTGTTCTCGAACCCGTAGGGTCCGCACGCTTAAGGTTTCGATGACAGTTATATTATGAGTTTATGAGTTTTGATGTACCGAAGGAGTTCGGAGTCCGGATAGGATCGGGGACATGACGAGGAGTCTCGAAATGGTCGAGACATAAAGATTGATATATTGGAAGCCTATATTTGGATATCGGAAGTGTTCCGGGTGAAATCGGGATTTTACCGGAGTACCGAGAGGTTACCGGAACCCCCCGGGAGGTATATGGGCCTTAGTGGAAGAGAGGAGAGGTGGCCAGGGCTGGGCCGCGCGCCCCTCCCCCCTAGTCCGAATAGGAGAAGGAGAGGGGGGCGGCGCCCTCCCTTTTCTTCTCTCTCTCTCCTCTCCCCCCTCCCGAATCCTATTCCAACTAGGAAAGGGGGGGAATCCTACTCCCGGAGGGAGTAGGACTCCTCCTGGCGCGCCCTCTCCTGGCCGGCCACACCCCCCTTTGATCCTTTATATACAGAGGCAGGGGGCACCCCTAGAGACACAAGTTGATCCACGTGATCATACTCTTAGCCGTGTGCGGTGCCCCCTTCCACCATAGTCCTTGATAATATTGTAGCGGTGCTTAGGCGAAGCCCTGCGACGGTAGTACATCAAGATCGTCACCACGCCGTCGTGCTGATGGAACTCTTCCCCGACACTTTGCTGGATCGGAGTCCGGGGATCGTCATTGAGCTGAACGTGTGCTAGAACTCGGAGGTGCCGTAGTTTTGGTGCTTGATCGGTCGGGCCGTGAATACGTACGACTACATCAACCACGTTATGCTAATGCTTCCGTTGTCGATCTACGAGGGTACGTAGATCACACTCTCCCCTCTCGTTGCTATGCATCACCATGATCTTGCGTGTGCGTAGGAATTTTTTTGAAATTACTACGTTACCCAACAGTGGCATCCGAGCCTAGGTTTTATGTGTTGATGTTATTTGCACGAGTAGAACACAAGTGAGTTGTGGGCGATATAAGTCATACTGCTTACCAGCATGTCATACTTTGGTTCGGCGGTATTGTTGGACGAAGCGGCCCGGACCGACATTACGCGTACGCTTACGCGAGACCGGTTCTCCCGACGTGCTTTGCACAAAGGTGGCTAGCGGGTGACAGTTTCTCCAACTTTAGTTGAACCGAGTGTGGCTACGCCCGGTCCTTGCGAAGGTTAAAACAGCACCAAATTGACAAACTATCGTTGTGGTTTTGATGCGTAGGTAAGATTGGTTCTTGCTTAAGCCCGTAGCAGCCACGTAAAACTTGCAACAACAAAGTAGAGGGCGCCTAACTTGTTTTTGCAGGGCATTTTGTGATGTGATATGGTCAAGACATGATGCTAAATTTTATTGTATGAGATGATCATGTTTTGTAACCGAGTTATCGGCAACTGGCAGGAGCCATATGGTTGTCGCTTTATTGTATGCAATGCAATCGCGCTGTAATGCTTTACTTTATCACTAAGCGGTAGCGATAGTCATGGAAGCATAAGATTGGCGAGACGACAACGATGCTACGATGGAGATCAAGGTGTCGCGCCGGTGACGATGGTGATCATGACGGTGCTTCGAAGATGGAGATCACAAGCACAAGATGATGATGGCCATATCATATCACTTATATTGATTGCATGTGATGTTTATCTTTTATGCATCTTATCTTGCTTTGATTGACGGTAGCATTATAAGATGATCTCTCACTAATTATCAAGAAGTGTTCTCCCTGAGTATGCACCGTTGCGAATGTTCTTTGTGCTGAGACACCACGTGATGATCGGGTGTGATAGGCTCTACGTTCAAATACAATAGGTGCAAAACAGTTGCACACACGGAATACTCAGGTTATACTTGACGAGCCAAGCATATACATATATGGCCTCGGAACACGGAGACCGAAAGGTCGAGCGTGAATCATATAGTAGATATGATCAACATAGTGATGTTCACCAATGAAACTACTCCATCTCACGTGATGATCGGACATGGTTTAGTTGATTTGGATCACGTAATCACTTAGAGGATTAGAGGGATGTCTATCTAAGTGGGAGCTCTTTAAGTAATATGATTAATTGAACCTAAATTTATCATGAACTTAGTACCTGATAGTATCTTGCTTATTCATGTTTGATTGTAGATAGATGGCCCGTGCTGTTGTTCCGTTGAATTTTAATGCGTTCCTTGAGAAAGCAAAGTTGAAAGATGATGGTAGCAATTACACGGACTGGGTCCGTAACTTGAGGATTATCCTCATTGCTGCACAGAAGAATTACGTCCTGGAAGCACCGCTGGGTGCCAGGCCTGCTGCTGGAGCAACACCAGATGTTATGAATGTCTGGCAGAGCAAAGCTGATGACTACTCGATAGTTCAGTGTGCCATGCTTTACAGCTTAGAATCGGGACTTCAACGACGTTTTGAACGTCATGGAGCATATGAGATGTTCCAGGAGCCGAAGTTAATATTTCAAGCAAATGCCCGGATTGAGAGATATGAAGTCTCCAATAAATTCTATAGCTGCAAGATGGAGGAGAACAGTTCTGTCAGTGAGCATATACTCAAAATGTCTGGGTATAATAATCACTTGATTCAATTGGGAGTTAATCTTCCAGATGATTGCGTCATTGACAGAATTCTCCAATCACTGCCACCAAGCTACAAGAGCTTCGTGATGAACTATAATATGCAAGGGATGAATAAGACTATTCCCGAGCTCTTCGCAATGCTGAAAGCTGCGGAGGTAGAAATCAAGAAGGAGCATCAAGTGTTGATGGTCAACAAGACCACTAGTTTCAAGAAAAAGGGCAAAGGGAAGAAGAAGGGGAACTTCAAAAAGAACAGCAAGCAAGTTGCTGATCAAGAGAAGAACCCAAACCTGGACCTAAGCCTGAAACTGAGTGCTTCTACTGCAAGCAGACTGGTCACTGGAAGCGGAACTGCCTCAAGTATTTGGCGGATAAGAAGGATGGCAAGGTGAAAAAAGGTACATGTGATATACATGTTATTGATGTGTACCTTACTAATGCTCGCAGTAGCACCTGGGTATTTGATACGGGTTCTGTTGCTAATATTTGCAACTCGAAACAGGGATTACGGATTAAGCGAAGATTGGCTAAGGACGAGGTGACGATGCGCGTGGTAAATGGTTCCAAAGTTGATGTGATCGCAGTCGGCACGCTACCTCTACATCTACCTTCGGGATTAATATTAGACCTAAATAATTGTTATTTGGTGCCAGCGTTAAGCGTGAACATTATATCTGGATCTTGTTTGATGCGAGACGGTTATTCATTTAAATCAGAGAATAATGGTTGTTCTATTTACATGAGTAATATCTTTTATGGTCATGCACCCTTAAAGAGTGGTCTATTCTTATTAAATCTCGATAGTAGTGACACACATATTCATAGTGTTGAAACCAAAAGATGCAGAGTTGATAATGATAGTGCAACTTATTTGTGGCACTGCCGTTTAGGTCATATCGGTATAAAGCGCATGAAGAAACTCCATACTGATGGGATTTTGGAACCACTTGATTATGAATCACTTGGTACTTGCGAACCGTGCCTTATGGGTAAGATGACAAAAACACCATTCTCCAGTACTATGGAGAGAGCAACAGATTTGTTAGAAATCATACATACAGATGTATGTGGTCTGATGAATGTTGAGGCTCGTGGCGGATATCGTTATTTTCTCACCTTCACAGATGACTTAAGTAGATATGGGTATATCTACTTAATGAAACACAAGTCTGAAACGTTTGAAAAGTTCAAAGAATTTCAGAGTGAAGTTGAAAATCATCGTAACAAGAAAATAAAATTCCTACGATCTGATCGTGGAGGAGAATATTTGAGTTACGAGTTTGGTGTACATTTGAAACAATGTGGAATAGTTTCGCAACTCACGCCACCCGGAACACCACAGCGTAATGGCGTGTCCGAACGTCGTAATTGTAATTTACTAGATATGGTACGATCTATGATGTCTCTTACTGATTTACCGCTATCGTTTTGGGGATACGCTCTAGAGACGGCCGCATTCACGTTAAATAGGGCACCATCAAAATCCGTTGAGACGACGCCTTATGAACTGTGGTTTGGCAAGAAACCATAGTTGTCGTTTCTGAAAGTTTGGGGCTGCGATGCTTATGTGAAAAAGCTTCAACCTGATAAGCTCGAACCCAAATCGGAAAAATGTGTCTTCATAGGATATCCAAAGGAAACTATTGGATACACCTTCTATCACAGATCCGAAGGCAAGACTTTTGTTGCTAAATTCGGAAACTTTCTGGAGAAGGAGTTTCTCTCGAAAGAAGTGAGTGGGAGGAAAGTAGAACTTGACGAGGTAACTGTACCTACTCCCTTATTGGAAAGTAGTACATCACAAAAACCTGTTTTTGTGACACCTACACCAATTAGTGAGGAAGCTAATGATAATGATCATGAAACTTCAAAACAAGATACTACTGAACCTCGTAGATCAACCAGAGTGAGATCCGCACCAGAGTGGTACGGTAATCCTGTTCTGGAAGTCATGCTACTAGATCATGATGAACCTATGAACTATGAAGAAGCGATGGTGAGCCCAGATTCCGCAAAATGGCTTGAAGCCATGAAATCTGAGATGGGATCCATGTATGAGAACAAAGTATGGACTTTGGTTGACTTGCCCAATGATCGGCAAGCAATTGAGAATAAATGGATCTTCAAGAAGAAGACGGACGCTGACGGTAATATTACTGTCTACAAAGCTTGACTTGTCGCAAAAGGTTTTCGGCAAGTTCAAGGGATTGACTACGATGAGACCTTCTCACCCGTAGCGATGCTTAAGTCTGTCCGAATCATGTTAGCAATTGCCGCATTTTATGATTATGAAATTTGGCAGATGGATGTCAAAACTGCATTCCTGAATGGATTTCTAGAAGAAGAGTTGTATATGATGCAACCAGAAGGTTTTGTCGATCCAAAGAGAGCTAACAAAGTGTGCAAGCTCCAGCGATCCATTTATGGACTGGTGCAAGCCTCTCGGAGTTGGAATAAACGCTTTGATAGTGTGATCAAAGCATTTGGTTTTATACAGACTTTTGGAGAAGCCTGTATTTACAATAAAGTGAGTGGGAGCTTTGTAGCATTTCTGATATTATATGTGGATGACATATTACTAATTGGAAATGATATAGAATTTCTGGATAGCATAAAGGGATACTTGAATAAGAGTTTTTCAATGAAAGACCTCGGTGAAGCTGCTTACATATTAGGCATTAAGATCTATAGAGATAGATCAAGACGCTTAATTGGACTTTCACAAAGCACATACCTTGACAAAGTTTTGAAGAAGTTCAAAATGGATCAAGCAAAGAAAGGGTTCTTGACTGTGTTACAAGGTGTGAAGTTGAGTCAGACTCAATGCCCGACCACTGCAGAAGATAGAGAGAAAATGAAAGATGTTCCCTATGCTTCAGCCATAGGCTCTATCATGTATGCAATGCTGTGTACCAAACCTGATGTGTGCCTTGCTATAAGTCTAGCAGGGAGGTACCAAAGTAATCCAGGAGTGGATCACTAGACAACGGTCAAGAACATCCTGAAATACCTGAAAAGGACTAAGGATATGTTTCTCGTTTATGGAGGTGACAAAGAGCTAATCGTAAATGGTTACGTCGATGCGAGCTTTGACACTGATCCGGACGATTCTAAATCGCAAACTGGATACGTATTTACATTAAACGGTGGAGCTGTCAGTTGGTGCAGTTCTAAACAAAGCGTCATGGCAGGATCTACGTGTGAAGCAGAATACATAGCTGCTTCGGAAGCAGCAAATGAAGGAGTCTGGATGAAGGAGTTCATATCCGATCTAGGTGTCATACCTAGTGCATCGGGTCCAATGAAAATCTTTTGTGACAATACTGGTGCAATTGCCTTGGCAAAGGAATCCAGATTTCACAAGAGAACCAAGCACATCAAGAGACACTTCAATTCCATCCGGGATCTAGTCCAGGTGGGAGACATAGAGATTTGCAAGATACATACGGATCTGAATGTTGTAGACCCATTGACTAAGCCTCTTCCATGAGCAAAACATGATCAGCACCAAGGCTCCATGGGTGTTAGAATCATTACTGTATAATCTAGATTATTGACTCTAGTGCAAGTGGGAGACTGAAGGAAATATGCCCTAGAGGCAATAAGAAATTTATTATTTATTTCCTTATATCATGATAAATGTTTATTATTCATGTTAGAATTGTATTAACCGGAAACATAATACATGTGTGAATACATAGACAAACAGAGTGTCACTAGTATGCCTCTACTAGACTAGCTCGTTAATCAAAGATGGTTATGTTTCCTAACCATGGACAAAGAGTTGTTATTTGATTAACGGGATCACATCATTAGGTGAATGATCTGATTGACATGACCCATTCCATTAGCTTAGCACCCGATCGTTTAGTATGTTGCTATTGCTTTCTTCATGACTTATACATGTTCCTATGCTATGAGATTATGCAACTCCCGTTTGCCGGAGGAACACTTTGTGTGCTACCAAACGTCACAACGTAACTGGGTGATTATAAAGGTGCTCTACAGGTGTATCCAAAGGTACATGTTGGGTTGGCGTATTTCGAGATTAGGATTTGTCACTCCGATTGTCGGAGAGGTATCTCTGGGCCCTCTCGGTAATACACATCACATAAGCCTTGCAAGCATTGCAACTAATGAGTTAGTTGTGATATGATGTATTACGGAACGAGTAAAGAGACTTGCCGGTAATGAGATTGAACTAGGTATTAAGATACCGACGATCGAATCTCGGGCAAGTAACATACCGATGACAAAGGGAACAACGTATGTTGTTATGCGGTCTGACCGATAAAGATCTTCGTAGAATATGTAGGAGCCAATATGAGCATCCAGGTTCCGCTATTGGTTATTGACCGGAGATGTGTCTCGGTCATGTCTACATTGTTCTCGAACCCGTAGGGTCCGCACGCTTAAGGTTTCGATGACAGTTATATTATGAGTTTATGAGTTTTGATGTACCGAAGGAGTTCGGAGTCCCGGATAGGATCGGGGACATGACGAGGAGTCTCGAAATGGTCGAGACTTAAAGATTGATATATTGGAAGCCTATATTTGGATATCAGAAGTTTTCCGGGTGAAATCGGGATTTTACTGGAGTACCGGGAGGTTACCGGAACCCCCCGGGAGGTATATGGGCCTTAGTGGGCCTTAGTGGAAGAGAGGAGAGGTGGCCAGGGCTGGGCCGCGCGCCCTCCCCCCTAGTTCGAATAGGACAAGGAGAGGGGGGCGGCGCCCCCCCTTTTCTTCTCTCTCTCTTCTTTCCCCCCTCCCGAATCCTATTCCAACTAGGAAAGGGGGGGAATCCTACTCCCGGAGGGAGTAGGACTCCTCCTGGGGCGCCCTCTCCTGGCCAGCCACACCCCCCCTTTGATCCTTTATATACGGAGGCAGGGGGCACCCCTAGAGACACAAGTTGATCCACGTGATCATACTCTTAGCCGTGTGCTGTGCCCCCTTCCACCATAGTCCTCGATAATATTGTAGCGGTGCTTAGGCGAAGCCCTGCGACGGTAGTACATCAAGATCGTCACCACGCCGTCGTGCTGACGGAACTCTTCCCTGACACTTTGCTGGATCGGAGTCCGCGGATCGTCATCGAGCTGAACGTGTGCTAGAACTCGGAGGTGCCGTAGTTTCGGTGCTTGATCGATCGGGCCGTGAAGACGTACGACTACATCAACCACGTTGTGCTAACGCTTCCGTTGTCGCTCTACAAGGGTACGTAGATCACACTCTCCCCTCTCGTTGCTATGCATCACCATGATCTTGCGTGTGCGTAGGAATTTTTTTGAAATTACTACGTTACCCAACACTCACGCTCCTCCACCACTCCCTTGGCCCTATATATAGTGGGGAAAAAGGAGGAGCAAACCAACCTAAGGCCTGGCGCCTCCCTCTCCCTCCCGTGACACATCTACCTCCTCCCGCAGCGCTTAGCGAAGCCCTGTTGGAATCCCGCTACTTCCACCACGCCGTCGTGCTGCTGGATCTCCATCAACCTCTCCCTCCTCCTTGCTGGATCAAGGCATGGGAGACGTCTCCCTTCCGTACGTGTGTTGAACGCGGAGGTGCCGTCCGTTCGGCGCTAGGATCATCGGTGATTTGGATCACGACGAGTACGACTCCATCAACCCCGTTCTCTTGAACGCTTCCGCGCGCGATCTACAAGGGTATGTAGATCCACTCCTCCCTCGTTGCTAGATGACTCCATAGATAGATCTTGGTGACACGTAGGAAAATTTTGAATTTATGCTACGTTCCCCAACAGTGGCATCATGAGCTAGGTCTATGCGTAGTTTCTATGCACGAGTAGAACACAAAGTAGTTGTGGGCGTTGATTTTGTTCAATATGCTTGCCGTTACTAGTCTTATCTTGATTCGGCGGCATCGTGGGATGAAGCGGCCCGGACCAACCTTACACGTACTCTTACGTGAGACCGGTTCCACCGACAAACATGCACTAGTTGCATAAGGTGGCTAGCGGGTGTCTGTCTCTCCTACTTTAGTCGGATCGGATTCGATGAAAAGGGTCCTTATGAAGGGTAAATAGCAATTGGCATATCACGTTGTGGTTTTGCGTAGGTAAGAAACGTTCTTGCTAGAAACCCATAGCAGCCACGTAAAACATGCAAACAACAATTAGAGAACGTCTAACTTGTTTTTGTAGGGTATGCTATGTGATGTGATATGGCCAAAGGATGTGATGAATGATATATGTGATGTATGAGATTGATCATGTTCTTGTAATAGGAATCACGACTTGCATGTCGATGAGTATGACAACCGTCAGGAGCCATAGGAGTTGTCTTTAATTTATTTATGACCTGCGTGTCAACATAAACGTCATGTAGTTACTTTACTTTATTGCTAACCGTTAGCTGTAGTAGTAGAAGTAATAGATGACGTGACAACTTCAAGAAGACACGATGATGGAGATCATGGTGTCATGCCGGTGACGATGATGATCATGGAGCCCCAAGATGGAGATCAAAGGAGCTATATGATATTGGCCATATCATGTCACTATTATTTGATTGCATGTGATGTTTATCATGTTTATACATCTTATTTGCTTAGAATGATGGTAGTAAATAAGATGATCCCTCATTAAAATTTCAAGAAGTGTTCTCCCCTAACTGTTCACCGTTGCGACAGTTCGTGTTTCGAAGCACCACGTGATGATCGGGTGTTAGATTCTAACGTTCACATACAACGGGTGTAAGACAGATTTACACACGCGAAACACTTAGGGTTAACTTGACGAGCCTAGCATGTACAGACATGGCCTCGGAACACAGAAGACCGAAAGGTCGAGCATGAGTCGTATAGAAGATACGATCAACATAAAGATGTTCACCGACGTTGACTAGTCCGTCTCACGTGATGATCGGACACGGCCTAGTTGACTCGGATCATGTAATCACTTAGATGATTAGAGGGATGTCTATCTGAGTGGGAGTTCATAAGATGAACTTAATTATCCTGAACATAGTCAAAAGGAATTCGCAAATTATGTCATAGCTCGCGCTATAGTTCTACTGTTTAGATATATTCCTAGAGAAAAATTAGTTGAAAGTTGATAGTAGCAATTATGCGGACTAGGTCCGTAAACTGAGGATTGTCCTCATTGCTTCTTAGAAGGCTTATGTCCTTAATGCACCGCTCAGTGTGCTGAACCTCGAACGTTGTGTGTGGATGTTGCGAACATCTGACATACACGTTTTGATAACTACATGATAGTTCAGTTAAACGGTTTAGAGTTGAGGCACCAAAGACATTTTTGAAACGTCACGAAACATATGAGATGTTTTGAGGGCTGAAATTGGAATTTCAGGCTCGTGCCCACGTCAAGAGGTATAAGACCTCCGACGATTTTCTTAGCCTGCAAACTAAGGGAGAAAAACTCAATTGTTGAGCTTGTGCTCAGATTGTCTGAGTACAACAATCACTTGAATCAAGTGGGAGTTGATCTTCCAGATAAGATAGTGATGTTTCTCCGAAGTCATTACCACCAAGCTGCTAGAGCTTCCTGATGAACTATAATATATCAGGGACATATATGATGATCCTTGAGATATTCGCGATGTTTGACACCACAAAAGTAGAAATCAAGAAGGAGCATCAATTGTTGATGGTTGGTGAAACCACTAGTTTCAAGAAGGGCAAGGGCAAGAAGGGATACTTCATGAAACGGCAATTCAGCTGCTGCTCTAGTGAAGAAACCCAAGGTTGAACCCAAACCCGAGACTAAGTGCTTCTGTAATAAGGGGAACAAACCACTGGAGCAGAATTACCCTAGATACTTGGTAGATGAGAAGGCTGGCAAGGTCGATAGAAGTATAGTGAATATACATTGTGTTGATGTGTACTTTACTAGTACTCCTAGTAGCACCAGGGTATTAGATACCGGTTCGGTTGCTAAGTGTTAGTAACTCGAAATAAAAGCTACAGAATAAACGGAGACTAGCTAAAGGTGAGATGACGATATGTGTTGGAAGTATTTCCAAGGTTGATCAAATATCGTACGCTCCCTCTACCATCGAGATTGGTGTTTGCGTTGAGCATAGACATGATTGGATTATGTCTATCGTGATACGGTTATTCATTTAAGGAGAATAATGGTTACTCTGTTTATTTGAATAATACCTTCAATGGTCTTACACCTAAAATGAATGGTTTATTGAATCTCGATCGTAGTGATACACATGTTCATGCCAAAAGATAGTAATGATAGTACCACTTACTTGTGGCACAGCCACGTAAGTCATATCGGTATAAAACACATGAAGAAGCTCCATGTTGATGGATCTTTGGACTCACTCATTTTTGAAAAGTTTGAGACATGCGAACCATGTCTATTGGTGTATATGCATGAAGAACCTCCATGCAAATGGACCGTTTGGACTCACTTGATCTTGAATCACTTGAGACATGCAAATCATACCACATGGGCAAGATGACTGAAAGCCTCGTTTTCAGTAAAATGGAACTAGCAAGCAACTTGTTGGAAGTAATACATTTTGATGTGTGCAATCCAATGAGTGCTGAGGCATGTAGTGGATATCGTTATGTTCTTACTTCACAGATGATTTGAGTAGATGTTGAGTATATTTACTTGATGAATCATGAGCCTGAATTATTGAAAGGTTCAAGTAATTTCAGGGTGAAGTTGAAAGATCATCGTGACAAGGGGATAAAATGTCTATGATATGATCATAGAGATGAATATCTGAATTACGAGTTTGGCACAGAATTAAGACATTGTGGAAATTGTTTCACAACTAATACAGCCTGGAACACCATAGTGTGATGGTGTGTCCGAACATCATAACTGCACCCTATTGGATATGATGCATACCATGATGTCTCTTATCGAATTACCACGATAGTTTATGGGTTAGGCATTAGAGACAACCACATTCACTTTAAATAGGGCACCACGTAATTCCGATGATATGACACCGTATGAACTGTGGTTTAGAGAAACCTAAGCTGTCATTTCTTAAAAAGTTTGGGGCCGGGACGCTTATGTGAAAAAGTTTCAGGCTGATAAGCTCGAACCCAAAGCGGATAAATGCATCTTCGTAGGACACCCGAAACAGTTGGGTATACCTCCTGTCTCCGATTCGAAAGCAATAAGGGATTGTTTCTAGAATCAGGTCCTTTCTCGAGGAAAAGTTTCTCTCGAAAGAATTGAGTGGGAGGATGGTGGAGACTTGATGAGGTTATTAAACCGTTACTTCAACTAGTGTATAGCAGGGCACAAAGAGTTGTTCCTGTGGCACCTACACCAATTGAAGTGGAAGCTTATGATATTGATCATGAGACTTCGGATCAAGTCACTCCCAAACCTCGTAGGATGACAAGGATGCGTACTATTTCAGAGTGGTACGTAACCCTGTCTTGGAAGTCATGTTGCTAGACAACAATGAACCTATGAGCTATGGAGAAGCGATGGTGGGCCTGGATTCCGATAAATGGCTTGAGGCCATATAATCCGAGAGAGGATCCATGTATGAAAACAAAGTGTAGACTTTGGAAGAACTACTTGATGGTCGTAAGGCTGTTGAGTGTAGATGGATTTTAAAAGGAAGACGGACAATGATGGTAAATGTCACCATTAAGAAAGCTCGACTTGTTGTTAAGATGTTTTCCGACAAGTTCAAGGAGTTGACTACGATGAGACTTTCTCACCCGTAGCGATGCTAAGAATCTGTTGGAATTATATTAGCAGTCACTGCATTGTTTATGAAATCTTGCAGATAGGATGTCAAAACATTGTTTCCTCGACAATTTTTCTTGAGGAAAGGTTGTATGTGATACAACCGGATGATTTTGTCAATCCTGAAAGATGCTAATAGGTATGCAAAGCTCCAACAATCCTTCTAAGGACTGGAGTGAGCATCTCGGAGTTGGAATGTACACTTTGATGATGATCAAAGATTTTGGGTTTATACAAAGTTTATGAGAAACTTGTATTTCCAAAGAAGTGAGTGGGAGCACTATAGAATTTCTGATGAGTATATGTTGTTGACACATTGTTGATCAGAAATGATGTAGAATTTCTGGAAAGCATATAGGGTTATTTGGAAAGTGTTTTTCAATGGAAAGCCTAGATTAAGCTACTTGAGCATTGAGCATCAAGATCTATAAGGATAGATCAAAACGCTTAATAGTACTTTCAAAATGAGCACATACCATGACATGATCTTGAAGGTGTTCAAGATGGATCAGTCAAAGAAGGAGTTCTTGCCTGAGTTGTAAGGTATGAAGTTAAGACTTAAAGCTCGACCACGGCAGAATAGAGAGAAAGGACGAAGGTCGTCCCCTATGCTTAAGACATAGGCTCTACAGTATGCTGTGCTGTGTACCGCACCTGAAGTGTGCCTTGCCATGAGTCAGTCAAGGGGTACAAGAGCGATCCAAGAATGGATCACAGGACAGCGGTCAAAGTTATCCTTAGTAACTAGCGGACTAAGGAATTTTTCTCGATTATGGAGGTGGTAAAAGAGTTCGTCGTAAAGGGTTACGTCGATGCAAGCTTAACACCTATCCGGATAGCTCTGAGTAGAGATGCCGGATACGGATAATGGAGCAACAATTTAGAATAGCTCCAAGTAGAACAGTTATTTGGATTAGCTCCAAATAGAACGTGGTAGCTACATCTAGGAGATGACATAGAGGTTTGTAAAGCACACACGGATCTGAAAGAGTCAGACCCGTTGACTAAAACCTCTCTCACAAGCAACATGATCAAACCTAGAACTCATTGAGTGTTAATCACATAGTGATGTGAACTAGAATACTGACTCTAGTAAACTCTTGGGTGTTAGTCACATGGCGATGTGACCTGTGAATGTTAATCACATGGCGATGTGAACTAGATTATTGACTCTAGTGCAAGTGGGAGACTGTTGGAAATATGCACTAGAGGCAATAATAAATTGGTTATTATTATATTTCCTTGTTCATGATAATCGTTTATTATCCATGCTATAATTGTATTGATAGGAAACTCAGATACATGTGTGGATACATAGACAACACCATGTCCCTAGTGAGCCTCTAGTTGACTAGCTCGTTGATCAATAGATGGTTATGGTTTCCTAACCATGGACATTGGATGTCGTTGATAACGGGATCACATCATTAGGAGAATGATGTGATGGACAAGACCCAATCCTAAGCCTAGCACAAGATCATGTAGTTCGTATGCTAAAGCTTTTCTAATGTCAAGTATCATTTCCTTAGACCATGAGATTGTGCAACTCCCGGATACCGTAGGAATGCTTTGGGTGTACCAAACGTCACAACGTAACTGGGTGGCTATAAAGGTACACTACGGGTATCTCCGAAAGTGTCTGTTGGGTTGGCACGAATCGAGACTGGGATTTGTCACTCCGTGTAAGCGGAGAGGTATCTCTGGGCCCACTCGGTAGGACATCATCATATGCGCAATGTGACCAAGGAGTTGATCA